>NC_047088.1:155593925-155896956 GCF_902459505.1 Geotrypetes seraphini | reverse complement strand
TTGGCACCTCTGCTAGCAAAGGCCTGAAAGGGGAGTTGTGGGAGCTGTGGGTGGAGGGAGAGAAGACCTGAGAGGAAATGCTTCACCCCCACTGTCCATATTTGCCCCTCCCTCAAATGGACTTCTGGCTATGCCCCTGGTTCTTTACTTTGAGACAACTTTTATTGAACAAACCATTAAAACAGATAATGAACACGGTCCAGAAAATAAGTAATTCAGGAACTATACTATCCCAATATCCCAGCCCCACCCTCTCCCACCACCCCACATCCCTACACCCCACCATTCATAACAACATAAGCTAGAATATACCAATGAATATCAAACTGTCAGAAGAACCAAGCACGAGAAATGATAGAAGAAAAATGCTGCAGGCAAGAGGAAAAAGGCCTGAACAAGACCAAAGCGAAAGATGGACACTCAGGATCCTGGACTCTGATGAGCCCCAAGAGACAATGCACAGGGCCTCTGCACTCCCCTCCCCCCACAAGAGAGTTTAAAAAAACCCCCAAAACAACCAAAACAAAAAACACAAAATAAGGACAGTGCAGGCCGGGGAAAGGCCACCCAAGACCGCCAACCCCTCACCGCTCAAGGCAAATTAAATAGGCAAGGTATTAAGGATCATACTACAGGTTCTATGAGGCAAGGAGTATATATAAGGACTCCAGACCTGCAAAAAAAACAACTTAGATTGTCGCAAGGAATGACGCACCCAACCCCTCTAAAGCAACATCAAAACATGCAGACAGTTGTGCCAAGCCCAATAAAAAGGAGCGCGATCCGAAACCCACTCCCCCAATATAATTTTCTTAGCTACCAACCCTGCCTTGTGCAAAAAGAGCTGGCCAACACCAGGGGGAAATCGAAAAGCTTCATATTTATCTAAAATAAACCCCACCGGAGTATGAGATATAAAATGTCCTAGCAAAAGCTTCAAATAGCGTACCACTCGTCTCCAGAAAGCCCCGACCACTGGGCAACTCCAAAAAGCATGGAAAAAAGATTTAGGTACACCAGTACATTTCTTGCACTGCATCGACTCAGCGAAACCGGAGTGAAATAATTGAACCGGTGTAAGATATGTGTGATGCAGCACTCGAAACTGACACTCCCTAAGTTCAGCCGAGTCTGAAAGGGTCGGGATATGTTTAATAAGACATCCCATATCTAACTCAGTTGGCCTTAAGCCCAACTCCGGAGAAGCCCCTGGTTCTTAATTCACTGTGATAATCACTAGCCTACTCCTCCATGTCTTTCTTGTTTTTTCGGAGGTTACTGCTGCTTCTTCTTTCAATGACACTGCATATGAGCTATAGTTGTCCTTATTTAAAATGCTTCCTATTGACTTAGCCTAAAAAACTTACAAGATTCCAATAAGCTAACCTTACCAATAGTAAGTATATATCACTCAAGTGTTATTACAGAGGAATGTTTTAAAGCAGTGGTCCCCAATCCTGTCCTGGAGGACCAGGGCCGCCATCAGAAATTTCTGGGCCCCTTACTGAGCAATCCTATTGGGCCCCCCACGCACCCCTTCCCCCCCGACCCCCTCTTCTTCCATGGGCCGAATACACACATACTTTTCTCTGTCACCGCACTCTTTGACCAAAAGATTTGTAAGCCTGCAACCACGTCAAGGTAGACTCTTTCAGCAGGGCCTAACCTAACCTAAACTAAACTAATCTATACCTATCTATTCTAAACTAACATATGTCTAGCGCGCACAAACCCCTGCTCTACGTTGGAAAAATAACACCAGCTCAATGCTGGCGTTAGCATCTAGCATGCGTGGCGTACGCTAAAGCCACTATCGTAACTTAGTAAAAGGAGCCCTATTTTTATTAGTTAATTATTATTATTATTTTCCAATGCTCAATATGACTTCCTTTTTTAAGGTTTGACACTTGTGCCAGAATATTTTTACTAAATTTAAGAAGTATTTGCCCTCTTTCAAATGGTATGGAAGTTAAAAAAAGGGACAGGCATTAATGAAGTCATTAGGTTCAATCTAGCCATTTATTTCTGCATGAATTTAAAAAACTAAAAAAAAAGATAAATATAGCTCATCCAGTCATACAAGAAATGGCTCTACAGCAGGGGTGCCCTCACTTTTTGGGCTTGCAAGCTACTTTTAAAATGACCAAGTCAAAATGACTTGGTCATTTTAAAAGTAGCTTGCAAGCCCATGGAAGCCCATGCAAGCCCATGGAAGGCCAACAATAAAATTAAAAAAAACACCACAAAGCACACTGTATGCAGAGAAAATGTTAATTATCATTTATATTCTGCGGGTTTTCAAAGAGGTCAAGTCAGACGATTCTATGCAATGTCACCTCAGGAACAACTATACAAAAATAAACAAATATACCCCCTCCCTTTTTACTAAATCGCAATAGCGGTTTTTAGAGCAGGGAGATGCACTGAATGCCCTGTGCTGCTCTCGATGCTCATAGGCTCCCTGCGCTAAAAACCGCTATTGCAGATATAAATTCTCTAAACAGACACATTTTGATCACTAAACTGAAAATAAAATCATTTTTCCTACCTTTTTGTCTGGTGATTTCATGAGTCTCTGTTTGCACTTCCTTCTTCTGACTATAAATCAAATATTTTTTTTTTCTGCCCCTCCCCTTTTCTTTCTTTCTCTATCCCCCTGCCCCCCCCCAAGCCATCGCGCCAATTTCTCCACTTCCCCGATTCTTTCCCTACCCGCTAAGCCACCATGTCGATTTCTCCCTGCTTCCATGAGCCAGGCCAGGAATGTACAAGCGCCGGACTCACAAGACTTCACCTCTGATGTCAATTCTAACGACGGAAAGGAAGTTCCAGGCCAGCCAGGCAGCGATTGGCTGGCCCAGAACTTCCTCTCTGACGTCAGAATTGACGTCGGAAGTGAAGTCTACGTGCCTGGCCTGGCTCAGGGAGGCAGGAAGAAAAAGATTGCCAAGGCAACGCGATTGACTCACATTGCCTTTGCGATCTACTGGTCGATCGCACTCGACCATTTGGGCACCCCTGCTGTTATGGTATCCTGTCTTGACTTGAGGAAAGGGGTTTAGTCCCCAAAAAACTGCCTTATTTCCATTTCCTATTTATAAACTTTAATCAATAGATACAATACTACTTGATTCTACGTAAAGCAACAAAACAATTTTTTCTACCTTTTGTCATTTTTGCTTTAATCATCTTGTCTTCACTCTTCTTTCTAGCCAGCATCTGTCCACTCTGTCTTCCATACAGCATCAGCCCCTTCCATCCACTGTCCGCCCTCTCCCTGTTCCATATGGCATCTTCCCTCTTTTTATGCTCCTTCAATAAACTGTCTATCCTGTGCCCCTTCTCTTCTCCTTTGTACATGATTGATTTCAGCTCTGCCACCTCTCCATTTTTCTCTCTCTGTCACCATCCCGTCCCCTATGCTCTGGCATCTCTCTCTTCTCCTTTCTTTCCTTCGCACCCCACAGTCTGGTATCTTCCCTTCCCTGATTCTCTAGCATCTCACTCCTTTCCTTTTCTTCCATCTCTCCCTCCCCGTCCATGCTCTGACATCTCCTCCTTCCTTTCCCCCTTCCTTTTCCCTTGGCCTGGCATACTTTCCTCCTTCCCTCCATGCCCTGGCATCTCTTCCTCCCTCCTTTCCCTCCAATCCCTGGCATCTCGTTTCATTCCCTCCCTCATCTTCTTTCTCCCTCCAGTTGGGTGCAGCAAGTCTCTCCCTCTCTGCTCCCTTTCCTCCTTCTGTCACCCATGACCTGGCATCATGAACTTCTTCAGGCAGCAGCATTCACAATTCGCTGCTGTTGCCAGCTTCGGGCCTTCTTCTCTGTCGGTCCTGCCTTCATGGAAACAGAAGTAGGCAGGACCCGGCAGAGAGGAAGGCCTGAAGCTGGCAACAGCAGTGAATTGTAAATGCTGATGCTAGCCGAAGAAGTTCATGATGCCAGGTTGAACACCCGGGGCAGACTGCTACTCTCCCCCCCCCCCACGACCCTCCTATCTCTCCCTCCCATCACGAGACTCTAAACAGCACTGCTCTACTCTAAGCAGGCTGCTTCAGGGCTTTCTCCTGCCGTGATTCCCTCTGGCACGTCACTGATGAGGGAAGGAGGGAGAGATAGAAGGGTCGGATCATATTGGGGGTCGCCCGGAATGATGATGAGGCTGCTGCTGCTGCCAGCGAATCCAGCAAGGGTGAGGCCCCAAAGCACAGCACTGGCAGGCCCCCCCTGACTATTTTGGGCCCTAGGCCTGTGCCTACTGGGCCTATCCTTTAATCTGGCCCTGCTTCCCCCCCCATATGCCCTGACATCTCTCTCTTCCACTCCATGGTATGGTATCTCCTTTCCCTCCCTCCCATGGTCTTTGCATCTCTTTCCTCCTTTTCCTGATCTTCCTTCTCCCTCCTTCCCTCTCTCTCCCCAATTGGGTGCAGCAGTATTTATCTTCCCCCTCCCCCCCACTGGGTACAGCAGTATCATCAGCATTTCTCTTCCCCCCCCCAATTGGGTACAGCAGAAGCAGCATTTCTCTTCCCCCTCCCCCCTAATTGGGTGCAGCAGCATTACTCCTCCCATTCCCCCACCGTCTCACACACCCGGCAGATTTGCTACAGACAAAGGCAAGTTGCAAGCTTCACTTGGTCGCTGACCTATCTCCTAAAGGGCAGCGACAGAGGGAAGTTTACAACTTGCTGCTCTTGCTTACTTCGGGCCTTTCTCGTTGCCGGGTCCTGCCTTCACGGAAACAGAAAGTAGGCAGGACACGGCAGCGAGAAAGGCCCGAAGTAAGCAAGAGCAAGTAAGCTTCCCTCCGTGGCTGGCCTATCTCCCGCATGCTCCGTGGCTCTAATGGTCCGTGCCAGCTTCTCTTCTCTACCCCCCCCCCGACGTAACTTCCGGTTTCGGAGGGAAGCCAGGTTCGAGTCGCTTGCTGGGTGTTTTTTTTGTTTAAAGTCCGGCGGGTTTTTCGGGGGCTCTTCAGGTTGCGCATTAAGCAGTGGCGGCAGCAGGATTTGGCAGATGACAGCCGGGCGGGCATCTAAATTTGCTGGGCGTTGCGCCCGGCTGAAAAGCGCTGGGGAGAACACTGGGGAGCCCGGGCCCCCTGTCAGCTCCGAGCCCCTGAATGCAGGACTGGTAGTACTGCCCTGATTGCGGCCCTGTGGAGGACCACCAGGCCAATCAGGTTTTCAGGATATCTCTAATGAATATGCATGGAGCTCATTTGCATGCCTGTCACCTCCATTATATGCAAATCTCTCATACATATTAATTAGGGCTAGCCTGAAAACCCGATTAGCCTAGTGGTCCTCCAGGGCTAGATTCTCAAAACTTTGTGGTAAAAACTGATGGGACACTGTCACAGCCATTATTGTGGTGATTTCTAAAAGGCAGCCATTCTCCCAAAAATATGCATGCAAATGAGTTTGGTGGAGAGTAGCAAAGGTTTGCTGAATTTGCATGTGTCCATCGCTGGTGATAGCGATAGAAACATGTGCAGAATAAACTCACAAATTAAAAAAAACAACAATTCAAAGATCGGCAGAAGGGATGTCCACTCCCTCCCACTGCTGAAGTCAAGCAATCCCCCTCCCCCCCCCCCGGTAGCGGGAGAGATGCTCATTCCTTCCTGACAATCCCTCAACAGCAGGAGAGATACTCACTCACTCCCGCTGCCATTGTCAAGCAACCCCCCCCACCTGACACCCCCCAACAGCAGGAGAAATGCCCACGCCCTCCCAATGCTGCATAATCCCTCGACACCCCCCCGTGCCTTCAACGACCCACTGCCCACTACCCCTCCCCCTTACCTTATTTACGATGGCTGGCTAAAGGGATGCCTACTCCCTCTGACCAGCAGGCCTGCCCCTTCAAAATGATAGGCCTTCCCCTCCCTGGTGCTTGGCAGTGGGAGGGAGTGGGCATCTCTCTCACTGCCGGGGGTGGGAGTGGGGTGGGTGTAGGGGGAGCATTGCTTGGCGGTAGGTGGGAGTGGACATCTCTCATGCTGTTGTGGGGGGGGGAGCGTTGCATGGCAGCATGAGGGAGTGGGCATTTCTCTCGCTACCTGGAGGGGGTGGTGTCAGGGGGTTGCTTCACAGCAGCAAAATTTTCTGACAGGTCTGAGCTGTCAAGCCTTACTTTCCTGTCAGTGTCTGAGCCAATCAGTGCTCAGGCACTGATCAGAAAGTAAGGCAACGAGAGCTCAGACCTGTCAGCAAATTTTGGCCGCATATGTGGCACCATGAGGTTAGGAAATCACTCAACGATAATAGAGAATCGTTCAGAGTGCTCATTTTAATATTAATGACCTCATTGTACTACATTTGTATGGCAGTATTGGAGACTGCCAGAAAACTCGGAGAAGATCACGGTAAGCCGTTTTAATAATTTGCCGCTAAAATACATGCACGTTAAACTGGCTGGAATCAGTTTAGTTTTGAGAATCTTCCCCTCAGTAATGCTTTAGCACGGGTTATCAGTTAAACCTCCATGACATCCAGCACATAGTCATTGATCAGAAAAACCTTCCTTGTATTAATATTAGTTTTTCGTACATCTAGTGTAGTTATAGTGCTATTTTAACCTGTAGTTTACTAGCAGATATTAGTTTGTTACATGCTCCTTGTGTACTTGTGCTATTTTACCCTATAATTTACTAGCAGAACTGGAACAGTAACAGTTCAGACCAACATCTTTCGAAAACCAGCAGTTAGTTATCTGTACCATGTCCCTCTCTCTTCAGTACAATTCTTACCTTTAGATATCAGGTTGAGGGAACAGTTTCCTACAGCTAGAACAGGATGCAGGTCAGAGGTGAAACCTTGGCCTATAATGTTTCCTCCTAAGGACTGAAAAAACACATCATTATTAACTTGAGTTTGATGTAATTAATTTGTGTCATATTTTCATTGTTTTAGAAGAAGAGTTGCACCATATTATATTAATGGTTTTTTTTATATAAAACATACTGCCATGTTCCTTATCTGCTGGCCTGCCACAGTTTGCAGCTGCTGCAGAAGAGCCTGGAAAATCTTGGTCTTCTCTGCTGGGAGATCAGAAACAGCTTTTGCAAGGATGTCCTTCACCATAGCCAGGCTGCAGCCCGCACCCACCGTTAGTCCTGAAATCACAACAGATTTCACACAGTTAGAAATTAATGTATTCAAATTTATATTCTGCTTTGACTGCTTTGGTTCGAGACATTTAAGAAGAAGTACATGTTAAGTGAACCAGCGTTTTCAATCTAATGTGACTTCACCTCCAGCTTTAAGTCTAGCTGTTTTGTCGGTTCCCTGACGCAGCAACGAAACGTGGCACGTCGGAACCAGTCACTATTTTCAAAGTTAAGTTCATTTTTAAAGACATTTAAAGTATTGAAGAAATGACAGTGTTAGCATAGCTGTTTGGGCTAGCACTTGATTTATTGAAAGTTCACATTTTCAGAGTCAGTTCATTTTCTGAACACTGCAATGATTGGGTGGTGAGGTGGAGTAATCAGCCTTCATGTCTCTGAGCAGAGTTCTAAGAAAAGAATTGTAAACAAGTTTATTTTCGAATTTACATCGTTTTGATGGTGCTGCAGTAACTTTTTTAAGTATCACTGATATCTCTTTAGTCACTCTACAATACCAACATAGTATTTGAATTGTTTACCCCTGTAATATTTTTGTTGACTGATTACTAGGCACAGCTGCCAAGTTATCCAGTTCTAGGAGGAAGACTTTAAGGCCAGTTCTACTTCTGAACTTATCTCCCCCAAACAGTGAACATAAGAACATAAAAATTGCCATCTCTGGATCAGACCCTGGGTCCATCAATTCCGGTGATCCACACATGCGGAGGCCCCGCCAGGTGTACCCTCGCATAGTTTTAGTCCCCATATCACTGTATGCATCTAATTTACCCTTACCCGTATCACTCTATGCCACTCTTAAGGAGATGTGGCATTCAGTCTTTGATTCTATCATTTAAATCAGTGCTATGGGTCCCATAATGCATCAAGACAGGGCCACCTTAATCCAGGACTGACTTAAAATCTCCATCTTGGAGCTGAGTGTGCTCTTTCCAGGTGAAGGTAGTGCATCTCTCATGGCTTGCTCTCTAGCCAGTAGTAATTGGGAAACCATAGCACAGTATTTAGAAATGGGCAATGCCTGGGGGTGTTTCATTGGCTTTTCTCTTACAGCCCTGCAAAAAATATTTGGTTATAGGATTTTATTCTACCAAAATACTTATGCTGCATTTGGATCCTCATGTTTCAAGACCCATGAGGCAGGATAGCGTCTAATTCTATAACTGGGCACTTCCTGTTAGGTGCCTTGTTGCAAAGTGGGAAGGGTCAATTTTATAATGGAATTTGTGCACCTGGATTCTATTATAGAATATAAGCATAACCCAGTGGTCTCAAACTCAAACCCTTTGCAGGACCACATTTTGGATTTGTAGGTACTTGGAGGGCCTCAGAAAAAATAGTTAATGTCTTATTAAATAAATGACAATTTTGCATGAGGTAAAACTCTTTATAGTTTATAAATCTTGCCTTTTGGCTAAGTCTTAATAATAATATTGTAATTTATAGCTAAAGAGATATATGATCAAGAAAATGTTTTATTATACTTTTGTAATTATGATAAACATACCGAGGACCTCAAAATAGTACCTGGTGGGCCGCAAGTTTGAGACCACTGGCATAACCTGTAATTAGTACACTGAAACATTACATGCCTGCAGTTAGTACTAGCCCAGTCAGCTACATCAGTTGAGCCAAGCCAGTCAAACCAGTCAGCTAAGTCAGTCAAATCAACTAAGCCAACTGAGTCAAACCAGTCAATAAGTCATCCCAGTCAGTGGAGTCAGCCAAGTCAACTCAGTCAGTCAAGTCAACTGAATCAAACAAGTTAGTCGAATCGGCCCAGTCAGCCAATGCAGTCAGTTGAATCAAGAAAGTCAGCAGAGCCAGTCCAGTTTAGGTGATAGTGTTTTGAGATTTAGGAAATTGTTAAAAATCTACGAACTTGGTAAGCTTTCTGTAAAAATTATTACAGCTTATGGGTGATGTAAACGATGTGGTATTTGTTTAATGTTCGTTTGTTGAACTGACTATGAATATTTTATTGTAAGCCACCCAGGTTTAAGGCAGATAATAAATATTTGAAATAAATAATAAATAAGTCAGCTCAGTCAACCTTGATAACCTTGTCAGACAAGTGAACCTAGTTAGCTAAAGCAGCCAAGTTAACCCAGTCAGCCTTATCAGCTTATTCAGCAAGTCAGATGAGCCAACCTAATCAGGCAAGTCAACTCAGTCAATCCAGTAGAATTTATTCAGTAGAACAAATCCAGTCAAGCAAGACAACTCAGTCAAACCAATCAACTGTCATCCGAGTTAACCCAGTCAGTTGTCAGCAAAGTCAGTCCAGTCAACCTTGTCAGCTGAGTCAACCCAGACAGCCTAATCAACACTCAATCAAATCATCCCAGTCAGCTCTTTCAGCCGAGTCATTCCACTCACTCAAGGCAGCTGAGTCAACCTAGTCAAGTGAGACTAATCTGAATCAACTCAACCAACCTAATTAACTCGATCGGCTGATTAACACAATCAGCTGAGTCAACCAAGTCAACCAAATGAAACTGTTTGAGTCAGCCAAGTCAACCCAGGAATATGTTAGCTGAATCAAGAAAGTCAACACAGCTAACCCTGTCAGTCGAGTCAACCCAGTAACCTGAGTAAGCCCAGCAAGCTTAGTCAGCCGAGTCAGTAGAGTCAACTTACTTAACCTTGCCAGTCAAACCAACTTTGATATCTAAATCATCTATACCCACTATAACCTCCCCAACCCTGAAATGTCCTGTCTAAATTTAGATTGTAAGCTCTTCTGAGAAGGGACTGTCTATTGTATGTTAAAATATACAGCATTGCATACACCTTTCAACGCTATAGAAATAATAAATAGTAGTAGTAGTAGCAGCTGAGTCAACCCAGTCAGTCAAGTTAGCTCATTCAACCCAATCAACCTAGTGAGCCAAATCAACCCAGAAAGCCCAGTTAACTGAGTCAACTGAGTAAACCCAGTCTTTCAAGTCAACATAGTCAATCCAGTCAATTCAGTTACCCTGGTTGGCCAAGGCAACCCAGTCAGCTGAATTAGCTGAGTCAGCTCAGTCAACCCAGACAGCCCAATCAGCCAAATTAAGACAGTCAACTGTGTCAATTCATTTAGCTCATTCAGTCGACTCAGCTCAGCCAACCCAACCATTTTAGTCAGCCTAGTCAACCCAATCAGCCAATTCAGCCTTCAACCTAGTCAAGTGGGCTGAGTCAGCCCAATCAACCTATTAAATAAATTCAGTCAACTCAGCACATTCAGTCAACTCAGTTGAGTTAACCTAGTCAACCTAGTTAATCCAGTCAGCTGAATCATCCAAATTAACCTAATTAGCCTAGTCATCCATGTCAACCCAGTCAACTGAGTGAGCAAAGTCAACTCAGTCAGCTGAATGAACCCAGTCAACATAATTGAGTCAGCAGTCAACCCAGTAAATAGTCAGCTAAGTGAAACCAATCAGCAGTTAGCCAAGTCAACTCAGTAAGCTGAGTAAACCAAGTTATCCTCATCAACCAAGTCAGATGAGTCACTCAGTTAACTCCTTCAGCTTAATTAGCTGAATCTTTTCAGTTAACCTAGTCAGCCAAGTCAACCCAGTCAGATGAGTCAACCCAATCAACTGAGTGAGCTCAATCAACCTTTTCAACTCAGTTAACCCAGTCATCTAAGTCAGCTGAGACATCCCAGTCAGCTGACTCATCAAAACCAGTCGAGCCAGTCAGCCATGAGATGAAACAACTCTTTCAGCTGAGTCAATGCAGTCAGCCAAATCAGCCGAGTCAAATCAGTAAGCCAAGTCAGCTTAGCCAATTCAATCAATGGAGTTAGTTGAGTCAACCCATTTAAACAATTCAACCAAGTCAACCTAGTCAATTAAGTCAGTCAAGTCAGAAAATTCAGCCCAGTCAACTCAGCCAGCTTACTCACCTAGTCAGCTAAATTAACCAACCTAGTCAACCCAGTTAGGTGAGTCAGCCAAGTGAACCCAGCCAACAAATCAACTCAGCCAGAGACATCCAACTCAACTGCTTGCCCAGTAAACCCAGTCAGCCATATCAATGGAGGAAACCCATTCAACCCTGTGAGCTCATTCAGCTGAGTCGGCTAAGTCAACACAGTCATCAGCTTAGCCAACCCAATTAGATGAGTTAGCTGAAACATCCTAGTCAAATGAGTTGAGTCAGCTGAGTGAACCCAACCAATCCATGATGCAACTTAATCAGCTAATTCAGCTAAGTGAATCAATCTAGTCAACACAGTCAGCTGAGTCAACTAAGTCAACACAGTTGACCGAGTTAAACAAGTCAACTCAGTTACCAGAGTCAAACCAGACAACTAAGTGAACCAAGTCAACTCAGTAGGATCAGTCATCCCAGCCAACTTATTCAGGTGAGACAGGGGAGTCAATCCAGTCTACTAATCATCTGAGTCAACCCAATCAGCCAAGTTAGCTGAGTGAGCCAATTCAACCCAACCAACCTAGTAAATTCAGTCATCCAACTGAGTCAGCTATGTAAGCCAAGTCAATCCAGTCAGTCTAGTCAGGCATGTCAACTAGTCAGCTGAGTGAGCCAGCTTAACTCGGCTGAGTGAACCCAGCCAACACAGTTAACCGAGCCAGCTAAGTAAACTTAGTTGAGCTAATTAACTAAGTATACCATCAGCGGAGTCAACCGAATCAACCCAGTTAGCTCGTTCTGCTGTTAGCTGAGTCAACCTAGTAAACTGAGTCAGCTGAATCAACCCTGTTAGCTAAGTCAGCTAAGTCAACCCAATCAACTGAGTTAGTAGAATCAACACAGTTAGCCAGTTAATCCAGACAACCAAGTCAACCATGTCATCTAAATCTACCCAGTCAACCTAGTAAGCCAAGTCAGCTGAGTTAACACTATCCACTGCTGTAACCCAGTGAGCCAAGTCAGCAAAGTGACCCAATCAGCCAAGTGAATCAAATCAACTCCAGCTGTTAGCTGTCAGCTCAGTGAAAACAATTAGATCAGTCAGCCGAGTAAGCCAAGTCAACCCATTTAAATAACATTTAGCTGGCTAACTACCAATATTCAGTGGGAGATAGTCAGCCATCTCTGATAAATATTCACAGTTAGCTAGCTAAACCTTAGCCAGCTGTAACGCACAATAAGTGTCAATATTGAACACTGAGTGGCCAAGTTTAGCTGCCAAATCGAGATGTGTAAATCTTTGGCTGCTACAAACTTAACCAGCCAGTTCTCAATATTGACTTAGTCAGTTAAGTTATAGCCACTAAAACCTCCCCTGGATATTCAAATGCTAGTCAGTGGAAACAGCCCAGCATTGAATATCTGGGCTCAGCACCGATTATGAAAGTTAGCCGGCCTGCCTCCCATGGTCTGAATATCAGCCCCGGTGAGTTGAGTCTAATGAGTCCACCCAGTCAGCCAAGTCATTACATTACATTACATTACATTAGTGACTTCTATTCCTTCAAGAAAGGAAACTACGAAGCAATGAGGGAATTGGTAAGGAAGAAACTTAGGAACACTTCCAAAACACGGCTAACGGTAAATCATGCCTGGTCCTTCTTCAGGGACATGGTGAACGAGGTGCAAAATCTGTATATCCCCAGATTCAGGAAGGGGTGCAAAAAGAATTGAACAAAAGACCCGGCGTGGATAACCAAAATAGTGAAGGAAGCGATAGGCAATAAGAAAAATTCATTCAAGAAATGGAAAAAGAACAAATCTGAGGGGAACTGGAAAGAGCACAAGAAGTATCAAAAAGAATGTCACCGTGAGGTTCGGAAAGCTAAAAGAGAGTATGAAGAAAGGCTAGCCAGGGAAGCAAGAAATTTCAAACCATTCTTCAGATATGTTAAAGGGAAGCAGCCAGCTAGAGAGGAAGTGGGACCGCTAGACAACGGAGACAGGAAGGGAGTGGTGAAGGAGGAGAAGGTAGTGGCAGAAAGGCTTAACATGTTCTTCTCGTCTGTATTTACTAACGAAAACACGTCCAACATTCCGGAACCTGAGCAATTCTTCAACGGAAGTCAAGCAGAAAAATTAACATTCATAGAAGTGAGCATTGAGGACGTTCGCATGCAGATAGAAAAACTAAAGACTGACAAATCCCCGGGTCCGGATGGCATACATCCAAGGGTTCTGAAGGAATTAAAGGAGGAGATAGCGGAACTACTGCAGCAAATTTGCAAATTATCCCTGAAAACAGGCGAGATCCCGGAGGATTGGAAGATAGCCAACGTTACGCCCATCTTTAAAAAGGGATCAAGAGGTGATCCGGGAAACTACAGGCCGGTGAGCCTGACTTCGGTTCCTGGGAAAATGACAGAAGCACTGATAAAAGAAAGCATTGATCAACATTTTGAAAAACACGAACTTCTGATAGCCAGCCAGCATGGTTTCTGGAAGGGAAGATCGTGCCAAACAAACTTATTGCACTTCTTCGAAGGGATTAACAAACAGATGGACAAAGGAGACCCCATTGACATCATATATCTAGATTTCCAAAAAGCCTTTGACAAGGTGCCCCATGAACGTCTACTCCGGAAACTGAAGAACCATGGGGTGGAAGGAGACGTACATAGATGGATCAGAAACTGGTTGGAGGGTAGAAAACAAAGGGTAGGAGTGAAGGGCCACTACTCCGACTGGAGGAGGGTCACGAGTGGTGTCCCGCAGGGCTCAGTGCTCGGGCCGCTACTATTTAATATCTTCATAAATGATCTAGAAACAGGGACGAAGTGCGAGATAATAAAATTTGCGGACGACACTAAACTATTTAATGGAGCTCGGACTACAGAGGAATGCGAAGAATTGCAAAGGGACTTGAACAAACTAGAAGATTGGGTGACGAGATGGCAGATGAAGTTCAACGTTGAGAAATGTAAGGTATTACATGTGGGGAGCAGAAACTCAAGGTACAACTATACAATGGGAGGGATATTATTGAATAAGAGTACCCAGGAAAGGGACTTGGGGGTATTGGTGGACATGACAATGAAGCCGACGGCACAGTGTGCAGCGGCCGCTAAGAGAGCGAATAGAATGCTTGGTATAATCAAAAAGGGTATTACAGCCAGAATGAAAGAGGTTATCCTGCTGTTGTATTGGGCAATGGTGCGCCCGCATTTGGAGTACTGCGTCCAATATTGGTCACCGTACCTTAAGAAGGATATGGTGTTAGTCGAGAGGGTTCAGAGGAGAGCGACGCGTCTGATAAAAGGTATGGAAAACCTGTCATATGCTGAGAGATTGGAGAAGCTGGGTCTCTTTTCCCTGGAAAAGAGGAGACTTAGAGGGGATATGATAGAGATTTATAAGATCATGAAGGGCATAGAGAGAGTAGAGAGGGACAGATTCTTCAAACTTTCAAATAATAAAAGAACTAGAGGGCACTCGGAAAAGTTGATGGGAGACAGATTCAAAACAAATACTAGGAAGTTCTTTTTTACCCAACGTGTGGTGGACACCTGGAATGCGCTTCCAGAGGACGTGATTGGGCAGAGTACGGTACTGGGGTTCAAGAAAGGATTAGACAAATTCCTACTGGAAAAGAGGATAGAGGGGTATAGATAGAAGATTACTGCACAGGTCCTGGACCTGCTGGGCCACCGCGTGAGTGGACTGCTGGGCACGATGGACCTCGGGTCTGACCCAGCAGAGGCATTTCTTATGTTCTTATGTTCTTAAGTACCTTGCAGTTCTAGGTGGATTAGAAAAGATAACTGGACAATTCCAGGAAAATTACAATTTAGGGAGCTGTTTACATGATTGAGACTTCAAAGAGAAAAATTACAAGAGTGATAGAGACTTTGAGGGGGAAATTTACAAGAGAGGGGATGGACAAGGGGATGAGTTAAGATATCTGGATAAATTTTTTGAATAGCAGGGTTTTGATTTCTTTTTGAAATGATTTGAAGTCGCTCTTTGTTGTCAGCAAGTTGGAGATGGAGTGGTCAAATTTTGTTGCTTGCGTCGCTAGTAGGTTGTCATACATCTTCTTGTGCTGAGTACCTTTGAATGGGGGGGGGGTAGGTAAATGGGGTCTGAGTTCTCCTTTGTCTAGTTATATGGTTCCGATTTAGGTAATTGTTTAGGTAAATGGGGCAGTGCCATTTATTACTTTGAATAATAGACAGTATAATTTGAATTGAATTCGTGCTTGTATAGGTAGCCAGTGTGAGTCTAGGTAGGCAGTGGTGATGTGGTCAAATTTGCTTAGTGAATAGATCAATCTGAGGGCTGTGTTTTGTACAGTCTGTAATTGTTTTATCATGTTTGCAGGGCAAGGTAGGTAAAGGATGTTGCAATAGTCCACTAAACCTAGGACTAGGGATTGGACTATGAGCCTATATTGCTCTTTGTCGAAGAATTTTCTTATTTTTCTTAGATTGCGCATAGTTAGAAATGCTTTTTGGGTGGTCTTGCTGATTTGGATCTGCATTGTGCAGCATCTATCTATCGTCACTCCTAGGAGTTTGAGCGCGGACTGTATAGGGTATTTGGTGGCATTTATTTCTAATCCTATAATGGATGGAGTTTTGGCCTTTTCAAGCAATAGAAATTTTGTTTTGTCCAAATTCAGCTTCAATTTGTGGTCTATCATCCATTTTTCCACTGCTTCTAGTGTTTTTTTCAGTTTTTCTATTGAAGTGGGATCTGGTGAGTCGAAGGGGAGGAGTATGATGATGTCGTCTGTGTAGCTGAATGATGTTACATCTAGGTTATCTAGAGTGGTTCCAAGGGAGGATATAAAGAGGTTGAAGAGCATAGGCGACAGTGGTGACCAGGGCTCTGATTTATGATCGTTTGTTTTTACTCTGTATGTTCTTGATTTAAGGAATCCTTGGAACCAGTTGTATACCCTGCCTGAGATCCCTATGGCTTCTAGTATCTGTAGTAGTATGGTATGGTCTACCAGATCAAATGCAGCAGAGAGATCAACTTGAATTATCAACATCCTTCTGCCTTTGCTAAGGTGCTGTCGGGCTGTGTCTAGTAGAGTTACTAGTAGTGTTTCCGTGCTATGGTTGGTTCTGAACCCTGATTGTGAGGGGTGAAGTAGGTTGTGGTCTTCCAGGTAGTTAGTGAGGTATTGTGCAACTAGTCCTTCTATTAGTTTAATGTATATTGGTATTGAAGCGATGGGTCTGTAGTTGGAGGGGATATCTATTTGGCCTTTATGATCTTTCACAATTGGGGTGATTATGATCTCTCCTAGGTCCTGTGGGGATTGACCTTCTGTGAGCGTGGTTTGTATCCATTGCATGAGGCGAGCTCTAAATTTGGGGGAGGAATTTGTTATCAGATATCTATATAAGCACATAAGCATTGCCTCTGCCAAGTCAGACCATAGGTCCATCATGCCCAGATATGTGGGACAGTTGTTCAGGTCGCATGATGCTTGGCTGTATTTTTTGTAAAGTCAGTTCATATCAGGCCAATGTACTGCTGGGAAGTCGGTCCAGGTCCTGTCTGCTGCAATGGCTTCTCCTGTTGCAGGGTTTATTATTATCTCATCGAGGTGGCTTAGTGTGTTGTTGAAGGTGGTCCTGATTGTAGTGATCTTGCTTTTTAAGTGGTCTGCTAGTTGGGTAGCTGTTGGTGGGTGGTTTCAGTCAATGCAGTCAGCTGAGTTAACCCAGTATACCCAATCAGCTGAGTCAACCCAGTCAGCTGAGACAAATCTAGTCAACTCAGCCAAATGATCAAAGTCAACCTAGTCAACTGAGTCATCCCAGTTAATCAAGCCAGCCAAGTCAACTGTGTAAACCAAATAAACCCAGTCAACTCAGTCCATTCAGTCAACTCAGTCAGTCTAGTCAGATGAGTCAACCCTGTCAACTAAGTCAGCTAAGTCAGGTGAATCAGCTCAGTTGACCGAATCAGCCAAGTTAGCCGAATCAATCCAGTCAATCAAGTAAAAAGAGTCAGCTCAGTCAATCCAGTCAGCCGAGTCTGCCAAATTAGTCATCATCCCTGTCTACTCATTCAATCAGCCAAGTCAAACCAGTCAGATGAATGAACCAAGTCAACCGAATCAGCCAAGTCAGCCCAGACTGCCAAGTGAACTAAGCGAATCCAGTCAACCCAGTAAACATGTATGCCTAGTTGGTATATCCCAATAGCCTAGTCAACCTAGTTAGTAGAGCCATCCTAGCCAACCCAGATAGCTGATCCCGCCCAAGTCAACCAAGTCGACCAAATCAGCCCAATCAACCGAGTCAGGTGAGTCAACCCATTTAACCCAATAGAGCAAGCTGGCTGGGTCAACCCAGTCAACCCAGTTGACCAAGTCAGCCAGGTCAACCCAGCCAATCCAGTTAGCTGAGTCATCCTAATCTAGTGAGCCCAGTCAACCCAGCCATCTGAGTCAACAAACCTAGTCAGCCCAAAAGCAGAGACAGAGAAAAGGTGAGAAACTATAAGCCAGTAAGCCTTACTTTGGTGGTTGGAAAGGCAATGGAGGTGCTGCTCAAGGAAAGTGAGTTTCCTGGAATTCAGTGGGTTACAAGATCCAAGGCAACATGGCTTTCACCAAAGGAAAATTGTGTCAAACGAATCTGATTGATTTATTTGACTGGGTAACCAAAGCATTGGATATGTTCTTATGTTATGTCTAGTCTCAAATGGCCTGATGTTCAGCAGTGAAGGTGAGCATATAACTGTTTGAATGGTGGACCCACAGTAACTGTGTAATCATTTTTTTTCTGTTTTGCTTTGTTGTTTCTATATGCAATCATTATTTAACCTACATAGGTATTTACAGGGGGCACAGCCTGTTTTGAAGATTAATTGCTCCAATTCTGAGCCAACAAAAAAATCCAAACAATGATGATATTCTGCCAAGTGAAAGCTTTAAAATTTGCTTTCTTTTCTCCAGTGCTGCTAGAGGGAAAGGTGGAAATCTCTGTAGCCCAGAAACTGATATCTTATTTTTAAGAAAATTTCAATTGCATGGATTTATGTTCTAATTACCACACAGTAACTAATATATGGAACTAAATAAAACATTATCTTGACATGCACAGTTTGTTCTATGAAATAATCTGAAACCTGTTCTTCTGACCGGACTTGTTATAATTAGTATTTCTTTCAAAGTCTTTGTGCCACATGAACCCACCTCAGAAAAGGGTGTAGCCCAGCTTAACAATGCAAAATTCAAGCTGGGGAATGGACTAAACAAAAAGCTGAAGTCATATGCATTTCTTTTTTTTTTTAATAGAGATATTAATCCTTTTCAATATTAAAATTTGGGCAAAAATACTTGTTAGCAGGACAATGGATGACTGCTTTCCTGCACCCTAACCACTGACTCTATGAATTTTCTAATCTTCCTTCGAGTCAAGCAACATATATATCAGTAAGAAAATCTTATAAAGACTTATAGCAATACTTTATCTCGATGTACTCACAGACCTCAGTGATACCATCTGTATGTCACTAAACTTTAGATCATACAGAGATAAACGGTATCCCTAATCGTCATCGGTCATATTACTTATTTTGCAATACTTTTAAAGTTATTTTCAATAAATATATTTTAGTAATAAATTACTCATCTTATCTCCTGCTACGCGGGTGGGGGTACGCACTCCGACGTAGTCTACGTTTCGCCCATACGGGCTTTATCAAGGAAATCCCCCTCAGTATTAGCAGTTCATGCTCCCCGCGTTGTCAGTTTAAATCGGGAAACATGGCCGCGGCCAAATGCCAAAATGCCGCGGCCATGTTTCCCGATTTAAACTGACAACGCGGGGAGCATGAACTGCTAATACTGAGGGGGATTTCCTTGATAAAGCCCGTATGGGCGAAACGTAGACTACGTCGGAGTGCGTACCCCCACCCGCGTAGCAGGAGATAAGATGAGTAATTTATTACTAAAATATATTTATTGAAAATAACTTAAAAAGTATTGCAAAATAAGTAATATGACCGATGACGATTAGGGATACCGTTTATCTCTGTATGATCTAAAGTTTAGTGACATACAGATGGTATCACTGAGGTCTGTGAGTACATCGAGATAAAGTATTGCTATAAGTCTTTATAAGATCTTCTTACTGATATATATGTTGCTTTCCTGCACAGCATAGCCAGTCAAACAATAAAGTTTGATGCAAAAATAACTGACATACTTTATACAGTACATTATCTTACCCTGATCTGTGAAGCTTACTACAGTGAGATCCGGAATCCTAGTGGGGGAGATGATCATGGGATAAACAATTCCTTTTAGTTTCATTTCCAGTCCTAAAGGAAAGAAAAATTACAAAGAGAGTTAGATGCAGGGAGAAAGGTGTTATATGAAGTGTCCTAATACCAAATGTATTGTATTTAACTTGGAAGCTGTTGCATCCTCACCTATGAGCAGTGTTGACTCCAGTCACTAGATGGCAGTGGTCTATTCTACCTGAAATTATATTCTAATTGTGTACCTGCAGCCACAAGAGCCATTGTTTTTCTCTCTCTCTTTCTCTCTAGAGATCACCTAAGTCACAGTGATGCCTATTCTATAAAGGGAAGTATGAGCCTACTTTCCTTTATAGAATACAAACGTAACTGATTAGGTATGCACATATAATTTAGGCACAAATACTTATACCAGTCATAGAACTGATATAAGGGCTTGCCTAAATTGCTGAAAAACGCACATCCATCAAAGCATTTTATCATTTCTAAGAGTAAATGTAGGTTTATCATATTTCTGAAGACAATAACAGAGGAAACCTGACCCCGCCCCTGCCCGCTTCTACTCCCGCCCATGGCCCACTCACCCCCACCTTTCACTCATTCATTGGTTCCCCTTCCCATCCTCTGTACCCTTTTACCTGCATATTGTAAAATGTGTACAGTGCTGCGTATGTCTAGTATTGATATAGAAATGATTAGCAGTAGTAGTAGTATCAGTCCCAGCTCTATCTCTATCTCTTCTTCCTTCCCTTGCCTCCATGGTCATTCTTCTATCCTGTCCCCATATTCTGCCCCCTTCCAGATTTTCTTCCTTCTTTACCCTTTCTCCAGTACCCGCTCCAGGACCAATATCTCTCTCTTGCCCACTCCCCATGGTACTGCATCTTCTCCCCCTCCCTGAATCCACCACCTTTCTCAATCTCCCCCCATCCCAGCATCTGCCTCTCTCTCCTTCACCCTCTATTCCCCAAAATCTCCCCGTGGTAGCATCTCTCTCTACCCCCTAGCCATGGGTGCTTCTCTCTCTCTCTCCCCTTCCAATCCCCTCCCCCAGCATGGGTGATTCTCTTTCTGTATCTCTCTCCTTCCAACCCGCCCTCCCAGCGGAATGCACATGACCTCTCTCTCCAACTCCCAACTCCCCCACCTCACTGGCAACTGCATTGAATCTTCAGGTAGCCTGGCAGCAGCAGCGAAGTGAGCCTGCTACCATTGACATGCCCCGGAAGTTGCTTCTCTGCAGCGACTTCCTGTTTCCGCGTAGGCAGGACCTGCAGAGAAGATTGTTCAATCTTATATATATAGATTCACAGAGACCTGGAATTAAATTCCATCTACTATTAGAATTCTTGTTTCCTTTCAGACCTTTCGGAAATCTATGAAAACATTATTATTCCAACAGTATTTAGACAACTGTCTCAGGAAAACAAATAATTTTGTTCATCAGTAGATAGGGAATCTTATTTAACAGATAACAGGAAATCTTTGACTAATAATTTTAGTTTATTCAAATCAAAAACATCTGTTTTCTCTGATGCTTATTTTGGTAACTGAATTGAGCTCCTTTCTAGGAGATGATGCGGTATATAAATCTAAGTCTTAGATTAGATTAGATTAGACTTCCAGGGCATGCTGATGGCAGAAGGCTCACCTCATTGCTACTGCTGGGCTGCCTGAAGATTCAATGCAGCGACCAGGAAGGTGGTAGGTGGAGGAGTTGGGAGAGCCATCTAAGCCCAAACTGCCCCAATTAAAAAAACCCATTTTGACAGTCCTCTAAAAAGAGGCCATGTTTGGGTTTTCTCCAGATATATGGTAACCTTAAATAAATGTGTGCTCCATCTGTACTTTGCCCAGATTCTACCCATGTGCAAACTTACTTTCAAAGCATGCACAATTGTATATAGGTGCCATGTTATAGAATAGCATATAGCTGGAATGTTGGAAGGAAGTTAACAAATGGAACAGTGTCATACCAGGGTAAAAATTATATCACAGTGATAGGGTAGGCCACATTGAAGGAGAGAGTAACATTATACATTAAAAAGGGCCTTGAATCAAATCAAATAAAAATTCTGCAGGTCACAAAACACACCTTAGAATCCCTATGGATAGAAATTCCATATGTAAAAGAGAAAAGGATAGTGATAGGAGTGTAGTACTGTCCACCTTGCCAGGATGAAGAGATGCAGAATTGAAAGCAGAAATTAGGGAAGCTAACAAACTGGGTAACACAATAACAGTGGATGATTTCAATTACCCCAATATTAACTGGATAAATGCTACATCAGGACAAGCTAGGGATCAATGAAATCAAAGACTGGTTTTTGGAGCAGCGGGTTCATGAACCCAAAAGAGAGGGAATTATTCTAGACCTAATCCTAATCCGGTAGGTTTTAGAGGCTCATTATACAATATAATCGGGTTATGGTGAGATGTGTACTTGGGACTTTTTAACGTGATGTTCACTATGGTACCCCCTAGAATGCCCCTCTGCTCTGCTCAAATGTGTCTGTGTGCCCATCTGAAGCTGTCATTCAGGCTGGAATATACTGATTCTTTTATATCTTCTGGTGGTGGCGGGGTGGGGGTGGGAGGGGTCAGTGACTACTGCGGGAGTAAAGGGGGTCATGCTTTAATCTCTCCAGTGGTCATCTGGTCAGTTTGAGTCCCTTTTTGTCCCATATTCATTTTTAAAACAGGTCTAAATGGTACCCTGGACATTTTGTTAAATATTTATCACTGCAAAATGTCCATGCCCTAAGCCCGCTCTGTTAGGTACCATCGACTCATTTTCAAGTCCTAGCGATTTGATTATGATATCAAGTTTTCATGGCAGAATACAGAAGTAGATTGCCGGGCCTTACTTCTGCACTGTATAAATTCGATGTTGTCGCCATTGTCACATCAAAAGCGATCCTCCGCCTCCAACACTGCCCACCTGCTGCTGCCCATATGGGTGATACATCATTAGTCTGACATCACCACTGAAACCTGTCCACCTTGGGAGGCCCTGCTGGTATTACAACTACCAACAGCATAGCTTTCAACTTCACAGATGCATGCAAGCTCCAGTGGCACAACAAACCCATATACCATGACTGGAGAAGCCCAACCAAAACATACCTTCAACATGTCCTCTTGGAATTTATATGAACAGGGGATGACCAGCCTAGAAAACATCTCAAATATGGGTTTTGAAAATAGTGATTTGGATGTTATAGTAGCAAAAAAAGTCCAAATACCACTTTATGCCATTTTTTGGATGTTTTCTCTTTTGAAAATGAGCCTCATGTTCTTGCTTTAGCATAAATTCCTTTTCATATAGAAATTACAGTATAGTAATACAGTAGAGTAGGATTACAGATGAGGTCCAGCAGGCTCATCTAGCCTTCCCAGTTTACATACCAATGTTGGTATTCCCCACGACAAGAGGTGCTTTGGGGTAGTTGGCTTTCAGTTCCAGTAATTCAGACAGAATAGCAGGAGAAATCCAAGTAGTTCGTTCTCCTCGAAAAACCATTTTCTTTATTTTTTTGTTTTCAGCCATCAACTAGGCATTGGGACAGAGAGAGGAAGAGATTCAGGGCTAATATACTGTATTGTGCAAGGTAATAAATATTGATAGGAATTTAAAGGACTTAGGGCTAGACTCACTAAGGACACCAATCGTGTCCCGACCACTTTGCGATCACTTTGTGACCCTGACCTGATTCACTAACCTTACTCCTGATCTGATCTGCACCGATCCGATCTGAGCTTGCAAATGAGGGGGAACGGCATGCAAATATAGGCAGGGAGCGATTCACTAAAATAAATGAGGGACAACGACTGGGCTGGCCGATCAAAAAAATAAGCGATTGCTGAGGACTAGTCACTCAGGTCCTTTCTGACTGCCCTGCTCTCTGCCCCGACTCACCGCCATGCTCTCTGCCCAGACTCTCCTCTTGCCACCCTGCTCTCTGCCCAGACTCTCTTCTTGCCGCCATGCTCTCTGCCCCGACTCTCCTCTTGCTGCTCTGCTCTCTGCACTGACTCTCCTCTTGCCGCCCTGACTCGCCGCCCTATTCTCTGCCCCAACTCTCCTCTTGCTGCCCTGCTCTTTGCCCTGACTCGCTGCCCTGCTCTCTGCCCCGACTCTCCTGCCCTTCTCTGCAGTGCAAGCCCATGGTTTTTATCCATGGATTTAAAGCGGGTTAAAACCACGGGCTCGCGAAATAAAAAAGTAAAAAAAGAAAAATTCAAAAGCTTTGTAAGCATGCATAGACCATCTACAGGCAATGAAGATGGTCTGTGTTTGCGTCAGGATCGCTGTTCAGTGAGCCATGCAGTCAGTTGGGGGGGGGGGGGCGTGATTCCAATCACCCCCATTTGCATGCAATCGCGTCGTGATTCGGGTGACCGGCAACCTCACGGATCGGATCGCTAACAGATCAGATCCGTGAAGTTAGTGAATCTAGCCCAAAATGCATTGGTGAAACGACATGGACAGGGACAGTTTTTGGTTACACTTAGCTAGGCTAGTAATAATTAGTTTGGCTAACTTGCCCATTAGAAAATTGTCTTCTCTTGTTCCATCCAAAGGTACCAGTGCTTGCTTCAAAGCTTGAAATCCTTGTATTCATTTGTACACACTTGGAGATCCTTTACAAAAGGATGTCAAAGTGTTTTGCAGTAATTTTCCTGTTTCCATGCGCCAAACGCACATTAACTATTATCAAAAATTTTTGAGGTATGTGGCACAGGTGGACAGCGGCATAACACAGGATTAATGCAGTAGTGCTTACCCCCCCAACTCTATTAAGTACGCCTAAAGTTAGGCACCTGTATTAGCACGCCTAGCCGATGTAGATGCCCAATTTAAATGGTTAATAGGCTTGATCAGCATCAGTAACTAGCATTTAACATTTCATAACTGCCATTAATTGGACTTAATTGAAAGGCACCTAACTCGAAAAACGCGATTCTATAAAATGTAGATGTCTACTCTAAAGCACCTACTTAAAAGTAGGCATGGTTGGCGGGAGCGGATCATGGGCATGTTTTTGAATTAGGCGCCATTGTGTGCAAAGGAAACTCTGGCATGAATACAGTACGCCGAAAGTTAGGATGCCTAGTGATGTCTAACGCTGCTTAAGTGGCGCTAAGCATGATTCTATACAGTGCGCCTTTTGTAGAATTGTGTTTCGAGGTCTTAGGGCTCCTTTTACGAAGCCGCGTCAGCGGCTTTATCGCACGCAACTTTGTAGTGCGTGCTAACCCCTGCGCTAGCCGAAAAACTACCACTTGCTCAAGAGGAGGCGGTAGCAGCTAGCGCGACTGGCAAATTAGCACACACTATTACATGCGCTAAACCGCTAATGCGGCTTTGTAAAAGGAGCCGTTAGTGCTTCCCATATAGGGGGGAATTCTAAAACTGGCACCTAAGTTTGCAGGTCTTGCATGCTAATGCAAATATGAGTGCTGGACTTGCAAAAATTAAGAAATACAAATTCCTAAAAAATGCCATGTTAAAACTGGGCTTAGTGCATGGGAAAGTCCTGCATTAAAACATACTAAGCCCAAATTTTACTGCATTTTAGTAAAAACGTCCCTTGTTTTGTTTGTGTACATTAAAATATTTAGCACATGCTAAATCAATTTAACCCTTGTTAACCTATAAATTAATGTGCTTTAAGCTGATTATGTCAAAAAGTTATAATGCTTGTTAACATTTTTTAATGACAAACATGAACATGAACATGAACTGAAAAAAATGTCTGATAATAGGCAAAAGACTAAATGAATTCCACAATTTGTATCCTGTATACCTCCCTATTCACTTGAAAGGGGTGGGGGAAGGGAAATTATGCACAGGGAGTTCAGAACTACCTGCATTACTTTTCTACATGTACTGGAGTACTTTTCCTGTTCCTATGGAGCTGTGTTGCTGTGCTTACACCCCGACAGAGAGTTGAGGAAGAGCAGTGGAAACTGCTTCGGATCAGGGACATATGGCCCCATCATCCTGAGAGATTATGTTTACAATCTGGGAAGTGCCAATGGCCTCTCCTCCTTTCTTTCCCTACCTTCTTCTTAGTCTTCCCCCTATCCTGGGTTGTGTCCTCCTTTCTCTTAAACCCCGATTCTTTGTCCTCTCATCCCTACCTTTTTACCAGGACTTCCTTCTTTCTCCCATTCCCATTCTCCCAGAATCCCAGGTCTGCTCCTCCTCTTCTCACCTTCTAGATTTACCATTTTGCATGGTCAATGCATGCCAAGTTGCTTTTTGCTACTGTTGTTGTGGAGGAACTTTATATTTCAGTGCAAAATTATGTTAAATCTAAAGATGTCTGAGTAAAAAGGGAAGAGTGGATAGTCTTTGTCACAGAGAACAAAAGATTATGAATGATAAGGTGCGCTAGTATAATGTTCACTCCTCAGCAATAATACAAATTAGTCATCGTGTATCATCTTACCATTAGTTCAGGTGGAAAAATTAATTCTTGGGTTGGATCCAAGGGCAGAAATTCTTCTTGTGTGAACAGTACTGTGCAAAGCTTAAGGAAGAAATGAAGGTTTGGTTTGCAAGAAGGAAAGCACATTATTTGTGTTCCACTGGCATCACATTACATTAAATAGCTCAGCATTATAATATTACCATTACCATTACTTGGCAAGTCATTTTATTTTCTAAACTATTTTATTGCACTTATAATAACAACTGTGGGATCAGGTATGTGAACATAGAGAATTTATTGCAAAATGCTGCATTATTCTTTCCATGTCACCTAAGTTGGAGTATGGTTTTCTTTAGGAGAAAACACAATTTTCTTTGCCTAACTACTCTTAAAAAGAATTGTCCCTTCCACTCGCTGGGTTGGCCTAGGGATGGTGATGTGACAGTAATATACCTAGTTGCTAGATTTAGGGCTCATGATTGCCATTTTTTGAAAGGAGCCCTAGTATGTGGACCCTGGTCCAGGACCATTGCTTACATTACAAGACTAAGGCCCTCTTCTTTTAAATTGCGCTAGGAACTCTACGAGCATCAGGAGCAGCGCGGGCCATTCAGCGCAGCTCCCCGTGCTAGAAAATTGCTAGCGCAGTTTAATAGAAGAGGCCCGAAATACAAGGGGAGAATGTAAAATACAGGAGGACTCCCTAGGTTGTTACAAATGAAAGCTCATGCTGCCAGATCCCAGCACTGATTCTAACTCAGTTGAAAATACAAAGGAGCAAGAGGAACTACCCTGGTGGAAAATATCTATCTATCTATCTATCTATCTATCTATATATATCTATCTATCTATCTATATATACACCCACACACATATATGTACAGTATATATACTGTGTGTATCTATATAATAAAACCGTAGGCGGCGCATGCGCACTCTAATCCGCGTGCTTCCGTGATCCGTATGTCCGTGGCCGGCAAGAGTGCACATGCAAACTTACAACAGCTCGCACTCACGGTCTGGCTGGCTCTTTAAAGTTTTTTTCGGTGCCGGCTCACCTGCTCCGCCTTCCTCTTCCTGCCAGTCTCAGCCGGACTCACTCCTCCCCCCCTGGCAGCCCTGAACCTGTTCCTCCATTCCCCGCCCGACGGGCCGGTGAGTGCTGCGCCAGGGGCAATGCAGGTGGAGACTATCGGCGGCGGAGCCGGAGGGAAGGGGGGGTGGGAGGCACGCGAAGCTGCAAGTCGCCGACTACACCCCCCCCTCTCTCGAACCGCACAAGGACTGCCGTTGACGAAATTTGCCCCACCGTTCCTTCCCTTCTTCCATCAGGTACAGTTCAGCTACGCCTATGTTAAAAGCAGCTGCTTTGAAATTGGAGTCCTGCCGCCACCGTAACACGTTCCCTCTGCCGCGGTCCCATATGTCAGAGAAGGGGCGGGACCAAGGCAGAGGGGAACGTGCTACGGCAGTGGCAGGCCTCTGATTTCGATGCGGCTGCTTTTAACATTGGTGGAGCTGCACTGCACCTGATGGAGGGAGGGAAGGAAAGGTGGTTGTGCGCTGTTGAGCCCCTCTGCACGCGCCCAAACCAAAAAAGGAGCCAGGACTCTTCCCCACCCGGCGCCGGCAGACCCGAAAAAACGGCCCTACCGAACAGACCCGCGAGCAGGGTTGCCATGGAAACCTAACCGGAATTACATGCAGTCGGCAAGGGTCAGTGAGAGGGGATCAGGAGCTAAAGAGAGATTGAAAAAAACAAACAAACAGTGCACAAGTAGAGAGAGACACACAGACAGTCACAGAAGGACAGGGGGCTAGAGCAGAGATGCTTGCAGGGAGAAAAAGCTAAGCAGTAATGTTACAGCTTGAGAGTGCAGACTGAGGAAGAAAGCAGAGACAGCGCTACACAGGGAAATGGAGGGAGGAAAGAGACAGAAAGAAAAATACAGACAGACATAAATTCTAGCACCCGTTAATGTAACGGGCTTAACGACTAGTATAGATATAGATATAGATATACAGAATATATATGTATATTTATTTATATTGCTTTCTTGTTTAATGGAAGGATGTCTGAGCGGTTCATCCAACCATTCTGTGATTTATTTACCACAGTTCATACTGGAAATGGTGCCAGTGGAATGGGGATTAGGCAGTGCAGTAAACTACTGTATTTTGTAGACTTATATGTACTAGATCTGATTTATTAATCCAAGCCAGTTCAACCCAAGTCAACCTTATCCCACCCCAACTCAACCCACAAGCAGTTTTGGGGCCCTTTTACTAAATCGTGTGAAGCATTAATGCATATTTAATGCTGGATAAAAGGCTTACCTGAAAACATGTCAAAGCATTTTGCAGTAAATTGCCTTTCAGCACACGCAGTATTTACTTCTTAAAAAATGTTTTTGGGGAGGGAGCATGTCATGGGCAGGAAATGAGCATGGAAGCATTATCTAGTTAGCGTGTTCTGATTAGCATGTGTTAACTGGATAACATAACGCGGGAGTACTTATCGCCTCTTAATTAGGGTGTGGTAAGTGTTCTTGCATTATCTTCCCCCCCCCCTCCGCTTATGAAGCCGCGTTAGGGTTTTTTTTATTGTCGGCCGTGGTGGTAAAAGCTCCAACGCTCATAGAATTCCTATGAGCATCAGAGCTTTTACTGCTGCAGCCGGTGGGATAAAAATCCCTAATGCGGCTTCATAAAAGGGGGGGGTTATGTTTTTTGCAAGGAAAATTAGTGTGGGATCTGCAAATAAATATTTGAAAAAATTCTTAATTTACTTTTGTGGTAAATCGGGGCTTAGTGCACAGGAAAGTCCTGAGTTAGAATATACTACGCCCAGAGTTTGTTGCACTTAAGTGAAAGAGCCCCTTAATATTATATCAAACACATTCGCAAAAATAGTATTAAAGGAAAGTTCAAGTACACTTACATCCTTTTCATTATCGGCAGATGTAGGTTCGGTTCCTTGGCTTTCCATACAACAACTCCCCTTTCCTGAAGTCTGACAACAGCCTGAATCCTAAATAAATAATATCCATTCAGCACTTTTTTTTTTTTTCTTAAATATCTTTATTAAGGCCCTCTTTTACTAAGGGCTCCTTTTACTAAGCTGTGCTAGCTGCAATGCCATGCACACTAGAAGCCTCCATTGAGCTGGCGTTAGTTTCTCTGTGTAGCGTGGGGGCAGCGCGCGCTAATCTGCAGAGTGCGCTAAAAACGCTACCGCAGCTTAGTCAAAGGAGTCCTAAGCCAGGGTAGAGGTTTTTTACTGCGGCCCAGGACGCTAAATACTCCAATACTCATAGGAATTCTATGAGTAACAGAGTAGCGTCGGAGCATATAGCACCTCTACCACGGCTTAGTAAAAGGGGGTGGGGTGGGGGTGAGGTAAATTTGTTGCAGAAGTACAATAAATAAACAACAGTATAACTATCTAAAATGGTACATTATAACAGATGCAAACAAAGCAAAATCCTAGATGTTCCACAGTCAAAGAACGGAGGTCCAAAAACCCAAAAGAAACAGACTGTGGAAAACAATGATCTTGATGATGGGTCCATATCATACCACATGTCAGTTATTCATTTAGTGGACATTATTCTTTTTGGACTTGTACCTTTATTTCGGCACAATAAACGCCTCATCAAGATCATTGTTTTCCACAGTCTGTTTCTTTTGCATTATAACAGATACAATGACTTGTTCAATGATATAACAGTTATTCATGATTAATTAATTGTTATTACAACAAAGGTCAAGAGATTTACACAAATGGGAATAATTATGATTTTTGGAGGCTGTTCTTCATATTTTATTTATTTATATACTACTTATTACCTATGTGGTTTACATTCAGGTACTCATGCATTTTTCCCTATCTGTCCTGGTGGATTCACACTCTATCTAATGTACCTAGGCCAGGGGTAGGCAATTCCGGTCCTCGAGAGCCGGAGTCAGGTCAGGTTTTCAGGATATCCACAATAATATGCATGAGATAGATTTGCATCTCAAGGAGGCAGTGCATGCAAATCCATCTCATGCATATTCATGGTGGATATACTGAAAACCTGACCTGGCTCCGGCTCTCGAGGACCGGAATTGCTTACTCCTGACCTAGGGCAATGGGGGATTAAGTGACTTGCCCAGGGTCACAAGACACAGCGCAGGGTTTGAACCCACAACCTCAGGGTGCTGAGGCTGTAGCTCTAACCACTTTGCCACACACTCCCATATTTCTATACAAAGGACATAGATAATTCCACCATTTAGATGAGTTGAGTTGCAAATTGTCTTTTCAATGACATACAATTAAACGAAAAGCCAGAGGAATCATAATATCAAAATAGAGAATGACACGGGGACCGTTTACCGTGCTAAAACGTGGGTCACCGCAGTAAATCCACAGGAATGGAGACATTTGCAACTGGTTTACCGCAGGAATGGTGATAAGACCTTTCACTGCCCCGCGGGAATGGGGATAAGACCTTTTACTGCCCCATGGGAGTGGTGAAAAGTCTTACTCCTGTGGTAAAAAAAATTGCATCCGTGTCAAACTTGGCATCTTCTCCCCAGCTACTCTTGCACCTATTTTACCTTCAGGAGCCAGGCATGCCACGATGAAGACAGAAGGAACCTAAAACCAAAGCCTGAGACCAATGTGATTTGAAGAATAAAATTACCAGACAACAAAAAGAAAAAAAAATTATTTTATATTTTGTGATTAGAATATTTCAGATTTGAAACATGTCTCCTGTTAGAGCTGGTATTAGACATAACTGAGGACCGCAAAGTCCAGGCTGTGCTTCTTTAGCTTCCAGCTGGCTTAGGGCTCTCTCTCTGACCAGGGGGCAGTTGTCCTAGTTTCACTCCCCTAAAATTATTCTTGCCATGTGTGACTAAAGTATTCTATTAGCTTGATTTTTCTATGTAGCATTCTGTAGTAATTTGGTTTGTTCAGTTTTCACAATAGTGAAGGAGATATTTGTGAAAGGGAGAGGAGATGGGTTTGTTGAACCTTGCTCTGCTTTATTTGTGTTTTTAAAATGACAATTGTCAGAGGAGAAGCTTCCGCCCACAAACACGCGACTGCAGGGTGGCACAGGCAGTTTCTTTTCTAAAGCGCCGTGAAGGTAAGGGGAGGGAGGGAGATAGATTTGGCCGGAGGTAGGGATGGAACCGCGCGTCTTCCCTCCCTTAAGTTTCTTCACGCCGCAAAGGTAAGAGGGAGAGAGGGAGATTCTCGGGCTGCTGAAGGGCGGTGAGGTGGCGAGTGGGAAGGGTGGATGCTGCAGGGACGGGACGGTGAAGGGGACGGCGGGTTCGGGGATGGGGCGGTGAAGGGGATGGCGGGGATGGGGCGGTGAAGGAGACAGTGGTCCGGTGACGGGGCAGTGATGGGGACAGATTTTTCCCCATGTCACTCTCTATATCAAAGCGTGTATTATGTACTTCCAAAATCTGAATTTCCAGGTTGGATGATCTTAATATAATCATTTTGGTAGTGATTTTTAAAGTATTATCAAAAGAGAACATTGAACATATTTTGTTCCATATGGAACACCAATAGTTATGCACATTGGGACATTGAAATAATAGATAGGACAGTGTACCTGTAACTGTAGAACATGATCAGCATAAATTTGAAGAGTCTTTTTTAATATTCTATCTATTTAATTTGGAGTCCAATATGCTTTGTGCATAACCCAAAAAGTCGATTGAGATATGGATGCTGACATAGTAGGATGAACTGGTGTCTTCCAGAAAGAGTTCCAATCAAATTCTTGTGGGGTTAAATTGAGTTCCATTTCAACACTTTTTAAAGTGAGAGTTTGACAAAGTCTCACAATTCACTTCAAGGTGTGACAACTCGTATTTATCTCTAAGGGGGTAAGTCAGCAAGATATATCGGAAAGTTTGACTGAGTAATCTTTTTCCTGTCCATATTCCCTCTCTCTTTGGAAGGTGCATGCTGGTAAAGCTTGAATTAAACCCAAACTGAATATGGCAGTTATAGCAAGGTAAGAGAAAACAGAGCAGTGTGATTGGTCAAAGAGAATCATTAGGATAAACCTGTGGTGCATGTCTCTGACTTCATCACACTATTAAGTCACCGCATAGAGAACACATAATAATTTGCAAGCAAAAATCCACTTCAGTTGCATTCTCATTTCCAGTTTTGGATTCTGTAGGTTCATATCGGGAAAAATGTTGAGATAGTTCAGAAGAATTTTAAGATGTGAACTCATAAACAGACGAGCAAAAGATTGTAATTTTAAATACCAGTTATTATCTTGGTGATTTTCAACAGGATGTTTAGTGGATATAATCTAAAAATATTGAGGACAGAAATCTTAAATCCTTGAATTTTACTCAGTCCTCAGATCAATTTAATCTAATCTTATCTAGGATTGTTTTCTATCAGATCTATCCTGGTGCATAATATTGCAAAAAAAAAAATTACTAGGAAGGCATAAACATGCCCAATTGAAAATATTTTTTATTCTTTCCAAATAAATGGAATATGGGAAAGAAACTATACTTATATATAAGAAATTGGGAACATCTATGTCTTGTCTCCTGTAGACTGGATACAGATCTCAAACAATCTGTATATTATCTGTATATTATTAGTTGCATTGGATATACTGCTCATTCTATCAGGTGGGTCCAAACGGTTTACACATTAAGGGGTCCTTTTACTAAGGCGTGCTAGCCAATTTAGCGCACGCTAAAAGCTCACGCGTCCATTATATTCTATAGACGCATTGGCGTTTAGTGCACACTGAATCGGCTAGCTTGCCTTAGTAAAAGGACCTCTAAATTTCAATAGTAGAAAATTGACTAAAATAGGAAAGTACACAATCACTCCTAAAGGGCAGTAAAGAAACTTATCAAGGTAATCAGAAGAGAGAAAAAGGAAAGAGAGACTGCTTCTGGTCGGCCATCAGCAACCCTTCAACTCAGGTGGGCGAAATATCATAGGCTAGTTCAAAAAAATAGGTTTTGAAATGAATCTTAAATTTAGGGAGTGATCACTCTGACCTGATGTAAGCTGGTAGACCATTTCATAGCTTTAGAGTCAGAAAGAAAAATGCAGATTTTCTTGTTGACTTGTATTTGGCCCTATTGGGTGATGGCAAGACCAAGTAGTGAGAATCAAGAGAGCCTAAGATGCAGATTTTAATATAAGGAATAACTAAATTTGCTAAATATGTGAGTGTACCCAAGTGGTATGTTTTAAATGCAAGCCAAAGAATCTTAAATTGAATCTGAAAATTAACTGGTAGCCAAGGTAGGGAACATAGGGGTGTGACATAGACAGCCCTTTTAGCATTGCAGAGTAGATGGGTAGCATCTACAAGTGGAATAACTTGTAAGTTTCATGGCTCCATATCATTCTCTTCTTGTTTGGGGTGAGAACTTTTCAGTGGCTCCTCGTATGTATGATTATCTATCAGTTGATATTTTGAAGAGTCTGAAGTCGATGTAATTGGGTTATTGTGATGCCTGCGTGCACTGAGTTACAGTAATCCAATTTGGAAATAAATAGTGCCTATATCAGAGTACAAAGAGTTGATGCAGACAATAGATTATAGAGGGTTCAGAGTTTATAAAGGGTATGGAAACCAAATTTTGTCAAGATAGGCACTGGAAATGTAGGCCTGTACAATTCTGGCCTACATTTCTGGTGCCCATCTTCGACAAAGCCTGTGATTCTCAAAATAGCGCCGTAGTTTGAGTGATGTGTAACTGGCGCCGTTTTCTCAGGCGCCGGCTGATTCCAGGGTTGTTTTGAGAATCTGGGCCTAAGTGATCATACAAAGTTGTATATGTGACCCAAGTATTATTAAAGGCTCTAGACACAAGAGATATTTTTTCTGTGTTGACTTTTCAGGAGTAGTAAAAGCCCTGGTAACAGCATAGATGTATATGCCATAGAAATTTTGATTTGCTTTTTTTTCTGCCTCTAGCACTGTGAATGGTGGACCTCAAAGCATACATCAGTCTGGAGGCAAATGAAAAGAGAGTACACGTTATGGAGAGGGATTTTGTCTATACCTCCTTGAAGCCAAGCTGACATGAGGGAGCACACAGCTTGGAATTCAGTGGGGTCCTGGATTTTGAACAAGGCTGTGGACAAAGGATAAGGGAAAGAGTAGAGCACTTTCCAGGCATCTTTATCAGCCCTAAAGAAGGCCAAAGGAAACACAGTAGAAGTCAATCTACATGAGGAAGTTTATACTTTTCAAAATCCTGAAGAAGGAGTAATTCTAGAAATTTAGGGCTCCTTTTACGAAGCCGCGGTAGCGGCTTTAATGTGCGTGACTTTTTATCACGTGCTAACCCCCGCGCAAGCCGGAAAACTACCGCCTGCTCAAGAAGAGGCGGTAGCGGCTAGCGCAGCTGGTGGTTTAGCGTGTGCTATTATGCACGTTAAACCGTTACCACGCCTTCGTAAAATGAGCACTTAGAGAGGAGTGCTACTGAAGAATCCCCAAGAAATATAAGAGGTTAGAGGAGGATTTGACCAAATATCTAAGAGAGCTGAAGATGAAGAAACCACATTTAGTCGTTTCTTGTTTGTCATTTTCTGTGCACCAACAGAATGAGCTTGGTTTGAATAGAACCACCCAATAAATTACCATTTTAATTCACAACCAAGTGTGCAGTGAATATAACAGACTAAAGAGAAGGAGGCTCTAAATCAAGGCTTTGGAGATTTGTGTCTCTTCATGTTCCAAAAAGGGTGTCCTTACATATAAAAAGAAAAGAAAAATTAATCAGTGAAGCTTATAAGGCTTGCAAAATTTGTAGCAATATTTTTATGTACTTACCTTACAGAAGGTCTTAAAGCCATCTAATATAGGTCTGTATCCAGTGCATCGGCACAGATTACCTGATTTAAGAAAAATAATTCATGATAAATGGGATCACAATTATTGGGTCGTGTGTAGTATTGAAGGCTTTACTGGTTTATAGGATTTGTAGTTCTGTGCCTCCATAACGGAGAATTGTTGAATGTGGTACTCTGGTTTTATATGTGAATTTATGATTTTTACTCTTTCTAATTTACCTTGGATTGCATTAAATTAAATTCATGTTGCTTTTTTCAGCTGCTATTTTGTAGCAGGAGGTTTGAAAAAACCCGGCTAGGGTCTGCCTGTTGAACAGAAAGTTACAATACACTTCTTCCTCCATATTCGCTGTGATAGGGGATTAACAGACCCGCAAATAACTTTTTAATGTTATTCACTGTTTTCTATTAAAACCATCGTGAATACGGTGAAACCGCGAATAACATGGTGGGAGACCTGGCTTGTTCTTGAAGGAGAGGCAAAACACGGTGAAGAAAGTGCTGGGAATCAGCAATTTTCTCTGTAAACGCTTGGAATCAGTGATTTCTCTATGCAAGCTGATGTAATTTGGGGGGGAGGAGCCAGCAAGCTAAAAACCTTGAATAATCGAAACTGCGATTGCTGAAACCGCAAATATGGAGGGAGAAGTGTAGTGTTTTGGCATAACCGAGATTTCTGTGATAAAGAAGGTGCATTCTAGCAAACGATCTTGGAAAGTCATGTTGATCTATAAGGGACCAAACCCTGACCATCGTAAACAGGCAGTAAGAAGATATTAAGATATTTGAAATTTATGCCTATTAGAGAAAGTACTTAGCCTAGGTATTGTACGAGTGGGTGCTGAAAAGTTCTCAGCCCAACTAATGAACTTCCTAAATTCTGAGCATTATTTTGCCACTGTAGTTGAAAAGAGTTTTATTTCATTAACCCCACCTTTTACAAAACTGCGATAGTGCAGGCTGGCGCACTGAATGCTCCGCGCTGCTCCCGATGCTCATAGAGTTCCTATATGCATTGGGAGCAGCGCAGATCATTTAACACACTGGCATGCGCAAAAAACTGCTATCACGGTTTTGTGAAGGGGGGGGGGGGTTAAGTGCCAATATGCAGAAACAAAATTCTGTGTTTTGACATTGTTTCAGTTCATTGATTGAACCATATCCATGTAATTCTCGTCTTGATTGGGCTGAGAACTTTTCAGCACCCCTTCATATAGAGGTTTTGAGATTGTGTGAATTTGAGTCTGTTTTGAATATCTTTCAGAGAAACAAAAAGGAATCAGGGCATAGGGAGCTCATCCAGGGATATACAAAAAAAGGAAGAAGGAGCTTGCAGGTGATCCTAATCATAAATGAAAAAGAGACTATAGCAAAAATTCAGTGTACAACAAATTGTTATGTTAGAATTAAGTATGAACTATAGAAAAATATGAAGTATTGAAGTTTACAGCAGGTTCAGGGATATATTCTCTCCATTTGTGGATAGCAAATGTTGCATGTGTTATATGGAATGTAAATAATTTGTTGATTTGGATATTTTGTGCTTCTGGAAATAATTCTCAGCCCATGGAAGAAGAGAATGATGTAGAGCCAAGAAACTCACAAGTTATTCCACACTTTTCTTGACACTTTTAATTTCATTTCATATCATGGCTCCATATCTTTCTCTTCTTTTTTTGGGCTGAGAACTTTTCAGTGACTCCTCGTGTGTATGATTATCTATTAGTTGGTAAAAGGTTTTATATGTGCACTTGATGCAAAAAGCTCCTGGCTCATACAGAATGAGTCCAATCTCTCTGGAGGCAGATGGAGACGTATATAGAAGAGACCTTCAGGGACTTCCAGCCTGGCATTTGGAGAAGCAAGGTCACCTGGAAGGAGAACATGACCTTAGTGTAGCAGGAAGTAATCCTTTAGCTAGGATCTGTCTTCCAGATGATACAGTATCATGTTGCACTGAGGATATGTCTCCAGGATTATGTGCACATGAAGGAAAGGTTAAAATGGTCATTTTAGTTGGTGATTCGATTATAGGAATATAGGTAGCTGGAGGGCATAAGGATCTTCTAACTTCCTTGGCAGCTTTGAAGATGGATAAAATTGAAATAACTTTGCTTTATAGACACTAGCTAATTTTAAAGATGGGAAAAGAACAGTTGGAGATCATAGAGCAGATTCAAAACAAACATCTTGTGCTGCAGGACCCATTGATTTCAGTACATTGGGCAGCAGCTTTCCAGAAGGAACTGGGTGCAAGTGCAGGTAATTCATTTATTCAACCTGCAGCTGAGAGATCGCAAGTGTGGCTCCTTGTAGTCTCAATTATCTTAGAACATAAATGAATAAGAGCATCAATAGAATTGTTATTAACTAATAAGGAAAAACAGAAAAAGAACCCAAAACAAAATGGCTGTCCAGTAAAAGGTACAGTGCGAATTAAAAGCAAAAGAGAAAGCTAGATAATACAGAAGATACTGCTGTATTGGTATATGTGGATGCCTATGACATAAGGAAGTGCGGGGAGGAAGTTCTAGAAATCAAATTTAGGCTTTTAGGAGGAAAGTTGAAATCCTGAACTTCCAAGGTAGCTTGTCAGAAATGCTCCCTATTCCACTCACAGGTTCCCTGAGGCAGGCTTAATTCAGGAATCCCAGTAAATAAATCAAATGATGGTGAAGGGAAGAGAAATTTAGATTTGTTATGAACTGGGCAAAATTCTAGATTACAAAAATTGGATAGCTCTAAGTCTAATAAATGTTGGCACTGTCATCTCGAAGCAGGGACTTTGGATCATTTATTATTCTATTATCCATTTGGTATGACTTTTTGGAAATCAATTTGGGACCAAATTAATTGTTTATTAGAAAATCAAGTTTGAAAATGAATAAAGAATTAAAAAAAAAAGAAAATCCAGTGGCATTGTTATATGATACTGTGCTGTTTGGTATGGCAATGAGGGCAAAAAGTCAGATTTCTTCAAATAATAACAAATTATTACTTATAATGACTGGGATTGCCATTCAACAAATTACATATAATTGGAAAAACTGGAGTAGATTAAATTATAATTTGAGGTGGAATTCCTTATGTCATATTTATAAAATGGAAAGATTTATTGCAATACAGCAAGGGTGTTTTAGGAAATTTCAAGATGTGTGGGAGTCATTAACAAAGTATTGTACTGATTAGATGACATTTTTTCCCTTAAATTTTACAGGTTCAATTATGAGGGGGGAGGGGGGTAATTTTATCATTATATAATAGGAAGGGGTGGGAGATAACAGCATATCATTTGTACTATTGATGATTATTAAGTGATCTATTTATGGTTAATTTGTTTTAACATATTGACACACTTATTGTAAGTTTGAAAATGATTAAAGATTTACAAACAGAAAGGATAAGCCATACCTTAATCTGAGTGGAGCCATTCTACTAGTGCTAATGTTTGAAAAGCTTTTAAACTGGATCTTGGGAGAAAGCCAACAGTCGCTCAGAAGCACATGGTACAGGAAAGGCACTTTTAAAAGTTACTACCAAATAGCTGTTAGAATATCTCAAGAGAGAAGTTGTATACAGTCTGAAGTAGCTATGTATAGTATATTTAAATAAAGAACAGACAGTTATAAACGACTCTCAGTTACCCTCATCAACTGCAATGCAGGTTGTGAGTACACAGAGAACTTTAAATCATCTGCATGGGAATTCCAGAAGTCTTAAAAATAAGATTGGAGAGAGAAAGAATGAAGAGCCTTGGTGGAAGAAGAACAGCCAATAGGATGCTGTGGTTCCAGGGTTCAAATTATGTCAAAATGGTTGGGTGGATCAGCTTGGTAGAGGGGTGGTGCTATAGAGAGTGTGCTAAAAAGTTCTCAGCCCAACCAAGAAGTGAATGACATGGATATGGTTCAATCAATGATCTAAAACAATGTCAAAACAGAATTTCATTTCTGCAAATTGGCACTTAACAAATAAGATGACACACTTTTCAGCTACAGTGGCAAACTAACGCTCAGATGTTAAGGATGGTATTAATTCAAGCAATATAACAGTCCTATAGAAAACATGCAATTTGTAGTCTTTATGAATATAGGAAAGGGAAAAAAACGTACCAAGCCTCGAAACAAACACAATACAAACAAAAAGAGGCACTGGAGATGTCAAAACCAACTAAGTGGCCAGAGATCCTTTATTAGCAGTTTGTATCAAGGTTAAGAACAAGCATAAAGGATCTCTGACCACTTAGGGCTTCTTTTACAAAGCTGCGCTAGTGGTTTTAGCACACGCTAAAATGCGCATGCTAACCGCTACCGCATCCTTTTAAGCAGGCAATAATTTATCGGCTAGCACACGCTATAGCACGCGCTAATCTTGTGTGTGCACTAAAAACGCTAGCGCACCTTTGTAAAAGGAGCCTTTAGTTGGTTTTTGACATCTCCAGTGCCTCTTTTTGTTTGGATATAGTCTTTATGAATAGAAATTCCAAGTGTGATAGGTAGTATATTGTGGTGGGAGACAAAATTCATCACCGTTCCCATCCCTGCAGATAACCGTGGGAAACAATACCGCGTCATTCTTCAGTGTCTATCTCAACCTCAGTCTTTCTACACTGAGGGTCAGTGGCTGTGCCCATTCATACTCTGAGTCTTCCCTCTCTCCTTAAAGAATGACATGGAGATGATTTCCCATGGTTATCTGTGGGGATGGGAAGGGTGATGAATTTTGTCACCGTGTCATTCTCTACCATCCACTCGGGCACAATTAGGAAGCACACAGTGAAATGCTAACAGACATTAGGAAGGTTAACAAACTTGGTACATCGGAGAGTGGGGGAGAGGGGTGTTAATGGATTTTTTGGTAAGGAAAGGGAACTAGCGGAAAACCTGAATTCGCTGCCTCAGTATTTTTTGAGGAGGATGCTGGTCATACCTAGGCCCAAAACATTTGATAGTGATGATTCATAACAACTAAAAGCACAGCACTAGAAGTCTAGAAGATATAACAGAGCAAACTGATAAACGAAAAAATAACAAATCCATAGCATTCACTTCAAAGGTCTGAAAGAGCTAAAACACGAAAGTGCTGCCTTGTCACTAGCTTATATTAATATGGCAACTGCGCAAGCTGAAAATTTACCCTCATGCAGTGATGGCTAGCATTACAATTTTCGGCCTAGTGCAGCCCAAAAAAGCAATCAGAATGTGAGGGATTATTTGAAAAGAAATAAATAAATAAAAAAGAGAATATTATGCTTCTGTATAGGTCCATGATATGATCATACTTTTGAGCATTGTGGGCATTACTGTGGGATTAAGTGGGCAGCTCTGATCATCCCATCTCAAAAAGGATACAGCACAACTAGAAAAGGTTCAGAGACAGGAGATATATATGTTAAAAGGAAAGGGACTTGTATACTGCCTTTTGGTTGCTTTGGCGGTGGGCATAGGAAGAGTTACATTAGAGAATGACACGGGGACAAATTTTCCCCCGTCCCCGCTGGAACTCTTTTTCCTGTCCCTGCCCTATTCCTGTAAGCTCTGTCCTCATCTGCACAAATCTCAAACACTTTAAAATCATAAGTAGCAACATTCTAGAGCTCAGATTGTGATGTCATAATGCCTCATTCCACCAATGCCTAAGCTCTGTCCTCATCTGCACAAGTCTCAAACACTTTAAAATCATAAGTGTTTGAGGCTTGTGTGGTTAAAGCAGAACTTACAGGAATGGGACTGGGAAGGGATGGAGAAATTGAGTTCCTGCAGGGATAGGGAAAAATTTGTCCCTGTGTCATTCTCTAATTTACATTCAAAGTGCTGGGCACTGGAGGATTAAGTGACTTACCCAGGCTGGAGGATTAAGTGACTTTGAATGTATGTCACTTAATCTTCGTGAGCAGCATAGGGATTTGATCTCACAACCTCTGGTTGCAGAGGCAGCAGCTCAACCAGTGAGCCCCAACCCTTCCTCCCTTATAAGGAAAGGCTAAACAGATTAGAGCTTTTCAGGCTGGAAAAGAAACAACTGAGAGGGGTTAAGATACAGGTTTATCATATCATTAGTGAAGTCAACAGTTAGAAAGGGAATAGTTGTTTAATCTTTCAAACACTGAACAAGAGGGCATGCCATGAAATAACCAGCAGGTTGAAATCGAATTAGATAAAGTTTTTTTTCATGTAACACAAACATAAACAAAGCGACTAAAGTAGTTTGGTTCAAAAAAAGGTTTGATCACTTATTCCTTGAAATAATGTTTCAGGATTTGCTGTTTCCAATGGGACCATGAAGACTTGAGCCTTATTCAACCACAGCTCCCGAGGACGCCAGTGGGCGAAACACAGTTCTGTGTCGGGCTGTTTGCTTACCGAAATAAGTAACACACAGAAGCGTGAAGTGTGCAGAGTGGGAATGTGATTCAACAGGGAAAGATCTGATGGAAGGCAATCAGAGGCATATAAACTGTCCATCTATGTCACAACGAGTGATTGGAAAGAAAACCCTCTTCAGGACTGAACTTGACAAGTGGTCAACATTTGTTGACATTAATTTCTTATGCCGTTATGTATAGTATTTGTATAGAATGTCTGTTGTTTGTATTGAATACGTTGGGTGTGTAATGAGGCTCATTGGGGGGTGTAATGTAATGTAAATTGTATGTTTAATAATAAGAGTGGAGAGAATTGTAAAGATATTAATAATATTATAATTAAAAGTCGATTTTATAACTGAATTGATTTTGTAAAACAGCTTCTATAGTATGTTTTGGTTGAAATAATGTATGAGAAACTAGGTCTAGTTTTGGCATATTCTGGGCACTTGTGACCCAGTGTGGCCACAGCCAAAGATAGGATGCAGTGTTCAATGAACCTTGGTCTGACTCAGCAAGTTTCAAGTTTAAGTTCAAGTTTAATAAAGGTTTGATTAATCGCTTAATCAGAATTCTAAGCGATGTACATATCACTAAAATTACAAAATTTAGGGAACAATACAGCAAATGACAAAAACTAAGTTTTGCAAGACTAAGGACTAACATGACAAACCCATTCAACACAAGGAAAAGTAAGGAAAGGAAATACAAATTATTTGATAGTAGGTAAGACATTCAAGGGAAAAACGAGAGGAAAGGAAAAATCAATGAAAAATCAGAACACTTCAGTGAAGTTATGCAGCAAAGTTACTTACTAATTATCAAATGCATCCTTAAAAAGAAAGCTTTTTAATTTGCTCTTAAATTTATCCAAGTTGCGTTCTTCTCTTAAATAAATAGGGAGCGAGTCCCATGTTTGAGGGGCTGTGATAGAAAAAATAAATTGCCGTCTTGTATTAATAATTTTAAGTGAAGGGATTGTCAGTGAGTGTTGTTCATTCGATCTCAATGTTCTATTTGAATTGTATGGAATCAATAGTTTAAAAATAAAAGCAGGCGTTTTATAAAGTAAAGATTTGAATGTAAGCAAACTTAATTTATATGTTATCCGGTGAGCTACCGGAAGCCAATGCGCTTTCCTAAGGAGAGGTGTCACGTGATCAAACTTCCTTGCTTTGGATATAAGTTTAATAGAAGCATTTTGAATAATCTGTAAACGTTTGATTTCATTTTGAGCTATTCCCTTAAATAGGGCATAGCAGTAATCAATTTTAGAAATCACCAAAGAATGGATTAGAATGTTAAGTGATTTTGAACAAAGAAATTGCGAAACTGAACAAATTTGACAAAGTCTGAAAAAGGTTGATTTAACAATGCTACTGATGTGGTCATGGTAGGTTAATTTATAATCAAAAATAACACCTAGAATCTTAATGCTGCTTATCGACTGTAAGGTGATACCCATAATAGAAATGGGAAAATTAAGTTCGAGGCTATCTTTCCAAGGAAATAGCATCACATTTGATTTGTTAACATTAAGTGCTAATCTATAGTGTCCAACCACTGGTTTATTTGTTCAAGTTTTTTATTAATTGCTATTGTTTCCCTAGGGTTGTTGGTATCAAGTGGATGTAAAAGTTGAATGTCATCTGCGTAGGCAAATACATTAAAACCAATGGATTGGCAAAGGGTCATTAATGGGGCAAGAAAGATATTAAATAGAAGTGGAGAAACAATGGACCCCTGAGGAATACCGTAAGTTGTTGAAGAACTTTCGGACATTGAGTTGTTAAAAGACACAATAGAAGTTCGGTCTGTAAAATATGATATAAACCAAGAAAGGATCTGATCTGTGATGCCAATAGATTGAAGTCTGTCTAACAAAAGCCTGTGATCAATCGTATCAAAAGCAGATGAAAGATCAATAGAAATTAGGAGAACATCTGTATGTATGGAAGTGGACATGCCAATCAGCGAGTGTTCTGTAGAATGATGCTGTCTAAAACCTGTTTGATTCGGATGTAAAATATTGTTTTTTTCAATGAATTCAGATATTTGATTGAATACCACCTTCTCAGTCAGCTTTGCTAGAAAGGGAATATTTGTGATTGGTCTGTAGTTCGACTTATCCTCAGGACTAATTTTTTGTTCTTTGATAATAGGACGGATGATTGTTTCCTTCCATAATGCTTTGCTGAAGACTTTCATTGACCAGGGTAAGGATGAAAGGACCAAAAATTGTAAAATAGCGTTTAAGAATAAAGGGGGGGGGGAGAGATTGAATCTGCTTGGGAACCCTTGATATTAATAGTCTTAATGAGGTATTCAATCGCCATAAGGTTTGGTAATTTGAATTGTGAACATTTGGAGGATAATGACCCTAGCTCAATTTGTTCATGGTCTGTTATTGCATAATGGTTTATAGTAAAATTTTTCCTGATACCTTTCTTTATGTTCTTATGTTCATACACAGTTGTATGTTAATAAATTACCTGAAAATCTCACTTTCCTGATACCTGCAGTCCTAAATACTTGGCTCAAACAGATAAGAAATACATACCTCCTAGAGTCTCATATATCTGGTCCATAGTAGGCTCAGGGTGGTTCCTCAGTAAGGTATACATGGACATCACCATTCCAGGTGTGCAGAAACCACACTGAGATCCATAAGCTTTTGCAATCCTTTCCTGGGACAATTTAAAGAACAGGGTATTTTTATAAAGTTGTAGTCTATTTTGGAAATATAGGCCCTCCTTTACAAAGCCGCGTTAGCATTTTTAGCGCTGGCCGCGGCGGTAAGAACTAAAAATGCTAGCGCGGCTTTGTAAAGGAGGGAGATCGTTTCAAAGACATCAGTTCCACCTCCCATGCCACCTCTTCAGTTTCCCAGATCTGCTGCAGCTAAGAGGAGGGACTGAAGAGTCAGTACAGGAGGCAGAATACTCATGAAGCTGATGCCATACTACACATACAGATAGAGCTTCTGATCTCTGGTATTTAGAAACTGTAGTGTTTTTAAAAAAAAAATAATTATTTTATCAATAAGCATAACTAATGAACAAGCACAACCAAAACAGCCAAAGTAGTTACATGAATTTTCCATAAATCTGCAATTCAACTAAATCAGTGGTCTCAAACTTGCGGCCAGGGGCCACATGCGGCCCGCCAGGTACTATTTTGAGGCCCTCAGTATGTTTATCATAATCACAAAAGTGAAATAAAACAGTTTCTTGATCATATGTCTCTTTAGCTATAAATTACAATATTATTATTAAGACTTAGCCAAAAGGAAAGATTTATAAACTATAAAAAGTTTTACTTCATGCAAAATTGTCATTTCTTTAATAAGACATTAACTATTTTTTCTGAGGCTCTCAAAGTACCTACAAATCCAAAATGTAGCCCTGCAAAGGGTTTGAGTTTGAGACCGCTGAACTAAATCATACCTCCCCTTTCTTCCCTTCCCCCTTCCTTCCAAAAAAACCCAGTTCATTTCCCCATGTATGGTATGTTTGCACCAAACTTGGACTGAGACCACTCATGGGGCTAGATGCACTAAAGTCAGCGATCGTCACTAAACCTGCTTTCACAGCTTTAGAGAAGGTCGCTGTTACCGACCCAATGTACAAAACGGCCCACCGCGTGTTTTTCCCCTCAAGTGCCCATTTTCTAATCCGGCCATGCAAATTAGCAAAAGCCCCATGCAAAATAGCCACGCGATTGATGCACTAACATCGCTTGGCTATTCCAAATGGGGTTTTAGCAATCGTAAAAACCGTCTGGGCTAGATCTGTCTGTAACTGTGTTACCAACAGGTCTGCCTGGTTTTTTTTCATTCTTTTTTCAATGGCACTGATATTGTGCGTGTGTTACACACGCAAAATATCTGTCCCATTAATAAAAAGAAAAGAAAAAAAGTCCTCCACCACCAATGATGGCCTTCCCCAATGACCCCCCACATCCCCGAGCCACTGTCCCCTCCAAACCAAAACAAATGGCAGAAGGGATGCCTACTCCCTCCTGCTATCTTGATGACACCCTCACAGCAAAACTGCAGGAGGGATGCCCACTCCTTCCTGCTATGAAGGCCCCCACTCCAATCGCCCCCACACCAATCATCTCCTACCCCTACCACCAAAATAAGGCAGGAGGGATGTCCATTGCCTCCTGCCATGAAGGCCCCCAGCATCAATCACCCCCATCTGCCAATCATCCCCTCCCCCCTGAAAAAAGGCAGGAAAGATGCCCACCCTCCTGCCACTGGAGGCCCCCCCTCACCCACTTCCTTCATACATTTTAAGTTGGGAGCAGTTTTTCCTTATCCAAGGCTGCCAAGTTTACAATGCCAGGCCTTCCCCTCTCGGTGCATCATGTGAGGGGTCTAAGGTCCTGATTGGCTCAGATGCCTCAGGCCTTGTCCCTTGGGAGGGGTCATAGGCATCTGAGCCAATCAGGGACTTCCTTAGGTGTCTTCCTCTGTATCCTGGATATAAGGAAGAGGAGCTTAAGGCCCTGATTGGCTTGCTTCTCCTGTCACTGCTGTTAGGGCTCTGCAATTGATGGGTCGCATTTGCATATAAATGATTTGCACCTCTGTGTAAATCGTTTGCAAGCAAACGTGATAGTGCATCGATCGCTGCTGGAGAATTGGCCAGAGAATGGGCCAACAGTGATTGAGTCGGTATCCAGGGTGTAACCACACATGAGAACTGTGTTCAGCTCTGAGTGCTCCATACCAAAAAGAGATACAGAGGAACTAGAAACAGTTCAGAGAGGAGCAGCCAAAATAATAAAAGGATACCTAGGCTTGTGAAGTCGTGCTTTTTTGAACATCATTTTGCACTGTTGGTTCAGATGTTAGTGTTACCTCAACTTGATTACTGTAATTCTTTATACTTGAACTTAACATCAAATAAATATTCAGTTGCTCCAGAATACTGCAGTTGCTCCAGAATACTGCAGTTAGATTAATTTTTGGTCTAAAAAGATACGAGTGTGTTGCATTAGGGTATAAGAATCTTCATTAGTTATCAGTTGAGAGGCGAATTAAGCTTAAATCAGCTTGCATAGTTCATCGTATATTACAGACTGACTCTTCAGATAATCTGATTTTGCTTTTTTCTCATTTGCATTATTCTCCCACCAAATTATGTGGTACTTTATTACTACATTTCCCATAGATTAGAGGTGTATGGTATAAACAACAGCTCAGCTCCTCTTTTGCTTATGCTGCCATTAGAATTTGAAATAATCTACCTGTTTACATTAGGGCTGATCTCAATTACTTACAGTTTTGTAAAAATTTGAAAACTTTTTTATATGACTTGTTGTAATAGCCATGTTATAATGATATTTTAATTATTGTTTATGTATTTTCCATAGATTTTACAGCCTCTTTGAATGTAAATCACCTTGAATCTTATTGGTATAATGAGATTAATAAATTGTGTATTAAATTAGAATGGTCCCAATAGGGGGAAAGGCTAAAGAGGTTATGGATCCTCAGCTTGTAGAAAATATTTTATGCAACTCAAAGCACAATTAAGCTCTGGAATGATTACGTTAAAGGGAAAGGGATTTGATATATTGCCTTTCTGTGATATCAAAGCAATTTACATATTTATATACAGGTATTTTTCCCCCTCTCTCCAATGGGATCACAGTCTTACGTTACTAAAGGAAAAGTCCTGAAACCAATGTAAACTTTGGAAAGTCAACACGTATCCCTGAGATGAGCATTGAAGACTAGATTTACTGTCTGAAATACAGATGGGTAGCTTTGACAAGGATTGGCCACTGCTGGAGACAGAATGCTGGATTGATGGACTTTTTAGACTGATACACAATTTATTTAAAACTTTTTTTTATACCGTTTACGAAAAAACCAATTAAAACATACATAGTACATCTTATGTTCTTATTTTTCAAACTCATACATATCGTTATCGAGTTCACAGCAAAACTGATACAACTATGTTTTTACCTGAACAGGATGGATCCTGGTTTTTGTGCTTCCGATTCCTTCCACAGTGGTGACGGCAGCACCGTGCAGTGAGCAGATGGGAAGCAAGCAGGCATTGACAGTGTAGTGACTTAGCAATGTAAAGGAGAATCAAGACCATTAAATGAGATGTAAATCTACTCAGGAGCATATTTATTAAGTGCCTAAAGTTGTTTAAGATGATGCACTGCAGAATGAACTCAGGCATGTGCTAAAAATATTGTAGTTTTTTAATACGAGCCATGTCTTGGGATAGAGACTGGGCATTCCTGTGCTAATCAGTTAGCACAGTTACATTATCGTGTGCTACCTGGTTTGTGCAGGAATAGCATGCTAGCCCTTCCCACCTCTAAAATGGGTGGCTAGCGTAGAACTATAGAATGCCTTGCTTGGTATCCTGCGGTTTTGTATGGGCAGGATGAATTTTAAGAAAATGCTGAAAACTCAATTATTTGCCAATGCCTTCTTAAGCTAAGATATATTTCTGTTGATAATCGCCTTATAGAATTTTTTTGACAGCAATGTATGATTTAAAGCTTGCTTGTATTTCTGAATTGATTGAAGTTGCGCTCTATTCCTGTTTATAACAGGGACGATTAATGATGTTGTTTAGACATGTCTATGTTATAAGTGATAATCGAAGGGAGACAAGATTTTCTGTATGTGATATGGAAACCACATAGTTGTATGCGGTAGATAAATTTTTAAATTAATAAATAAATAAAATAATAAATGACCATGTGCTAATGTCAACATTAGTGCACAGCCATTAATCCAAAAAATATACATAAATTGTCAAAGGCCTTTGGCATAGGCTGTGCATTCACTTGTTTATTAAATTTTTGCTTTCCTCAAAGTTGGGCAGGTTTTCAATGATGAAGGGAACATTTTTCAATGTAAATTTATTTTCTCCATGTTTTTGATTTGCTACATGCTGGGAACCATAGCTCTCCTTCTTGTAAATGTGCTGTTTACCTGCTAAGTTTATCAAGAGTGTCAGTCCAGGAATGAAGGGTTAAGATGGCCGTTGTAGTTGGAGATTTGATCATTACACATGTAGATAGCTGGGTAGCTGGTGGATGTGAGGGTCTCTTGGTCACTTGCCTATCTGGTGTGGAGGTGGCAGACCTCATATGTCACCTAGATAATATTTTAGACAGTGCTGGGAAGGAGTCTGCAGTCTTGGTACATGTGGGTATCAAAGATATAGGAACATGTGGGAGGAAGGTTCTAGAAACTGAATTTAGGCCCTTAGGTAGGAAGCTGAAATCCAGAACCACCAGGGTAGCATTTTCAGAGGTGCTCTCCATTCCACACACAGCACCCCCAAGAGTTTATAATTTCTATAGTTCTGCTAGACGTACGCAATGCTGTACATTAAACATGTAAGAGACAATCCCTGCTCTTATAATCTAATTAAGACAGACAAACAGGACAAATAGGGATTGAGGAATTTCTCACAGAGGGAATGATAAAACAGACATGAGTACTTTACAATGCGCGAATAAGGTAATGGTGCAGGAAGGAGGGTTTTAGATTTGTTAGGAACTGGGCAACATTCTGGGGAAGGGGAAACCTATTCCAGAAATATGGGCTCCACCTTAACCAGGGTAAAACCAGGCTGCTGGCATCAACATTTAAAAAGGAGACAGAGCAACTTTTAAACTAGATACTGTGGGAAGGCCGACAGTCAGTGAAAAGCGCATGGCTCAGAACAAGGCATCTTTACAAGATATCACCAAAACAAGGAAGAAAGGGCATCCAAATAGCAAGGTTGCAATAGAGATCATAATTAAGGTGACCATACGTCCTGTTTTCAACGGGACAGTCCCGTTATTGGACCGACTGCCCGTTGTCCCGAGCCACTGCTTCGTGATGTGAAATGTCCCGTTTTCAGGAACAGCATCCCAAAGCTGTGCGCGGGGACAAGGGGACGGTCAGTCCAGCACCAAACCCCTGCAGTGTTCTCCGCGCCCGGCTAATCCTGCTGCTGCCGCTGATGCTCCTTCCCGGGCTGACTTCCACATGCAAACTGAACCCAAACTCTGGGCTCTAACGTGTGCGTGCCGACTTCCCTTCTCTTCCCTCCGAAACTGGAAGTTACATCCCGGGGGGGAGGAGAAGAGAAGGGAAGCAGGCACGCACACATTAGAGCCTCGGAGCAGGAGTTCACTACGGGCAGCGACTAAGCGAGACACAGAGGGAAGCTTACAACTTGCTTCGGGCCTTCCTCGCTGCCGGGTCCGACTCCTGCCTACTTTCTGTTTGCGCAAAGGCAGGACCCGGCAAAGAGAAAGGCCTGAAGCAAGTTGTAAGCTTCCCTTCATTGCTGACATGGAAGATAGGTCAGTGATGGAGGGAAGCTTGTGACTCTGCCGATGGGAGGGATGGGAAGAGAAATGATGCTGCTGCACCCAAGGGGGGGAGGGGAAGAGAAAAGCTGCTGCTGCTGCACCAAAGGGGGGAAAGGGGGAATAAAAAAGCTGCTGCTGCTGCACCCAAGGAGGGAGGGAGGGAAGAGAAAAGCTGCTGCACCCAAGGGAGGAAGAGAAAAGCTGCTGCTGCTGCACCCAAGGGGGGGGGGAGAGGGGAAGAGAAAAGCTGCTACTGCACCCAATTGGGGAGGGCATAGGGGAAGAGAAGTGCTGTTGCTGCACCCAACTGGGAAGAGAGAGGGGAAAAGGAAGACAAGGGAGAGGAGAGGAAAGAGATGCCAAGACCATGGGAAAAGAAAGGAGCTACCAAACCATGGAGGGGGGAGAGATATCAGGGTATATGGGGGGAAGGGGAGGAGACAGATGCCAGACCAGGAGGAAGAAAGGAGAGAAAGGAAGAAGAGATGCCAGATAATGGCGTGGGAGGGGGAGATGGAAGGAGAGGAGAGAGATCGGAAGGAGATAGAGATGCCAGACCATGGGATGGAGTGGGAAGGGAGGAAGGAAAGGAGAAGAGAGAGATGCCAGAGCTTAGGGGAAGGGGTGGAGACAAAGACTGGAAGGCAGTGATGGGGACATAGGAAGGAACACTACGGATATAGGAAGGGGCACTAAGGACATAGGAAGGAGGCACTGGGGGCACTAAGGACACAGGAAGGGGCACTAAGGACATAGGAAGGAGGCACTGAGGACATAGGAAGGAAGGAGGGAGGGAATAGAAAGGGACAATTGTTGGGTCTGAGTGCAGAAAGAAAGAAATGAAAGAAAGGATGCACAGTCAGAAGGAAATGCAACAAGAGACTCATGAAATCACCAGACAGCAAAAGTAGGAAAAATTATTTTATTTTCAATTTAGTTATCAAAATGTGTCAGTTTTGAGAATGTATATCTGCTGTCTATATTTTGCACTATATTTATCTATTTTTCTATAGTTACTGAAGTGACATTGCATATTTTAAAGTCATTTGCCTTGACATCTTTGAAACCCCCAAATATAAATGATAATTAACATTTTTTTCTGCGTATAGTGTGCTTTGTAGTTTTTTTAAATTTTAAGGTTACCATTATGAATTAATATAAAGATATTATGTGTACATGAAAAATGAATGGAAGAAATTGGGGTGGGATTGGGGGCGGGGCTAGGGTGGGATTGGGGTGGGGCTAGGGCGGGATTGTGGGCGGGACTGAGAATTAATAGATGTCCCCTTTTGATGAAAAAAATAAATGGTCACCTTAATCATAATAGACCAGATGACTTTAAATATTGTCACAAGCAGGGCAGTGCTGCGCCATCTAAAACGCCCATGTGCTCTAAGCAGACCCAGAAAGGGTCCTATATTCCTTGCCCAGAAGGTGCCAGGGCATCCCAAACCCACGAGAATGACAGGGATGTGGATAAATGTAAAAACTCTCCAATTGACAGGAGAGAAGTTAGCTATCAAACCAGTCCTTGGGTTGCAGTTTCCCAGGAGAAGAATAAGACAGCAACAACAGGGTCCATGCTAAATACACAAATGAAGCACCTGTGAGGAAAAACAAGCCTTATCAGAGTGTGCCCCTCTACACAGGGAGGAGAGTGAAGAGAGACAGGAGAGAGAAACCCAAACCTAAGCAGCAGGCTTGCCAGAGGGAGGACTTGGAGGAAAGTTCCAGCCTTCAGAAGAAGGCAGACATAGAAATGCTGAATGCTGCTGAGAATAATGGGGAGTCCTCATTAGAACAGCTCCAGCCTATGGATGTTACTCCTGAGTGGGCAAGTAATCCCCAGAATGGGGTTAGAGAGGAAGTAGCCATGGAGGTGCGCCACGTAAAGCTGATTAAAACAGTTAAGTTAGGCAACGGCAGGAGCAATCTAGGTACCTACTGGAGTCTAACTTTAGGCAGCCCTTATAGAATTTCCCCCTCTCTGCCTGGCTCGTAATTCTTACACTTTCCCCTCCCTATTTGCTGTTTCAGGGATTTCTTTTTTTTTGGGGGGGAAAGCATAGCTTAGGACCTTCCCGCCTCCCTACAGGACATAAAATGTCTAGTAGCGCTATAGATTACTCCTGCCGTGTCTCGAGAGACTATGGGAACTCACGGCAGTCATTTCCTATTGGCGATCTGCACAGTGCAGGAGTGTAGGAAGTTTGCTCCTGCCCCGAAAGCCCGCTAGATGCCGGGATGCTGGGGGGAAAGTGGGAGAGAGGCGGGGGTGGGTTAGAGCTGGACGAGAAGTTATTTGCGGTTTATCACGCTTCGTGGTCCGGCTCTGCCCTTATCCCCCGTGAATACCAAGGGAGAAGTGTATTTCATTTTCAAGGATACTGTATCTTCTTGGAAACAGGGTCAAATCTTGAGAGCATCACAGTGCAAGAACCACAACCACCTACTCCACAGCCATACTTTGTTCCTTTGAGATGAACTGGAGGTTGAGTAGTTAAGGAATATTGTCAGTTTTTTACAATGCTCTTCCTCTTAAAGTGTACTCAATGGTCAACCTGCTTCTCTAGAAAAATGAAGGGACTGCACGTAGAGAGCTAATGGGTTAATCTCATGTGGTGCTGGCACAAAGGTGCCTTAGTTAATCCTTCAACTTTGCACCTCCCTTAGGCTCACCTCTCTGACATTTTTAGAATTAAACTCAACAAGCATGATCACCTTAATACCACCAATCCCAGAATGATCCTATAAACATGCATAATTGGATATCATACTTTTAGATATTAAACGTTTGTGTGTGTGCGTGTTCGAGGGACTGCTGGAAAGTTCTCAGCCCAACCATGAAGAGAATGAGGTGGCGCTATGAAACTTACTGTACAAGTTATTCCAAACTATTCTTGATACTTTTCATTTCATTGAAATGAAAAGTGTGGAATAAGTTGTAAGTTTCATTGCTCCATATCATTGTCTTCTTGGTTGGGCTGAGAACATTTTAGCTATCCCTCATATGAATATCTATATACTTGTGTATAATTTAGCTCAATGCTTCTCAACTCGGTCCTGGAGTACCCCCCCTTGCTACAATGAATATGCTTGGAAGAAATTTGCATATAATGGAGGCAGTGTATGCAAATCAAGCTATTGTTCATTGTGGATATCTTGAAAACCTGACTGGCAAGGGGGTACTCAAGGACCGAGTTGAGAAACACTGATTTAGCTAATACTACAACAGAATGCCTATATGAAAAGTCCAACAAAAGCCCTACTTAACAGCTGCCATGTTATATTATATTATACTGGATTTCTATTCCACCATTACCTTGGCAGTTCAGAATCGATTACACTAAGAAGAAACCAGATAACATAGCCAAAAATTGTCAATTAGAATCATAATCTGATAAACCAAATTTGCAAAACAAAAAATGTTCTCACATTTTTCTGAAACTGCAGATAATGTCTCCATGATCCCAAAGAGAGAGGCAAGGTATTCAAGATGTCTGCCATTTGATATTGTATAGCTAGAGAAAAAAAATGCTTCCTCAATTTTAAATTAGTGTACCTGGAAAGTATAATAGAAACTGATTGCCATCATATGTACAGTCTGTGGCAAAGGGCTAGATATTGTGACAACCAAGTGGGAACCAGGTACAAGTACAGATGCATGCTAAATGCTACGAATCCCTTTGCCGGGTTCCCATGCTTGAACTGTCTGAGATACTGTTACAAAAAAAAAAAAAAAAATGCTAAAGCTGTGAGCTCCAATACTACAAATAAATGAAATACATAGGGAGTAACAAATATCTTGGGTGGAGGAAAAGACCTCAAGAGCTCAATGAAACAGAATAGCATTCATGTACTGGTCACATATTTTGAGCAATCATTGGTCAGAAAAACCTACCTCTTTTTATATTGAAAACATACCCTTTTATCCCATTATTCTATATGTTTTTTCTATTTTTTATCAATCTTCATGCAAGATGTCATATTTAAAGTCCTTCCCATGTATAAAAAGGGGAAAAGGGAACCACTAATAGGAAAAAAGGGTGTTTTCAATATAGAAAAGGGGGAGGTTTTTCTGAGCAATGATTGGAATATTTGACCCTTCAATTCCTTTATGTTGGAATACTATTAGACCTTGCTATTCGAGGGTTACACAGATATACAAATTATCGTTTCCCTCTTCTAGAGGACTTAAATCTGTTGGGAAGCTTAGCAAATCTATGGCGTTTAAACTGGTAGAAAATTGGAACAAACTTCCTGACTGTCAGATTGATAGGTCAGCTACAACAATTTCGGAAAGATCTAAAACTTGACTGTTCACACAATATCTTAAAGGCTTACCTACTGAAGTGCCGCAGTAATAGTATATTTCATTCTTTTAGTTTTCCATTCAATTTTATACCTTAATCTTAACTATCAGTGTTTTCCTGGATATGATGCATTAATAGCATTTTCATTCTTTAGGTTTATACTTTATGATATACTCTGATCTTACATAACATAACATAACATAACTTTATTCTTCTATACCGCCATAACCAAACGATTTCTAGGTGGTTTACACAGAAGAAGGCTGGACAATCAGTAAAATACAAATAGTTAAAAATACAACAGTTGCTTAGATATACTCAAAGTAGAGTTTTGCTAACAATAGTACCTACATGTAAGAAATAAATCTGTCAAACAGCGCTGACCTAATTTCTTTACGAAATGCACCATAAGACAACATAGCTTCACCAATGTATTTACCCAGCCAAAATTGCTGTTTACCTGCTTGAAATGTGAGAGTCTTATCCAAAAAAGTCTTGTAATTTTGTGAACCGAGTCAAGCTCCTTTGGGAGATGACCCGGTATATAAACTGAAGATTAGATTAGATTGCTCAAAATATGTGACCAGTACATGAATGCTATTTGGCTTTGCAGTTCTGTTTCACTGAGCTCTTGAGGTCTTTTCCTCCACCCAAGATATTTGTTACTCCCTATGTGTTTCATTTATTTGTAGTACTGGAGCTCACAGCTTTAGTATTTTTTTTTTCCATGAGTGGTGAGATACTGTTACTGCTATTACAACTTATCATTTCTATAGCACTGCCAGACTTAGGCAGTGCTGTACAGTACAATACATTAAGGGGACTTAAGAAACTGAACCTAGGCCTTCCCCATCTTCATGTGACATCACCATTGAGCCATTAGGCCAAACCAACGCAAGAACCTTAATTCCATGTCATTTGGGATGTTGTTTTCTAGCTTCCCTCCTGAATTTTATTGCTACAGTTGACTTTTGATTAAAGTCAATTTAGCTTGGGTATGTAATGTGATAGAGGATACGTCTTTTTCTCAGGTAGTTCAGCAGCATCATTTCAGGGTCTGCATGCTTCTCAATGACCTAAATAGTAACAAAGAAGAAAACTGCCATGGAGTGCTTAGGAGCTAAAGAAATAACATTCACCTCTTAAAGAATCATGAAAATAACTAGGTATTTCTAAGGAGTTGGGTTGCAATATCTTTGTTTGCATTATTGAGTATTATACTCTCTTCTCATGCTGGAATGCTTTCTCCTTTAAACAAATGTCAACGTGATTATACTATTAATATACTTGAGCAACCGATGGCTTGTTTCTGTACTGGTATAACATGAGGGCTGTGAGACTGTTGGCCCCCGTTCAGTTTTCTTCATCCCTGATTAAATCTATTCAAGTCAGTATCATTTTCCTTTTGGGTACTTTACTTATGAATTGGTCAGCTCTTTAAATTTCAAGGCCTCATGCTTGTTGTATTATGTTTTATTGTGGTAACAGCTGGTTTTCCCACAGTAGTAATGACTTAGGGCCAGATTCTAGAGGGTGCCTAAAGTTAGGCGCCTTACTTAATTGGCAAAATCCCCCTAACTGCCTCAAAAATTGAAAAAAATAAAATAAAATTTTGTGATAGGCACCTACCCGATTCAATAAAAGGTAGGCACCTATTGCAGGGTGCTTAGCAGCGCCTAACGCCTAAGTGGAATTTTTATGGACGGAGCATGACTTAGGAGCCGCTAAGCACGATTCTCCAACTTAGGCACCTGAAATGTAGGCCTTTAAAACCCTCACCGACAGTTCTAGCGCCTAAGGGCTCCTTTTATCAAGGCGCGCTACGGGGGTCAGCGCGGCGGACATTTCATCACGCGCTAACCCCCGTGGCAAGCCTAATAACTAACACCTCATCAATGGAGGCATTAGCAACTAGCACAGCAGGCAGTTGAACGCGTGGTATTCTGCGCGTTAACCGCCTACCGCACCTTGATAAAAGGAGCCCTAAGTTTTTACACATGATTCTGTAAACGGCACCTAAGTGTGATTGACATGCGGCTGGTACCATTTTTCTAGGCGCCGGCTGATTTGGGCACCGTTTACAGAATCTGGGCCTTAAGGTGTGTGTTGTTCAGTTACTTCCAATATAAAGTGCTTTTGTCACATGCACATTTGGATTTCTAAATCGAAGCACGTGGTGGGTTACAATTGTACTGTCATAGGAACATGATGACACATAAAGGCCAAATGGCCCATCCAGTCCGCCCATCGACAGTAACCATTATCTCTTCCTCTCTCTAAGAGATCCCATATGCCTATCCCAAGTCTTCTTGAATCGAGACATAGTCTCTGTCTCCACCACTTCTTCTGGGAGACTGTTCTATGCATCTATCACCCTTTCTGTAAAAAGTATTTCCTCAAATTACTCCAGAGCCTATCATCTCTTAACTTCATCCTATGCCCTCTCATTCCAGAGCTATCTTTCAAATGAAAGAGACTCGACTCATGTGCATTTATGCCAAGTAGGTATTTAAACTTCTCCATCATATCTCTCCTCTCCCGCCTTTTCTACAAAGTATAAAGATTGAGATCTTTAAGTCTATCCCCATACGCAAGATGAAGACCACACACCATTTTAGTAGCCTTCCTCTGGACAGATTCCATCCTTTTTATATCTTTTTGAAGGTGCGGCCTTGAGAATTGTACATAATATCCTAAATGAGGTCTCACCAGAGTCTTATAAAGGGGCATCAATACCTCCTTTTTCATACTGGCCTACTGTCATAGCCATTTACATCAGCTCTAGGGCTGTCTTCAACTTTTCTTTATTATTCCTTCTTATCTATTCTATTAAAACCTGGCCTTCCATTCTATGCTGGGAGGTTTTTTGTTGTGTGTTTGTTTTTTAAATAATTTTATTTTAATAATTCAACAATAAAGTTATTGAAGTACACAAGAGCCTTGTCATTTTGCATAACAAAAATAAAAAATTTAACTATACCAAACATTAATCTGTTTGACAAATAATTTTAAGACTCAATAGCAGTCCATACACTGGAGAGACAATTTCACACATCAGAAGGAGTGATTCATATTCCCAAAACTTTAAAGAAAAAGTAGGAAGTCATCCTCAATTATTAATGCACCAATCAATAGGATTCACCTGGTACACTGCAGAACTACCCCCTTTCCTTCTAAAAAGAACTGTAATTGGGAGGGCGCATAAAACACATAGAAATTTTGATCTAAATAGATCAAACATTTATAGCTGGGAGTTTTTATTGTACACCACTTTGTTATTATTTAAGGAAAGGTATGTCAAATAAAGTAGACCATAAACCATACTGCAGTTATGTCCTCTTTCCTGAAGCAGAAATAAATTAGTTCCTAGTATGTTAGGAATAGAATTTGGGTCTTAATTACTTGCCTTTCCAAACCTGTGCTATTCAGGTTCCCTACCTCATAGGGCTTACAATCTAAGAGGCAATTTTATATCAAGGTGCCTATAAAAATTTGAAAATTGTGCCTATTTTAATTTCTAAAGAAAATGTGTGTGTGTGTGTGTGTGTGTGTGTGGTCTATCAAAAAGAAGGGGGTATACCGGATAATTTCTATAAATTTATTTAACAGTTCATCTGCCCAGGTGTCTTCCTTCTTTTGAATAATTTGATATATCACTTCTATGCACCCATTATTTTTTATCATTCAAATAAATACCCCGTTTTAATTGCAAATCTACTCCCAAACAAATTTATTTGGAGGTTAAAGTATCATAAATAATGCATAGTTTTCAGTAAAGAGACCTCTTATAACATGGATGTTATTTCAAGTCTTCATCCTGAATGCATACGATGTAATCATTTACTTCAAAACCTCCTTTCTAACCATAAGTTAAAATTGAACCCTTAGTTAGTTTTTAAATCTTTATATCTTGTTTTTTCCTTAATTGTTTTCTTTTACTTTGCCTAATGTAGTTCTTGCCTTTTACCTTATGTTCTTGTTTGTCTGTGTTTTTAATAGTTTTAAAAAGTTTTTATAGTTATAGTTTGGTGACGTATTGTCACTTCAAACTTATATTTTAGCTAAAGTTTGTCCTCTGTTTTTACAAATTTGTACACCGCCTAGAAGGCGGATTGGGCGGTATAAGAAATTTTAAACAAACTTGAAACTTGATAATGCAAAAGTTGATCTGTTTTTTGTTGTTTGGCTCTTATAATGTGGAGCAGCATTTTAAAAAGGATGTGCAAACCTGCCTAGAGATGTCCAAGTAAGTACATCTGCATTTAGAATCTGCTGATGGAGATCTTCTTGTAAATAACTGCCCACATAGATGTCTCAGTAACAGGGCGTACATCAGGACACCATTTTGGAAGGTACGTAAATGACAGCATTCTAATAATTTACATGCAGAAGTGGGCACTTATGACATTGTCTCGAATACTGACTAGAGAAAATGTACATAGCACGCCATGATTTGATGGCACACACGTTGCCAGTGGGCATGCGTATGGATAGAATTTGGGTGATGCACATATGTAATTATAGAATTCTATCATTTATATCTGTGCTTACTAACATCTAGGCACAGCTATTTACATCAGCTCCTTAATGTAAGAACACATGGGGACAGTAACCCGTACTGCACAGTAGACGCAGCTACTTCCCCTCCTCTCCCCAAAGAAAGAATAAAGACTTGGGGAAAGAAACCTGCACTGTATTTATACCATTTATAGCATTTTCCGAATCTGTCCCGGTGGGCTCTCATTCTATCTAATGTACATGGGGCAAAGGGGGATTAAGTGACTTGTCCAAAGTCACAAGGAGCAAAAGGGATTAAGTGACTTGTCCATGGTCACAAGGAGCAGCGTGGGATTTGAACTCCAACCTCAGGGTGCTGAGGCTGTATCTCTACCACTGTGCCGGATATTGTCCTGGCAAGCCTATGGGGCAGACTGGATGAACCATATCAGTCTTTATCTGCCTCTGTCCATCATATTGCTGTGTGAACATGTTTATTTCCAGATGGACAGAGATGTACTGTAATATATAAAATGAAGTTGCGTTCTGCACAGAACAGTGACTACCTTCTAGATGCTGTAATAAATAAATGCCAGAGCTCTTACCTTCTTCCCATTCACATAGAAAACAAGCTCATCTGTCCCTTCTAGGCAAGGCATTATGTTAAAAACAACAAAAACAAAAACCAAACTGGTAAATCACCAAATGGGAGCTGCAGCTGCTATTATTTCCACAGGGTCAAAAACATCTGAGACTATAGTACAAACTGAAGTAGAAGGAGTTTCTAGCAGAAGTCTGGGTAGAACAGAGCAGGTTGGGATATATTTCTTCATATGCATAAACCCTGCTTGGCCACACCTCTGTAATGCTATGTAATGTATTACTATGGTAAGCTGAAGCAGGCTAAACAGGCTTAAGAGTCAATTGCCCTTGGGTAATGGGAGTGCAGGTCCTTAAACAAAAACTGTGAAACTTAGAAATCAAAGTTAGCTTGATTTATACTGTATACTCTGGTGAAAATATTCCCTCACTGGATAATAAGTTTAGATTCAAGCAAATTACAAGCTTCTTAGCCTTAAAGGAGGCTCTCCCTGATACTACAAGGAATCTATGTTATGGTAGGAAATGAACATTATGTAATTTCCACATATATGTATGTATGTGTGTGGGGGGGAGGGGGGTTCTGAGAACAAATAGTGTATAACCTCTGAACCATTACCTGAGGACACTATTTTCTTGGCTTTCTGGCTGAGATTGATAACCTGTACAATTTGAAGGGCCAACACCCAACTATTTGTACATATTTTGGTGCACCAAAATGTTATAAAGTGAGAAGGATTAAACTTCTGTTAAAGAAAAGAATGCCTGTCCAGGACTAGCTCTAAATTTTCTGTCATCCCATGCAATTTTTGACTGCTCCTCCCTATATATATATATATATATATATATATATATATATATATATTGTGTGTGTGTGTGAGATTTTTTTTACCCATATCTGCTTTTTGCAATTTTTTTTAAAAGAAAATTTGCTCTATTGATATCTTTATTTACAAAGTCTTTAAATGTCATAAAAACAAGGCTTACAGGAGGCATAGAAAACAGAAATTTTGAACAGCAAACTCCTCGCCCTCTCTTTCGTCCACCTTCTGACCCCTAACAACCTAGTACGAGCAGTTATTGTGACTACTTTTTAATGTGTGCAAAACAATTGTTATGTGCATTAATTTATAGGTTTCTCATATTAAATCAGGTTTGTGCCACTAAAATGTTTGAACCCAATATATAAATCCTGTATCTTACTGATGAATACTAAACAACTGTTATCTTTCAAACCACAGTAATAATGTCACTCAAAATTAAATATAAATAATATGTGAAGAGGTGCCCTTAGATTATTTTCACTCTCCCCTACACGCTTCAGTTAAAGAAGCTTTTGCCATTAGCCATTAAGCCTTTGGGGTGGGGGGTAAATGTTATTAATCTCTGTCATTGGGTCACCTCTATCATAGTACACTAAATAAAACATTTCAAAAAAATGTACCGTGACCTTATCTTAAAGTCAGGGAGACTGATAACAATAGTCCAATTCTTGTTGGGATTAAACTCCCCTAGTTTGCCCAATGATGAGGTTTCCTCTAAGGGGACTGCTTTGGGGACTTGTGTATTTGGCAACTTTGGTCCATCAAAATCAGCAATGCTCCTACTGCTCTGTCTTGAAACTACAAATTTTCAAAATGGTATGACAGATTTTGTACTCCGAACAGATTTTGTGTCCCCTAAAAATGACATCATTGAGAACAAAACTTTATTAACCACATGTACAGAATTTGAAGAGCATTTCAGCCAACTGTTGGAGGGCTGCAATGGAGGATGCCGAGGGTCGCATGTTGAAGACCACTGATCTATATGGTATATGTACAGAGTCTGGGGAAAAAAAGAGACCCCTTACCTAGTTTCAAAATAATATATAATTGTTTAAACATTTAGGGGCATATTCTATAAACAGTGTTCCAATTGTAGGCAGTGGTAAGTGTCCCACTGCTGTCTAACCAGTCAATCGGGACGCACATTTTCTAAGAAAACCCCCCAAGACATGCACTTACACTGTAGGCATTTGTCACTTGTCGCAGTTAAAGGAGATATGTCAGAATACTTAAGTTTGCCCAAGGCTGGGCGTGGGTGTAGTTTTGCCCAGAAGTGCGACAGATGCCTGAAATGTAGGCCAGCAAAAAGCTGGCCTACATTTCAAATAGTTGTGGCTGCTGTGCTGATCAGGTAAAGGAAATCCCCCTGCCGCAATCAGCTGAGCAGCCACAGCAGGTAACCCCCCTGTGATGGACAACAGGAGGGATGCCCACTCCCTCCCACGCTCGAACCCCTCTCACAGCAGTGGAGCAGGAGGGATGCTCAATCCCTTCCGCCCCCAAACTCTTCCACAGCAGCGGGGCAGGAGGGATGATATAGTAGCACAAATGATGAAAGAGATGGATAGCCATATTTTAGACAGCTGTAATGTAATCTTATGCTTGATTAGACACTATTAAATAAGGAATTACAGTAATCAAGCCTACTCGTGATGAGTATGTGTAGTAGCATATGAAGTTCAAAAATGAAAATAAAGACCTACTTTGTCCAAATGAATGCAACTAGCAATAAAAATGGAGGATATAGTGATGTCTGTATGTATGTTTCACAAAATGAAGGGGAAAAGACCTCAAACGCCCAGGTGTTTAAGTGTTTGTTAAAACACCTTCATGGGCTGTGAACATCATCACTGGTCAAAAAACCCCTTGGTTTGCTTTATTTACTTGTGTGTATATATCACTTATATTTATTATTTATTACTTTTTGTAGAAAAATCAAATTGCATCTCTTTAATGCATATATAATTAATTCATGCTCAAAACACTTCACTACATCCTCCATTTTTGCTGATGGTAGCTTATGAAGGACATATTTTGTTAACAAAATATGAACAGCCCTAGTTTGCTGGAGGGCAAAGAAACACAACTTGATTAGAGAAGCAATATGGGGTTCAAAAGAGTTCTGTGCCTAGAATGACTCATAAGAGTTGTAGCCAAAGTTGACTGGCTTCCCTTTTAGAAGAGATAAGGACAAGGTAGCAGAGGAGCTTCTCACTCACATAATCCAGATAAATGCCTGGCTAAGAACCAGCTGATTGGAGAGGGGTGTTCACAAAGCTACGATATTAAATAACACATTTTACTACAGTGATATTTATTGTAGGAGTCAACAACCTGATATGGTTAGTGACTCCCATAGTAAAGTTGTATTAACACCCCAAGCTTATATTGTCCGCCCCAGTCCCCATCCCTGGTACCTACCAAGATGTTCCCTACTGTTTAATGGAGGAGAAATCCCAAATTGCTCCTGCCTCTTTGAGCATCTGTGCCAAAATGGCATTAGTCAACCCCTAGTGCTAGTCCAATCCAATCCAATCCTATTTTTAGTTTTATATACCAATTCATCCCTCGGAAAGGGCTTGACTTGGTTAACAACATTTTCATAAATCGAGTAAAGAATGAAAGATAATCTCTACTCCGACCATTAGTTTGAAACGGATGAATGTGTTAAAGATTTCTGAGATAAGTGAGTTTTTAACATTTTCCAAAAGGTTGGTAATTGAGAAAGCAATCTAACCTCAGACGGAAGCTCATTCCAAATGTTTGCAAATGGGAAGACAAAAGATTGGCATAAATTGGATATAGTTTTGATTCTCTTCATAGTAGAAAAGCCAAGTTTATATTTCTGAATACTTCTGGAATTAGATGGTGTGCATGAATTGAGAAAGACAGGAACTAAAGGGGGAAAAAAGTCCCATATAGAATTTTAAATATCACACTAGCACATTTAAATTGAATTCTCCAGTAGACACAAAGCCAATGAAGTGCCTTAAATAAAGGGGTCAAGCTGCCAAGCAACAGTACACTGTCTTATTTGGCAATTTGTGATAATACTGCTAGGAGTCAATTAGCACCATTTTGACCTAGTTACTCAATGGGGCAGAAGTAACTGAGGGTCGTTCTGCCTGCCCACTGGATGTTAGGGAAAGCTCTAATAGGTGCCAGAGTGGGGATCAGAGGAGTCATGAGGTAGATGAAGTTGTATGACAGGGAGATTGAGGGGGTGGTGGGTAGGAGGGGATATTTGTTTAGGGTGCTGGAATTTTGTGATGATTTATGTCTTGGATATTAGGGGGGGGGGGGAGAGAGGTTAGATGGTGCCAAGATTGCTCCCCATGTCAGACCATGAGTTTCTGACCAGATGCTTCTGAAAAGGAAAGATGACCACATCTGAAAGCTAGCATTACCTTTTCACAAATATTGCAGCTTGCAAGGTTAAATATAAGCTGCATAATAATGAGGTGCATTGCATATTTTGCTTCTCATTATTGTTTTGCATTGCATTGCACTGTCAAAATGTGTGTTAAGAACAAATAATTTACTTTTGTGCTAGTTAACATACATTATTTTGCAAGTTAGTAGCTAACCCTCTTAAACAGGTAAAATTATTGGCAGCATTTTGCATTGCTTCCAAAAGCCCACACTAACTTTTTTACTGTAAATATTTTATGTCATAATGTTTTTCTATCAATGCAGGAGAACCTTAAATTTGGACTCGGTACTCTTCTGTTTTGTCTTTTCTTTCTTTCCTTGTGTGTATAACTTTTCCATGTGACAAACACACTGTCACCAGCTTGCTAGCAAATATTTGGAACAGACTGAGGACAAATAATATATAGTATTACCGGTACCTTAGCTGAAGCTCAAAACAAATATCATTTGAATAGGAACTGTTTTACAGGGAAAGTTCTAGATTTTCAAGTCTCATCCATAGTTTACTAGGGTCCTTCAGGTGAGAATTTCAGTGTCTATCACCATATACTCTGTTTTTCAAAGTTGTTCAGACCAATAATGCATGTTACTACATTACAGTTTACATGGTTTGTTAGATTGCCCCACCTGTGCTTCTATTCTCTCCACAAAAATGTGTTGTCTTCAGCAGTGGTAGTTTTAATGATCAGATCATCATCTTGTTGTGCAGTGGAATTTATTTAAGCATTTATTTAATTATTTAAGTATTTATATACCACTTATAGTCTAAGGGACTCATAATCGAAACGGAAATACGCCTAAAAACCGGCCTAAATCAGCACTTGGACGATAAGTGAGACAAGTCGTCCAAGTGCCAACAATCGAATCAGGTTTTAGACGTATCTAAAAACGACTTAGGCCTTCACAGTGTTGCAGTACGCCCAGAGCTAAAAGGGGCATTTCAGGAGGAGTGGTGAGGGTGGGATTTTGGCGGGATATGGGCCATCCTAGACTTAGTCGTACTGCATGTATAATCGAAAGTTTAACAACACTGCCTAAACGGAACTTGGACGTTGTGACTTAGACCATCTAAAACCAGGTCTAAGTCATAAGAAGGTATCCAAAGTGACCAGATAACCACTGCAGGGACAAAGTACAGACCCTAAACACTCCCCCAGTGATCACTGACCTCCCCCCCCGCCATAATAATAATAAAAATGTCATATATCTGCCTCCAGCATATCAGCACCTGGCAGCCTGGCATAGGAAAGCCTAGTAGAGTTGGCTTAAGTGGTCTGGGGGGTGGCCTAGTGAACCATGGAGAGGAGGACCCAAGCCCATAAGCCACTCTAACCACTGCATGCATAATGAAACATGTGCACCCCTCCAAAACCCCCCCAAACCCTTATGCACTGCCATATAAGTGGCACCTGCAGCCATGAGGTGCTATTGGGGTGGTAGACAGGTGGGTCTAGTTGGCTCTGGTGTTTTGGAGGGCTCACCATGACCTATAAGGTTGTTGTGGAGAGATGTGTATGTGGCACCCATTTTGTGAAGTTCACAGCAGTGCCCTGTAAGGTAGCCCGCTACTCTAGTGCAAAGTTTGGGTGTCCAGTCCATCACTTTGCTGACCCCGCCCACATCCAAAAGTTCTTTTTCTAGGCATTTTTGACTTGGACAAATTTTTGGATGAAAATGGGGTATAAAGATGGACGACTTAGCGGTCTGGATGATCAGACGGCAGGACGTACAGTTAGACAATTTTCGAAAAAAAAAAATATATATATGTTGGACGCATTTTTCAAAAATAGACCTTTTCCCATGTCCGACTTTGGGCGACTAGTGACTTAGGCCCAAAATGGACTTAGATGTGTCTTTTGATTATGCCCCTCCACGTGGTTTACATGCAGGTACTCAAGCATGCTTCCCCGTCTGTCCTGGTGGGCTCACATTTTGTCTAATGTACCTGTAGCAGTGAGGGATTAGGTGACTTGCCCAGGGTCACAGGGAACAGCATGGGATTTGAACCCACAACCTCAGGGTGCTAAGGCTATAGCTTTAACCACTGCGCCACACACAACTAGTCTCTACACATAACACAAGCAAACCACTCAGTGGGGATGACAACAAAAGCTACCAGCAGATGTCTGAAAAAGTATTTATTGTATTCTTCAATGACTTGCATGAGCTATGTTTTGGTTATGGAGCCTGCAACAGGAATCTAAAATATGAATTACATTCTAAAATAAATATAACAGAGACACAGGCGGGGTCAACAAAGTGATAGTAACACAGTAAATGACAGCAGATAAAGACCTGAACGGTCCATCCAATCTGCCCAACCTTACATACTCCATAAATTAATTTAATTTAAATGGTCCTTTTTTTTTTTTTTTTTTTTTTATATTTCTGGGCCAGAAACCCAAAGCCCTGCCTGGTAGTTCCATCTACTGAAGTCTCCATCAAAGCTCACTCCAGCCCATCTTAATCATCCCAGCCATCGAAGCTCTTCCTAGTCTGTCCTCAACTGAAGGTCCATATATGGGACACAGACAGTGCAAGCCTGCCCAGTACTGGCTTAGTTCCTTCAATGTATACCCATTATTTTCTGATTAGAGATCCTCTGTGTTCATCCCACACTTGTTTGAACTCTTGTCACTGTTTTCTTCTCCACCACCTCCCTCGGGAGTGCATTCCACACATCAACCACCCTCTCCATAAAGAAGAATGTCCTAACATTACATCAATCACAATAGCAAACCAAATAAAAAATATAGAAATAACATATTGGATTTGGTCATTTAGCATGCAAAGGATGATTATATATTGTTTCTTTATAAAAATTTTACCTTCTTCTAATGTGGACTTGGCATAAGTCTTATTTTGAAATTATAAGCTTTGTTATTTTTTCCTTTTGCTTTTCCTGATCTTTGTTATTGATGTAACAAATATTAATAAAATATAAAAAAATTATAGAAATATATGATAATCAATTTAGAATGTATAAAATATGGATTATAGAAATAAAATGTAATACAAATAGAGTGAAAACTACCAGTCCTGACCCAGGCAATCACTACATTAGTGTAACAACAAAAAACTAACATCATATTGGATATAGATCAATAAATAGAGACCAATTGTTAACGTTAAAACTATGATCAAAAAAGAAGAAATGAGATAAAGCCTTCAGTCTGCATCAAATTCTGCAAATGCTAAAAAATCAAGCCTATGATCTACTGCAATTTCTAAAATAACAGGATTATAAAATTTAGATATAAAAAGTCTGCATATGAATAATATATCAGATGAACAACAACTTCAGATAAAGATGTCAAACATCCAATGGCCTGTTGTTGATACAGAACTAGGACATCAGAAGATCCCATCTGTCTCTTTAGATGTTTGATCCACTATAGCCCATCACGATCCCTTTGATCAGCCCATCAAGTAGTCCCTAGATATCATAAGATCATTCACGAACACATCAGGCAATCCTCTTTTATAATTCAGGGCCCCTGGCTGTGGAGCTCTTTATCACAGTCCCTATGGTTGCAAACTTCCTTAGATAAATTAAAAACTGAACTTAAAACCTTTCTGTTCCAGGATGCTTACTATTAAGTCCTCTTTCCATATGTGACCTTTAGCAGTTGGGCTTGGATGGTAATGCAATACACCGTCGTGTGTTTTCCACCCCACTCCCCCTTTTCTAGCAGCATTGTAGTTCTCCCCTCTTACCTTAACTGTCACATCAGTCTTTTTTTGTCACATATTATAGGGATTTTTTTTCTATTTTTATTCATGTTTAAACTGTAAGTCATTCTGAAGGTTTCCAAAGGGCAGGATAGTATATCCTAAAGAAACTTGATTCATATATGAATAAGTAAATAATTAAAACTGACACAGAAAAAATAAACAGAAAATTAAAAAATGGCAAAACTCAAATAACGTGTGTATAAAATAATACCCCCATGAACGCCTACTTCGGAAACTGAAGAACCATGGGGTGGAAGGAGACATACATAGATGGATAAGAAATTGGTTGGCGAGTAGGAGTGAAGGGCCACTACTCGGACTGGAGAAGGGTCATGAGTGGTATTCCGCAGGGCTTGGTGCTCAGACCACTGCTATTTAATATATTTATAAATGATCTGGAAACAGGGACGAAGTGCGAGATAATAAAATTCATGAACGACACCAAACTATTTAGTGGATCTCGGACTAAAGAGGACTGCGAAGAATTACAAAGGGACTTGAACAAACTAGGGGAATGGGCGACGAGATGGCAGATGAAGTTCAACGTTGAGAAATGTAAAGTACTACATGTGGGAAGCAGAAACCCAAGGTACAGCTATACAATGGGAGGGATGTTATTGAATGAGAGTACCCAAGAAAGGGACTTGGGGGGTAATGGTGGACATGACAATGAAGCCGACGGCACAGTGCACAGCGGCCACTAAGAGAGCGAATAGAATGCTAGATATAATCAAGAAGGGTATTACTACCAGAATGAAAGAAGTTATCCTGCCGTTGTATCAGGCGATGGTACGTCCGCATCTGGAGTACTGCGTCCAATATTGGTCGCCGTACCTTAAGAAGGATATGGCGATACTCGAGAGGGTTCAGAGGAGAGCGACACGTCTGATAAAAGGTATGGAAAACTTTTCATACGCTGAGAGATTGGAAAAACTGGGACTCTTTTCCCTGGAGAAGAGGAGACTTAGAGGGGATATGATAGAGACTTACAAGATCATGAAGGGCATAGAGCAGGGGTAGGAAACTCCAGTCCTCGAGAGCCGTATTCCAGTCGGGTTTTCAGGATTTCCCCAATGAATATGCATTGAAAGCAGTGCATGCAAATAGATCTCATGCAAATTCATTGGGGAAATCCTGAAAATATGGCTCTCAAGGACCGGAGTTCCCTACCCCTGGCATAGAGAGAGTGGAGAGGGACAGATTCTTCAAACTTTTGAAAAATAAAAGAACCACAGGGCATTCGGAAAAGTTGAAAGGGGACAGATTCAAAACAAATGCTAAGAAGTTCTTCTTTACCCAACATGTAGTGGACACCTGGAATTCGCTTCCAGAGGGTGTAATAGGGCAGAGTACGGTACTGGGGTTCAAGAAAGAATTGGACAATTTCCTGTTGGAAAAGTGGATAGAGGGGTATAGATAGAGGATTACAGCACAGGTCCTGGACCTATTGGGCCGCCGCGTGAGCAGACTGCTGGGCACGATGGCCCTCAGGTCTGACCCAGCAGAGGCATTGCTTATATTCTTATGTTCTTATGTATGTGAAAGCTTATAAAAGACTTTTAAATAATGACATATAAACGTCTCTGGTGAAAAACAGAGAAACCTAAGCCCAAATATGTCCAACGTGAGGATCACCTTTGCAGACTTCATTTTCTGTGTTACTAAATAAACTATCTTGACTGAGGTCTTTGTTCTGCTGGTTTTATCATCCTGGTTCAGTGTGGAGTATACTTGAACAGTGGTGTAGCATTGTAAACGCGATGGCGAAAGCTAGAAGGATGCTAGGGTGTATGGGTAGAGGTATGGCCAGTAAGAAAAAGGAGGTATTGATGCCCCTGTATAAAACTATGGTGAGATCTCATTTACAATTCTGGAGACTGCACTTTGAAAAAGATATAAACAGAATAGAGTTGGTCCAGAGGAAGGCTACTAAAATGGTTGGTGGTCTTCATCATAAGATGTATGGGGACAGATTGAAGGATCTCAATATGTATACTTTGGAGGAAAGGCGGGAGAGAGAAGATATAATAGACACATTTAAATAAAAAAATCACCATGATGAAGAATGTATCTTTCATACATGTATCTTTCAATAACAGTTTTTCTATTGTTATATTTTGCCCAGGTATATGCTCTCTTCAGTACCCTAAGTTAGCCACAGCTCTGCAAACCTCTTCACTAGAGCTTTGGCTTTGTGTTTTAAAAACTGGTTCTTTCATGCAAATTCTTCTATAACACTACAGCTGAGAGAAAGGTAAACTGTTTTTATCAGGATGACAACTGTCACATTGTGAAGACCAAGAGAAGAACAAAGAACTCATCCACCTTGGTTATACATATTTATTGTAGTGGACCTGAAATAAAGAGGCTGGGACCCAAGCCCATCCATGGCTATGCCACTGCTGAAATAGTGGAGCGGATAGGTTCCTGGAGGAAAAGTCTATAAGAAATTAGAGAACCATCATATCCTTTGAAATGAGTTATGAGAAACTGGATCACTTTGAGATGTGCTGGGTACTTATGATCCAGACTGGATGTTGAGCAGACCTTGGTATAACTCAGCATGGCTTTTTCTTATATTTTTGTGTTCTTAGTATGAGCTGATGGTCACTGGGGAATGCATGAGGAGGAAAGCAATACATGACTAGAATCCCAACTGGAAACTAAGCTAAAAAGCTCCTGAGTTTCTGGACAAGTTTAGGAAACCCATACACATGAGCTAAGTTTGCAAAAGAGCAGGAAAGTAATAGACTAACATCTGTTTTGCAGGGTAACTTCACAATTCTTTTGTTATATGAGATATTACGGCACTATTTCATAAGCACTTGTATATTGGGAGGGGTCAGGTCTTATTAGGCCTTGGTTTGGCTTTAGTATGAAAATGTTTATGATGTTGGGCTTCGCCGCTGTGTGTACTTGTAACATAATAATATCTGTATTTGCTAAAATACTTTGTATTTTATGGGTGAGTTGATTTGATTTAATTCCTTATCACCAATGAAGAGAAGGTATTGTTTTTTAAAGAAAAAGAACAAAATAAAAGTTAACTCTCACTGCCTTTGTAAAGCTTACCATAGGATGAGCTAGCTCAAACTTGCCATAAAGCATGGTAAGATTTTTGATATGCTCGCTGACAGCAATGACGCAATAAACATGCACACACTGCTAATTTCATCTATATATAAAGAAAGATTGCCCTATCAGGAAATACCTGTTGTACCTGATCAAGGAATATAAGGGCACATACTATGGTGCCATACGGGTAGACGTCACAGTGATTTCTTGAAGCCTACTGGTTTATGGTTTCTTAATCTTGTTATACCGCTCGATCATTTTACTGGTCCAGGCGGTTTACATGATACAATAAAACAAAAAAAAGAAAAAAGAACTCAATTGCTACATAGAATAGACCAGTGGTCTCAAATTCAAACCCTTTGCAGGGCCACATTTTGGATTTGTAGGTACTTGGAGGGCCGCAGAAAAAATAATGTCTTATTTAAAAAAAAAAAAAAATGACAACTTTGCATGAGGGAAGTACCTACAAATCCATAATTTGGATTATCTGAAAACTGAAATTATCATAAGCAATTAAGGAAAGATTTATAAACCATAATAGTTTATAAATCTTTCCTTAATTGCTGATGATAATTTCAGTTATACACAGCTGAAAGCAGTGCAAAATGCAGAAAGTGAAAAACTATAAGTATCAACTGCAAGAGACAAGATTTTGAACCAACTATTTTGAGGCCCTCGGTATTATAAAGAATGGTAAACTTGTGCCTTAAGTGTCCGGCGGTCGCGTCCACAACCACCTTCAGCTCTCATCTCCTCCAGCACTGGACACACGCACAAGCTGCACTGCCTCCAATGGTTACCTTACGTTCTGGAACATTGTCCGCCTCACTGTTGTAACCTCACACAAGCGCTTTCCTGCATCTGTAAGTTATTGTCCTCTCTACCCCACCTCACAATCGCGTACAGATGCAGGAAAGAGCTTGCATGAGGTTACAGCAGTGAGGCGGGCAATGTTCCAGAATGCGACCGGCGGACACGACCGCCGGACAGTTAAGGCACATGTTTTCCATAAAGAATCATTCTTTATAATACTGAGGACCTCAAAATACTACCTGGCGAGCCGCATGCGGCCCGTGGGCTGTGATTTTGACACCACTGGAATAGACCTAACTCACAGAGAAACAAACATACAGGATAACATTCACTCCTAAATAAACTAATAATATAATATTAAGATTTCACAGGATTCTGACTGAGGAGCCACAAATTATTTTAAAAAAAACATGGATTAATTCAGATTGGATCAAATCTTGTCTGATTGCTTCTTTTAAAAAAACAACCTTTTTTAACATAGTTTTTAAAGATTTGAATTTTTCCTCTAATCTTAACTCTTGGGATAAGTGATTCCATAAATTTTGGAACTGCAAAATAGAACGCCTTATTTTGTGTAGACTCCCACCTTGCTCTATTAATTGAAGGGAATACTAACCTGTTGCCTTGAATAGATCTTAAAGTTTTTAAGGGTGAAAAAGGAATTAGAAATAAATGTAAATAATCAGGCTGTAATGAATAAGAACCTTGATGTGCAAGAGTTAAGGCTTTAAATCGAATTCTATAGTGGACAGGTAACCAATGATATTGCAAATAGAGGGGTGTAACCCTATGAAACCTTTTCTTATAGCACAAAACATTTTATCGCAGTGTTTTGCATAGTTTGTAATCTTTTCAGATTCCTTTTTATGTTCCCAAGTACACGATGTTACAGTAATCCAACTTTGAGAAAAGCATGGAGAAGAGTGTTTAAGTATTTCTCTTGAGATAGTCCCTTTATTGTCCTCATAGCTCTCGATGAATAGAATTTTTTTTTTATGACCTCTGACATCTGTTTTTCAAAGGTCAGCTCCCAGAAAGAGGAATCGAAAGCCAGTGGGTGCAGAAGGTAGGTACACTTCAGGCTAGGATGCAAGGGCTGCATACCGCAGTATAAAGTATGTCTGTCTAGCCAGGAAGATTCACTTTAAAGTACAGGTCACCCCTCCACCACACAAAGGGCTCCTTTTACTAAGCTGCGAGAGCGGTTTTAGCGCACGCTTAGCGTGTGCAGAATTGCCGCACGCGCTAGACGCAAACGCCCGCACTGAGCTGGCTTTAGTTCTAGCCGCGTAGCGCGGGTTTAGCGCACGCTAACATTCTGTGCACGCTAAAAACGCTATCGCAGCTTAGTAAAAGGAGCCCAAAGTGACAACAGTGTTCTCTTCTTACGGTTCTGGGTTTGACGTTTCCTAGCACTCTAAAAACCCAAAGACAAAACCTTGGCGAAGAAGCAAACCAGAAGAGCATACACACACTGCATCCGGGCACTCAAATCCTGTATCTGCATGTGCGTATAGTGCACACACTGCATTTGGGCACTCAGTCACTGCAACCATATCCATCTGCACACAGGCACTCAGGCCCAAATTCTGTAACCAGCATCTAAAGTTAAGCACCTATTTCAGAGACGCCCAACTAGATAGGCGCCTATCTAAATTGACGAACAAGCTCAATTAAGCTTTTTAATCAGCACTGATTGAAACATAGGCGCCTATCAAGAAAGAGCGATTCTGTAACAAGGCGCCTCTAAAAATTTAGGTGGCCTTCAAAAAAATAGGCACTATCATGTTAGGCATGGGCGTGGCTACGTGTTAGGCGCCTTCTTACAGAATCCCTGCTCTTAAGCGTGTAAAAGTACTCGCTTGGGTGCCTAACTTTTAGTTGTGCCTAGAGCTGGCCTATTTATTGGGCGCCTCCAAAATAGGTGCCCAAATAGGTGCCGCTCAGTGCGATTCACTAAACAGCACCCAATTTTTCTTGAATAGCGCTGAACAGTGCCTAAGTAGGTGCCTAACTTTTGGGCGCTTCTTATAGAATTTGCCCTTCAGTCCCTATACCTCCCACAAACACAATGAACCCAGGCATTCAATCCCTGTACCCACACACAAACACACACATACACATGCACCTGGGCACTCAGTCCTTGCACCAACACCCTGTCAGCCCCCCACCACAAAACATATACACACCCACACAGATGCACACACAGAGGGGCAAAATCAAAAAAAGCATCTAAGTCCCCTTTTGTCCTAAGTCCCTAAACGTTCAACCCAGAAGCAGGGAAAGTGTCCATAATTAAAACAAACATCCATGTTTTGATTATGGCCTTCCTCTGCCTAAACGCCCAATCTCCACTACGTCTACAAGTACCCCCACAGCACGTCTACACTTTTTAGCCATAATGAAACAAAAACACGCCTAGGCCACAAACGTCCAACAGAAGGGCTTTTAGGCGAAGGAGGAGCCAGTCCTTCGCCTAAAAGCTGGATTCTGTAACCGGTGTCTGTCAAAAACAACACCGGTTACAGAATCCCCCCCCCCCCACAACGATCCTGGCAGGAGGGTGCCCAAGCCCTCCTGCCATGTTAAACCGCGACACCCCCCTCCCGACAACATCGGGGCAAGAGGGAGCTCAAGCCCTCCCCCCCCCCGATGCCCTGACTCCATCGGGGCAAGAGGGAGCTCAAGCCCTCTTGCCCCAGCCAACCGTGGCACCCCCGACATATCGGGGCAAGAGGGAGCCCAAGCCCTCTTGCCCCCCCGACTCCCCGACTCCATCGGGGCATGAGGAAGCCCAAGCCCTCTTGCCCCATCGATCGTACCCCCCCCCTCCGACTCGTTCGAGCCAGGAGGGAGCCCAAGCCCTCCTGGTCCAGCCGATCCTCTACCCCCACCCCCCACTACATTGGGGCAGGAGAGATCCCAGGCCCTCCTGCCCTTGATGAACCCCCCTCCCCCCAACGTCCACCCCCCCCAGAACCCACAATCGGCCACCCTCCCAGCCGACCCACGACCCCCCGGCTGACCCCACGACCCCCCCACCCCCAACCCCCTTCCCCGTACCTTTAGGTAAGTTGGCCGGACAGACGGGTGCCAAACCCGTCAGTCCGGCAGGCAGTCCTCCGACGAATGGGGCCGGATTGGCCCAGCCTAACCAAAGCCCCGCGTACTGGTGGGGCCTAAGGCGCCTGGGCCAATCAGAATAGGCCCGGGTGCCTTAGGTCCCTCCTGTAAGCGGGGCCTTAGGCACATGGCCCGGCTTGGGCCCATATTTGTATGTTTAAATTTAGGTTGTTACAGTGCTAATTTGCTTTGGATACCATCTAAGGTCATATGAATTTCAGATTCTAATATTTACCCTTTCTTAAAATTCTATGACTAGTGGATTTGCAATAAAGCTGCTAAGTAAGCAGATTTAAAACAAACCGGAGAAAATATTTCTTCACTCAACATTTAATTAAACTCTGGAGTTCATTGCCAGAGAATGTAGTTAAAGAAGTAGGCTTAGCAGAATTTTTAAAAGGTTTGGATAATTTCCTAAAAGTCCATAAGCCATTATTGAAATGGACTTGGGAAAATCCACTGCTTATTCCTAGGCTACTCAGCATAAAATCTGTTTTACTCTTTTGGGATCTTGCCAGATACTTGTGACCTGGATTGGCCACTGTTTGAAACAGGATGCTGGACTTGATGGACCTTTATTCCAGTATGGCAACTCTTATGTTCTTATGTTCTAATGGGGTCAATTTAAAAAATGTTTTGGAAAATGGTCTGGTAGGGATGGATGTCGTTGCCATGTGGAGGGCCATTTTTGATAGGATGTCTATGACAGACTTTTGATGTTTCTCGCAAAACTTCCAAAAGTTGAGGTGGGAAAATATTCAGTTTTGAAACCACTAGACCAGTGGTTCCCAACCCTGTCCTGGAGGAACACCAGGCCAATTGGGTTTTCAGGCTAGCCCTAATGAATATGCATGAAGCAAATTTGCATGCCTATCACTTCCATCATATGCAAATCTCTCTCATGCATATTCATTAGGGCTAGCCTGAAAACCCGATTGGCCTGGTGTTCCTCCAGGACAGGGTTGGGAATCACTGCACTAGACGTCCAAATTGATTCTTTGAAAATGACCTATTTGGATGTCTTGGCTGTCAGGATGTCCAACCTTAGGACAACTAACTTTTTTTCACCATTTTTGACCACAAAACATCCACGTTCAAAATGTACAAATCCAGACCATTTGTATGTGGGAGGGGCCAGCACTGGCCACACAGACATGCCAACAGAGCAGTGGGCTTCCTTAAAGGGCACTGCTGTGAACTTCACATAAAAGGTGCCAGATATATATTTCACTATAACCCCTTATAATTTATGGTGAGCTCTCCAAAACTCTCCCAAAGCCTACTATACCCATCTATCTACCACCCCAACAGCCCTTATGGCTGCAGGTCGCACCTATATGGCAGTAAGGTAGGGTTTTGGTGGCCTCACACTTTACATCATAAATGTAGTGGCTAGAGTGGAATATAAGCCTAGTTCCCCCTCTCTATGGCTCACTACACTGCCCACCAGGTTACTCCAAACACTTGTGTGCTGCTCTACTAGGCTTTCCAATACTAGGTGCTTCTGTTCTACAGACAGGTATATACTGTTTCATTCAGATCTTTATGGGGTGGAAGGGGTTCAGTGACCACTGGGAGAGTGTGGGAGGGTAATTACTTAATCCCTCCATTAGTCATCTGGCCAGTTTGGGTTCCTTTTTGGCACTTAGATGCTTTTAAAACAGGTCTAGTTCTGGATGTCTAAGTTCCATCTTGGAAGTTTTGAGAAATGTTTGATTATCACCACAAGATGTCCAAGTACTAAGCCTGCCCAAAGTATGCCTCCAATATGCCCCCCCCAAACTTTGGAGGCACAGAAGCTAAGAAACCTAGCAAGATGTCCAGAATATCAGCTTCAAAACTCAGCACTTGGACATTTTGGCAAGAAAATCATCCAAATGCCAATTTATACCTTTTGGGACATCTTGTCAGACTCGGTGGGGGAAACAAAAGCAGAGCGAGTCCTCTGGCTGTTGCCCCCTTCCTGACGACGCCAGTGCAAAACTCGAGTCGAAGGGAGGCCGGAATTTCAGAGAACGTGGGGCTATAGAGCGTTTACAGCACTTTGAATAAGAATGCATTAATCACAACACAGTACCATTGCTATGCTTCTGCCCCCAAAATCGATTCTGCTATAAACAGATAAGTAGTGACAATTGAAAAAAATTTTATACAATAAGACACATCAATAATTTTATTGTTTGTATTGTATTTTCTTTGGAGGGCAGTAAGAGGGATTCTCAAGTGCAATGATGGTCCCTCATTACAACCAATGCTGGTACTTCTTATGACACTATTAGCACTTTTTGGTTGGTGACTGAGCACTTTATGATATTAGATTAATCAGCTATAGCACTAAGTGTATTTTAGTGTGTTTTCTAGCTTTTATATATTTATTCATTGAATATTTAAACTTGTGGAGATTTTTTTCTAGCGATTTAAGATACCATTTCCATCTTCTCAAGGAGTACGTCAGAAGAGGATGTTTAACTTCATATTCGAGTTCCTAGGAGCGCATATCTGGAACAGTTTACCTGCCCACCTGCGACGACTACTCATGCATTGCCTGTTCAGGAAAAGATTAAAGCCATTTTTCCCCCCAGAGGACTCAACTCTTCCCGGCCCTCTTCTTCTCACAGACTGACATCCTCAAAATCACATGTCAATACTGAACAAACTATCAATAACACTATATTGCAAATGTAACTCAACTTGTTGAAAGCCGCAATGGTTCCATGCTGAAATTTGCAGGGTATAAGAAGTTGTATTGTATTGTATCACCACTATCCATTTATCTTTTTTGTCTCACCCACTTTGATAATATTGTACTGTATTTTGTATAGTGCATTATGTTTTCTTTTTTTTTTTAAATTAATCTTTATTCATTTTTAAAGCTCACAATAAGTGTAACAAATAATACAATCATTTATACTTTAACATCATTTAATAACTCTTCAAATTCTAACTCGCATCAAATAACCCCCCTCCCTTATACCCAACAGTTATTCATAAGCAAAAGAAATCATAACTGGAAAAATTGGGAGAGGCTGAATTATAGCTTTTGGTGGAACTCTTTATGTTACATATTCAAAATGGAAAGGATAATTGCCATGCAGCAGGGAAATTTTAAGAAATTTCAGGTTACTTGGGAGCCATTAACAAGATACTGTAAAGATTGAAATTACTGCATAGAATAAATATTCATTTTTTCCCTTTTGTTCATACACGTCCAGGGTCGGGTGGGGGTTGGAATATGTTATGATTTCTTTTGCTTATGAGTGCATTATTTTTTCATAAATAAAATTTATCTATATCATGTAGTTATGGAAGTTTATATGTATGTACTTTGCTTATGCTGTGTTTATTTTACTTTGTTTAAATTTTTTGTTAGGCTTAGGGCTCCTTTTGTCAAGCCGTGTTAGCAGGGTTAACGTGTGCGACGTTTCATCATGCGCTAATCCCCACGCTGGCCAAAAACTACCACCTACTCAAGAGGAGGCGGTAGTGGCTAGCGCGGCCGGCAGTTTAACACGTGCTATTACACTTGTTAAACCGCTAGCGTGGCTTGATAAAAGGAGCTCTTAATGTTTTTAGTTTGTAAGGAGTATTTTCCTCCTGATAAAGGCTCATCAGCCAAAATACGGCTGTGTTGAGAGAAAGAGATTGCTTGAAACTGAGAGAAAGCGACTGCTTTGAATTGAGTCTGTTCTCACAGAGAGAAACTTATTATTATTCGGACTGTTCTATGGTTTATTAAAGGTGCTTTAGACTCCCTAGAGTTCCACTTTGTTTATTCATAAGTACTAGATTGTCTCATATCTAATTATTATTACTTGCCATCTGCAATATAAAGAAATACATTATTTTTATAACACTGAGCCTGGTTATTTGCTTGCTAGCAATGCTATTGGCACAGGGGATTGGATTCGAATTTCTCTAGAAATGTAAGTAATTATTCCTTATACCAGAGTGCTGGTATATTATAATTCTGCATTCCAGTGTCCTGGCTTATATTCAGGCTATATGGGTGGGCCCCTAAAATGTCCACACGTCCCCGGTTCCAATCACCTCTGATATCAAAACTTGGAATGGCCTTACAGAAAAGACCAGAACTGAACCTTGCCACATCATCTTCTGAAGAAAACTGCCAACCCATCTGTTCAATACTTAATCTCCTTTGCCCTCTCTTCTCTCCCTTTCCCTTCCTCCTCTCTCCCCTTCTTCTCCCTCTTACCTATCCACCTCCTCTCTCTCCCTCCTCTTTCTCTCCCCTCTTACCTCTCTTTACAGTCGCCTTGAGCCTGTATAGGTATGAGCGACGCACAAATAGAAGATTAGATTAGATTAGATATCCTTGCCATGACCTCTACCGCCAGTCGCCACCCCCAATTATTCAGTTATGGTCTAAGGCAGGGGTGTCCAACCTTTTGGCTTCCCTGGGCTAAATGTTTCTGGTGCCGCACAAATGTGCAAACATTGCAGCAAGACAGAAGAGTGAGCTGGAAAGACGGTAAACACCCAGGGCCAGCAGAGGAAAACACTGCATCGCCTTCGACCGGAATGGCACAAAATACTTCACGGGGCCGCAGGTTGGACACCCCTGGTCTAAGGTTTCACCCCTCCTGCATCTCCCAGAACAGGATAGGTACCATGCTGAACTGGCCATCTGCTGATATTCAGGGGCACTTAACTGGCAGGGCCACTGAAAATCAGCTCTAACTGCCATGATGCTGTCTGGACAGTGCAAGGGCAGTCTGAGAGTGGAGTTGGGGCAGAGATATAGCGGGTATCAGTGTTATTCAGTTCTGGTGCCCGCATACCTACCTGGGCAAGGAAAAGGCAATCCTAACTTAGCCTTGTTAGTTATGCAGGTAAGGTAGACAGAATATTGGTCACTATAGACCTAGATATTCAGTGCCAGTACTTGACATAGCCCAGCATGGAATATCTGGGTATAACCGAACCAGTGATGTCAGTGTTTACAAAAACTCTCACTGCCTCCAGCTGAAAGTATGACCAGGAAATTTATTTGTCTAGCAACCCATGAAGTCTGTTTTCTAAGCTATAATAATTTATTTGCACATGGTAAATACTATTTATTCGGCAGTAAAAGATCTTATCATGCTTTAAGTGGAAATAACACACCAACGTTTACATCATTTATGATATTTATACCCTGCCATAGCCTCAAAAATGATTATAATGGCTTACAACATATAAAAGCTGAGCATATGCTTTGTGCGTTATTTTCTAAATCCTACAACAGGTAACAATGCTAATGAACTGTGCCTCATATAAATGCATCTAAAGTAGCTCATTGCAAGAAATCTTTGCAAGCTGTGGTGCATAGGAGAAAGTTAGCTACATCACAAGATTCCTCTAGAATCATTATCAAGCTAACGTAACTGGCAGTGCTCCCAGGCTCACCATTTATAACCTAGAAACATGATGAAAGATAAAGGCTAAATGGCCCATCCAGTCTGCCCATCTGCAGTATCCACTATTTCCTCCTTTCCCTAAGAGATCCCATGTGCCTGTCCAATGCTTTCTTGAATTCAGACACAATCTTTTCCTCCACCACCTTTACCAGGAGACTATGCCATGCATCTATCATGCTATTTGTAAAAAAAAAAAAAAAAAAAAGTATTTCCTTAGATTACTCGTAAGTTATTGCCTCTTAACTTCATCTTATGCCCTCTAATTCCAGAGCTTCCTTTCAAATGAAAGACTTGCCTCATGCACATTTATGCCATGTATGTATTTATCATATCTCCCCTCTCTAGCCTTTTCTCCAAAGTATATATATTGAGATCTTTAAGTCTGTCCCTGTACGCCCTATGACGAAGACCACTGACCATTTTAGTAGCCTTCCTCTGGACCGACTCCATCCTGTTTATATCTTTTTGAAGGTGCGGTCTCCAGAATTTTACACAATATTCTAAATGAGGTCTCACCAGAATCTTATACAGGGGCATCAATACCTCCTTTCTCCTACTGATCAGGATGATAATAGGGATGGAACTCCTCTTGTATGAAGAAAGACTAAAGAAGTAAGGGCTCTTCAACTTGGAAAAGATATGACTGAGGGGAGATATGATTGAAGTCTACAAAATCCTGAGTAGTGTAGAACGAATACATGAGGATCCATTTTTTACTCCATCAAAAATTACAAAGACTAGGGGGACATGTGTTGATGTTACAGAGAAATATTTTTAAAACCAATAGAAGGAAATATTTTTTTCACTCAGAGAATAGTTAAGTTCTGGAATTCATTGCCAGAGGATGTAGTAACAGCGGTTAATGTAGTTGATTTTAAAAAAGGTTTGGACAGCTTCCCAAGGAAAAGTCCATAGTCTACTATTCAGATAAATATGAGAGAAGCCATTGCTTGCCCTGGATCAGTAGCATGGAATGTTGCTATTATCTGGGTTTTTGCCAGATACTTGTGACCTGGATTGGCCCCTGTGAAGACGGGATACTGCACTAGATGAACCACTGGTTTGACCCAGTAAGGCTATTCTTATGTCCTTATGCATCCTAGCATCCTTCTAGCTTTTGCTGTTGTCTTTTCAACCTGTTTGGTCACCCTGAGATCATCACATACTATTACACCCTAGTTCTGCTTCTCTTTTGTGCACAGAAGTTCTTCACCCCCTAAACTGTACTGTTCCCTCGGGTTTTTGCAGCCCAAATTCATGACCTTGCATTTATTAGCATGAAATCTTAGCTGCCAAATTTCAGACTATTCTTCAAGTTTTCTCATGTTATTCACACCATCAGGGGTGTCTGGTTTGTTGCAGATTTTGGTATCATCCACAAAGAGGCAAATCTTACCAGTACTATTGCTTACAAAATGTTAAAAAGAACAGGCTTAAGAGCCAAACCTTGAGGCACACCACTGGTAACATCCCTTTCCTGACAGAAATCTCCACTGACCACTCCCTTACCTCTGTTGCCTCCCACTCAACCAGTTCCTGACCCCAGTCCGTCACTTTGGGGCCTATCCTGAGGGCACTAAGTTTATTTATTAGACACCTATGTGGAACACAAAGGCTTTGCCAAAATCTAAATACACCACATCTAACACTTTCCCTCCATCCAATCATCTGGTCACCCTGAGTCCAACACTTTCCACCTCCTGCACACTTTCTCTCTTTCTCCTTGCCCCTTACCTCGTGTGACATCCCTCCTTCCCACCCGTCCATCTCTCCCCAATCCTACTCATATGTTCTCTCTCCATGCCCCATTTCTCCCTCTCTTCCACACCATATCCATTTCTCCTTCTCTTATCACTCTCACTCATCCTGCAACAATTTTTCTTCCTTCCCTCCCTCCCCCAAACCCCATTCACAACTAATATGCTCTCTCCTTATGCACCATCTCTCCCTAGCGGCAGCTCATTGCATGCTTTTAACTTCCCTACACAGCTGCTGCTAGTGTTAGTTTAGCTGCAGTTCCATCAGTCAGCCTCGGGGCCTTTGCTAGGCCTTCCCACCTCCGACAAAAGAGGAAGTTGCATCATCAGAGGTGGGCTGGCCTAGCAAAGGCTGCCTGATGGAACCGTGGCTAAACTAACGCTAGCGGCAGCTGTGTGGGGAAGTTAAAAACATGCAATGAGCTGCCGCTAGGGAGAGGAGAGGTACTGCTGAGCCAGCGATTCCATCAGGCAGCCTCGGGGCCTTTGCTAGGCTTGCTCGCCTCCGATGATGCAACTTCCTCTTTCATCTGAGGCAGACCGAGGCTAACTAACTCTAGCGACATCTACTGTGTAGAAGTTAAAAGCACACAGTGAGCTGCCACTGCTGGTCTGGGGTGGGGTGGGTGGGAGGGAGGCTGGGGACAGAAGACTAGGAAGGCGGGTGATATTTGATAGCAGAAGGAAGTTGGGAGACATACAGTACTAGCGCTGCGTATACACGATGGCAGAAGGAAGTTGGAAGACATACAGCGCCGAGGCCGTGTACCCCCTGACAATGGTGTATGTACCCCCTGGGGTACATGTACCACGTGTTGAGAACCTCTGTTTTACACCATTTGGATGCAGCTCCTTTTGCTGTGTTTATTAAGTTTCTGAGTTGGATTATACTGAGTGTAGAGTTGGTTAAAGGTATATTTTTAATATTCATGTTTAAGCAATGTTTTAATTGTATCCATTTAAAATATTGCTGTTATATTTAGTCTGTAAAGTATTGAAAAGGATATAAGAATCCTTATCCTTTAACTGGTTTATTGTTCATATTCCTATATCTTGCCATTTCTTCCATGCAATAGGTTTGCCTTGGATTTGAATCTTGGTATTGTTCCATAAAGGTGTTTGTAGAGTTTGTAACCATTTAATTGATAAACATCAGCTAATAGATATATATGACTACAATCAGTGATTCTAGGTTATGATACTTTTTAATAGAGGAACATGCAAATTATACAGCGATATAGGCAAATCCAACATCTTACATTTCTTAATATATCATCACTTGCATAGAATCATGTTTTCTCCAAGTCCAATTCGACTACTTGACTTCTTTTAGAAATATGAGCAAACAAGCTGACCTTAAAATCCCATACATATAAACTGCTTTCCTACAAAGTTTCCCAAATTACTTTATCAAAAACAGATAAAACACCATCTGTAAAGATCATTGCATTATCCAGTCATATAAATGACAAGACTATTTAGAGCAGTGGTTCCCAACCCTGCCCTGGAGGACCACCAGCCACTCAGGTTTTCAGGACAGCCCCAATGAATATGCATGGAGCAGATTTGCATGCCTGTTTCCTCCATTATATGCAAATCTCTCTCATGCATATTCATTAGGGCTATCCCAAAAACCCAACTGGCTGGTGGTCCTCCAGGACAAGGCTGGGAACCACTGATTTAGAGATCTTTACAAAATGACCAACTTTGCAATATTTTAAAACGACTCTGAGAAATCAAACATTATCATCTACATTTATTATATATGACTATACATATCCTCAACATAATCTGGCAAAGATAAAAATTGATAAACAGGGATTATAATAGCAATTGTACACTGGTAGAGGAGTAAAGTTTTGATGTGGAGGGGAATTGTTGATTTGTTAATGACATCATACCGCACCAGTGGCGTACCTAGGGTATGTGGCACCCGGGGCCCATCATTTTTTGACACCCCCCCCCCCCCCCATGTAAAAATTTTTTTTTTTTTTTTTTTTGCAATAACCATGAAATGGTCAGAATAGAAACAGGCAGTGAAAATTTTCTTTTATTGAACCTCATATATGTAACCATTATTCCAAACATAACAAAACATAAATTATGTCTAAATTGTCATGACATTAGAAGTACATATGGAGTAGTTGCAGGCAGTGGCGTACTTAGGGTATGTGGCACCCAGGGCCCATCATTTTTTGACACCCCCCCATCTATATGAAAAATATGATTTTTAGTACCAATCTACATATCGCACCACAAGAGTGTACCTAGGAAAAGGCTGCATCTTAAACACTGCAGTGAGCACTAGAACACCAACACATACATTGTAAAACTAAACAAGCCAGATCCCGCACAGTCAATTGGTCCTGTAGTCAATGCCAACTGAAAACTATGTCTTTTTCATACACACAGAACAGAGATACACCCTCGCCCAAAATGGAATAATCACAAACTAAAAATAGAAATATGTAGACAAAAGTTAAACTGATCCTCCAAGAAACCAGACCCTGGATACAATGCAACACCACAAAAAACAGTAACACATGTCCTCTAATACAGTGTTCTTCAACCTTTTTACACCCGTGGACCGGCAGAAATAAAAGAATTATTTTGTGGACCGGCAAACTACTAAGACCGAAATAAAAAAACACATTTTCGCCCGTCTCCGCAAGCTCGGTCCCCACAAACCATCTGATCCCATCTGCACAAGCCTCAGTTATGATTTTATATTGAACGTATTTTATTAAAGTATAAAAAGAAACAATATTCTGTACAATTGTCATTTTATAAATATAAATATTCAGAGCAAGGACCAACAAAACCCCTGTCTCCCCTCCCCTTCACATATATCCCCTCTACTATCAAGAAAACTGAACAAGCCAAATTATTACAGAATGCTACACAGAAATATCATGCTAACAGAATACTGCAGTCACACATGATAGAAATAGTGTTAGGCTTTGCAGTCCCCAGTTATGTCTCTAGCAGTAGCAGGATATATATTTCAAATCTGATATATTGTAATGACAAAATAGAAATAAAATGATTTTTTTCTACCTTTTGTGGTCTCTGCTTTCATCTTCTTTCCACTCTTCCTTCTAGCGTCTGCCCGTTCCATCCACTGTCTGGCCTCTCCTCCTTCCATATGTATCTGACTTCTTTCTATGCCCCTCTCTCCTTTCCATCCAGCCTGTGCCTCCTCTCTCCTTTTTACATCATTCATTCCAGCTTCACTGCTTTCTTCATTTTTATCTCTCCTACACCAGATCTAGCATATTTATCCCTCTCTCATTTCTCTGCTGATCCCCTTTCCAGCATCAATCTCTCTCTACTTTCTCATTCCTGTCTCTCCCCTTTCCCTCCTCTAATCTCCCTGCCAGCTGTTTCCTTCCTTTTTTCCTTCTCCCTTCCCTCCTCCCCCCTATCCAACAGTAACTCTCTAACCATCCCTTTCCCTCTTCCCCTCCCAGCAGCATCTCTCTTTCTACCTCCAGGTGCAGTGGCAGCTCTCCCTTTATCCAGCAGCTTCCCAGCTTCCAACAGTGGCTTCCTCTCCATCCAGCAGCTCTCAGTACTTGCCTGCAGCAGTGATTTCCTTAGGCAGCCTTAAGTCGTTGCTGCCTCTGAGGAAGGTAAAGTTGCCAAAGTGAATCACTGCCCTGGTAAGTATAGAGCTGCTAGGAGAGGAGACAGCCACTGTTGAAGGCTCCCTGCACATTCGCAACCCCCCCCCCCCCCCAAGCCGGCAAAAACTTTGCACCGCAGGCCCTGCCGCCTAAGACGAGCCGGAGGCCCCTATCCGCCGCATCCTGCACGTAGGCAGACTCTCAGCACAGACGCTGCTGATGGCCCCAATCTACACGCTGCCCCCACCGCGCACGCTGACCACCGCGAATCTCCCTTCTACTTGCCGCTTCCCCGCGGCCCTCTTCGGCGACTCGGCAGGGGCAGCGATCAAGACAGGCTTCCGACGTCGGGACCTTCCCTCTCTGAGTCCCGCCTATTTTTTTCAACTTCCTGTTTCCGCATAGGCGAGACTCAGAGGGAATGCCCGACGTCAGCAGCCTGTCTTGATCGCCCGAGGCTGGGCGGAACAGATTTCCCCGAACACCACCAGGGCAGGAAATTTAACAACGTCCATCTCACCGGCCCTGCGCGGACCGGCAGGAATTTTCTGCGGACCGGCACCGGTCCGCGGACCGGCGGTTGAAGAACTGTGCTCTAATACACTGCAAAATATAAAGACAGTAGATGTAAATTTGAAAAAACTGATACATAACAATCACCACTTTATAAATTAACAAATAAAAATAAAACAAATAATGAGATATAAAAAAATACAATTTTATTGGACTAATCCCCGTAAGCTCGGTCCCCATCCCCGCAAACCACCTGATTCCATCCACACAAGCCTTGAATTGTTTATATTAAAGTATAAAAAGAAACAATATTCTGTACAATTGTCAATTTATAAATCAGCGTCTTCTCCCCACTCTCTTCCCCATTTCCCTTCAGCATCCTCAGCCCACTCTCTCTCCACTTTCCTTCAGCGCACGCACATAAAAACAAGCAAGTAATTTTATATCATTTTCATTCTATTCATTCATAGAAATTAAAGTCTAGATAATGCCAGTCACATAACAAAACATGATTTTACAAAAATAATTCCCTGCAGTCAAGCCTGCAAGGATTATTAGATGTCTTTCAGCAGTTCCCCTCCCTCCCTCCCCCTTACCTTTGTGGCCAAGTCAAAATGATCTACCAACAATAAAATTTTAAAAACACAAAGCACGCTGTACGCAGAGAAAATGTTAATTATCATTTATATTCCGCGGGTTTTCAAAGAGGTCAAGGCAGATGACTTTATGCAATGTCACCTCAGTAACAACTATACAAAAATAGACAAATATTCCCCCTCCCTTTTTACTAAACTGCGATAGCGGTTTTTAGCGTAGGGAGCTGCGCTGAATGCCCCACGCTGCTCTCGACGCTCATAGGCTCCCTGCGCTAAAAAACTCTATTGCGGTTTAGTAAAAGGGGGCCATAGTGCAAAATATAGACAGCAGATATAAATTTTCAAAACGGACACATTTTGATCACTAAGTTGAAAATAAAATCATTTTTCCTACTTTTTTGTCTGGTGATTTCATGAGTCTCTGGTCCTTCTTCTGATCCTTCTTCTTTCTCTCTCCCCCTGGCTCCCCTCTTTATTTCTGCCTTTCTTTCTCTCTCCTCCTGGCCCCCCTCTTTCTTTCTGCCTTTCTTTCTCTCCCCCTTGACCCCCCTCTTTATTTCTGCCTTTCTTTCTCTCCCCTTGGTCCCCCTCTTTCTTTCTGCCTTTCTTTCTCTCTCCCCCTGGCCCTCCTCTTTCTTTCTGCCTTTCTTTCTCTCCCCCTTGACCCCCTCTTTATTTCTGCCTTTCTTTCTCTCCCCTTGGTCCCCCTCTTTATTTCTGCCTTTCTTTCTCTCCCCTTGGTCCCCCTCTTTCTTTCTGCCTTTCTTTCTCTCTCCCCCTGGCCCCCCCTCTTTATTTTTTCCTTTCTTTCTCTCTCCCCCTAGCCTGCACAAAGCCATCGTGCCGATTTCTCCACTTCCACGATTCTTTCCCTACCCTCACCCCCAAGCCAGCAGCCGATTTCTCCCTGCTCCTTCCCCGATGTCCTGAACTTCATCGGGCAGCAGCAGCATTCACAATTCACTGATGTTGCCCGCTTCAGGCCTTCCTCTCTGTCGGGTCCTGTCTTCATGAAAACTGGAAGTAGGCAGGACCCGGCAGAGAACAAGGCCTGAAGCCGGCAACAGCAGCGAATTGTAAACGCTGCTGCTGCCCGAAGAAGGTAATGGAGCACCGAGGCAGTCCGCTTCTCCCCCCTCCCAGCCGAACCCCCGCTGACCCTCCTATCTCCCCCCCCCCCGTGAACCTTTCCGACCTTCCCCGCGAGGGCCGCAAACCTCCTTCGCGGCTTTCTCCTCCCTCTGCCGCGTTACTGATGACGTCATCAGTGATGCGGCAGAGGGAGGATAAAGCCGACGCTACTGGAGGGAGGTTTGCTGCTTTCGCTGGGAGGGTCAGAAAGGTTCACTTGGGGGGGGGGGGAGAGAGATAGGATGGTCAGCGGGGTTTCGGCTGGGAGGGGGGAGAAGCGGTCTGCCTTGGTGCTCCAAGGCCTGGCGCCATTACCTTTTTCGATAATGGCGCCGATGCTGCTTTCGCTGGGAGGGTAGGAGCGCGATAGGGACCGGGCCAGCTGTGCACCCCCCCCTAAGGCGGCACCCGGGATGGACCTCCCCCTCGCCCCCCTTGGTACGCTACTGCCCTGGGGAAACAGCCTGCAACAAGATCGCGCGATGCCAGAGATTTTTGCCTGCTTCGGCTGTTTCCTCCGCCGCGGTCCCGCCCCTCCTCTGACATCAGAGGAGGGGCAGGACCGTGGCGGAGGAAACAGTCGAAGCAGGCAAAGATCTCTGGCATCGCGATCTTGCTGCAGGCTGTTTCCAGACGCGACACCCGGCGCAGGGGGGGGGGTAACTGGACCGGACCGGGAGCACCCCCTCAGGGCTTGGTACCCGGGGCGGACCTCCCCCCCCGCCCCCCCCCCCCTTGGTACGCCACTGTACCGCACTGGTTACAAAATCATGAAATTCACTATATACATATATGCCATGTTGCATAAATAAGCCACAAGAGTCTTCACAATGATTTCATTGGATTTTCTATAGTACAGTACAGAATAAAGAACTATGACCAATTCCAGTGAAATATTTAATAAAAATTTCATTTCTAAAAAATGACCTTTTCAGGGAGTTGCCACACCTCCCCAATGAATGCTTTGTTATTTAGCATAATTTTAACAAGAGCTATTGAGGGCAATTTCCAAAACTGTGGAGACAGGTCGAAAGTCTGAAGGACCAAAGGAACTCTAATATCCTGATCCTATCATTCCCAACTGGTGGAACTGGAGGTGGTGGGGAGGAAGGGAGGGAGGATTAAAGGAGATATGCTGAATGGGTGGATACAGAGAAAAGAGGAATGGAGGCACATAGATGTGGAGGAAAAGATAGTGGTACATGGGCAGATGGAAGGGAAAGGAGATATTAAACATGGATTGAGGGAGTGGAAGAGGAGGGAAGAGATGGTGCACATAGATGGAGGGAAATGGGAGAGAAGAGGGGAAGAAATGGTACACATGGATGGAGGGATGAAATGGTGTACATGGATGGAGGGAAGTGGAATAGGAGGGAAGAAATGGTACACATGGATGGAAGGAAGAGGAAGAGAAGGGAAGAAATGTACACATGGATGGAGGGAAGTGGAAGAGGAGGACAGAGTGGTGCACATGGATGAAGGGGAATGGGAGAGAATAGATGGAGCATATGGGTGGAGAGGTGGGGAAGAGGACGGGAAGAGATGGTTTCACATGGACGAAGTGGAGGGGAAGAGAAGAGAGGGATGAGCTGTACACATGGATGGAGGAGGGGAAGGGATGGAAAGGTAAAGAGATTTGTGATGGAGGCAGAAAATTGGAATAAAACTGAATATGAAAATCAGTGCCAAAGATGGATGCAGTGCAAAAAGTGAAGAAGGAGAGGAAAGAAACAGCAAACGCATAAGGAGACCTTGAAAAGAGCGTAGAGGGATCAGAAAAGAAAATTGCTAGATAACAAAGGTAGGAAAATTGTTTTTATTTTCAATATAGTAATTGAAATGACAATTTTGAACATTTACATCTGTTTTTAAACAAGTATTTTGGACTGTTTAGGAATAAATGCATTTCTTTCTCTTGTGTACTGTGTGCAGAGACTGGCATATTAGGGTTTCATTTGAGTACAATAGTACTTTTACCCCTCCTTATATGAACATGTAGCGTGGGTTTTAGTGCTGGCAGTGGTAGCAACTGCTCTGATGCTCATAGAAACTTTGGCTGGTGTCGTAGCCCCAAGTAGGAAGATATTTGTCGGCTCTCCTTCAGCTTTTTTGGATACGAAATGGCCCCAATTTAAAAATTAGTGAAGGCCACTGCTATAAAGGGTGCGCTGGGATGAGCACCCTTTATAGAATAGCGCCTAGCAGGGATTGCGAGGACTTACACCAAGACTGAAACCTGGTGTAAATCATAGTGCATAAATTGGGTGTGGATTCCCGGAATTTTATAACACTGCCCACGTCTTATAAGAACACCTCTGACCTACCATGCCCCTCCCATGGCCATACCCATTTGGGGTTATACACTATTGGATTTGGGCGTCTGGCTTATAGAATAAAGCGTGGCTAGGTGTGTATACAACCCATAATTGATACCAATTAATGTCAGTCATTGATAGTGTCCAATTATTGGTGTTAATTGGCTCATTAATCAATTAGGTTGCATGTACATTTCTAGATCGCTCCCAAATTTGGGCATGGATACTTCTTGCCCAATCTGGATGAGTGCCAAAATTTGTGTACTGTTTTAAAACTCAAGCTGATTTTCAAAAGGAAGGTGCATTTCTACTTTCATTTTATTTTTGCTTCATTTTGGGTTCTTTAGGCATAATTTCCAAAAATCAAGAATACATTGTTGAAGCTTTGTCTGCTTGTTTGTCTTCATGTTCATCTGTACACAGTGCTTGTTTAGCCATGCATGCACAAGCAAATATATCTTATATGAATCCGAGCAGGAGTTACAGAGATAAAGGGCAGCCCAAGGCCTCCTCCCTCCCCACCCAGAAAACGGCCTTGAGCATCAAGTCCAAGAGGGAAGCATCTCAAAGGGGCTCAAAAAGAGCTTTGACAAGGCTAGACAGCACCAGGTTAAGGTCCCAGGTAAGGCAAGCCTGCTTAACCAGCGGTCTAACACAAAAAGCCCCCTTCAGAAAATCAGTGCCATCAGGATGAGACATCCACAAGAACCGATGATCCCAGGAACTAAAAACAAGAGAGAGAGACCGGTCACCTGTACTCAAAGACAAGTCACAGAGAAGCCTTTATCCAGAACTACTGGGACCTGCAGAGAAGCCACAGTAAGGCCTTTATCCAAACCAGTATGAAGAAAGGCAAGAATCAGCGAGATCGTAGCTGAATTCGGATCCACCTGGTTTTGGGTGCACCAATGTTGGAAGGCCTTCTACGTCTTATCTTAAACTGACATCGAGAACGACTTCTTAGACTTGAGAAGAATATCAACAACCAGAGCAGAAAATCCTTATGCTCTGGGTCCTTCAGATCAGGATCATATAGTGCAACAGCTGCAACAGGCTGAGGCAAGGATATGCCCAAAGGCTCCACACCACTAAGAGACACCGCAAAGGCAGATGGAAACTGCACAGGGGAATAACACTTGATGTTTTGTTTTACAAATTCAGAAAAGGTGTCTGGTTCCTGGGGCATAAAGTCACCCTTAGATAACTTAAAGATGCATTTCTTAGGCTGCGGTTGGGGGGGGGGGGGAGCAGAACACACACAACTGCAGTTTTGCGTGTAAAAGGGAAAAACTGTAGAGGGCGCTAAACTAAACAGTGAAGGCAGAATGAAAAATCCGTAGCGGATTCCTTCTGAAGCATGCAGTTATGTCTAGAATGACTCGCCTATTGCACTGGAAAAGCCTGCACGGTCAATTACCACACCAGTTATGCCAATTTTAAAAAGTTAGGCGTGGATCCTAAACTTAGGTGTCACCAGTTGGCCACAATTAGGGCACCTGATGTAGGTGTCCTATATAGAATCAGGGTCTTAATATATATAAAAAAGCATATACATACATAGAATACATATAAGAACCTATTTTATGAAAGAATATATAAGTACCTTTGTTGTCCTTATAAAACAGGCACATTTTTGGATATTTTATCATATAGATAACCAGTGCGTACCTAGGGGGGGCGTGGGGGGCGGTCCGCCCCGGGTGCCAAGCCCTGAGGGGGTGCTCCCGGTCCTGTCTGGTCCGGTTCCCCCCCCCGCGCCGGGTGTCGCGTCTGGAAACAGCCTGCAGCAAGATCGCGATGCCAGCGATCTTTGCCTGCTTCGGCTGTTTCCTCCGCCACGGTCCCGCCCCTCCTCTGACATCAGAGGAGGGGCGGGACCGCGGCGGAGGTAACAGCCGAAGCAAGCAAAGATCGCTGGTATCGCGCGATCTTGCTGCAGGATGTTTCCCCAGGGAAATGAAGCGGGGAGGCCGGGGGAATAAGCAGTGCTTCGTGGTGGTGGTGGTGGGGCTGAGTGGTCCTTCGAGGTAGTGGGGCGGGCAGGCAGACCTTGTGGAGGCGGGGAGACAGGCCTTCAGGGGGACAGGCCTTCAAGGGGGACAGGCAGGCCTTCGGGGGGGGGGTGACAGGCCGTCGGGGGGGGGCAGGCCTTCAAGGGGGGGACAGGCAGGCAGGCCTTCAAGGGGGGGACAGGCCTTCGAGGGGGGTGTAGGTCTTCGGGGGGGGGGTGCAGGCCTTCAGGGGGGGCAGGCCTTCGGGGGGCAGGCCTTCGAGGGGGGTGTAGGCCTTCGGGGGGGTGCAGGCCTTCAGGGGGGTGCAGGCCTTCAAGGGGGGGGAAGGCCTTCAGGGGGGCAGGCCTTCAAGGGGGGCAGGCCTTCGAGGTGGGTGTAGGCCTTTGGGGGGGTGCAGGCCTTTGGGGGGTGCAGGCCTTCAAGGAAGGAGAAAGGCCTTCAGGGGGGGCAGGCCTTCAAGGGGAACAGGCAGGCAGGCCTTCAAGGGGGGGCAGGCCTTCAGGGGGCAGGCCTTCAAGGGGGGTGTAGGCCTTTGGGGGGTGCAGGCCTTCGGGGGGGTACAGGCCTTCAAGGGGGGAAAGGCCTTCAGGGGGGGACAGGCAGGCAGGCCTTCAAGGGGGGGACAGGCCTTCGAGGGGGGTGTAGGTCTTCGGGGGGGGGTGCAGGCCTTCAGGGGGGGCAGGCCTTCGGGGGGCAGGCCTTCGAGGGGGGTGTAGGCCTTCGGGGGGGGGCAGGCCTTCAGGGGGGTGCAGGCCTTCAAGGGGGGGGAAGGCCTTCAGGGGGGCAGGCCTTCAAGGGGGGCAGGCCTTCGAGGTGGGTGTAGGCCTTTGGGGGGGTGCAGGCCTTTGGGGGGTGCAGGCCTTCAAGGAAGGAGAAAGGCCTTCAGGGGGGGCAGGCCTTCAAGGGGAACAGGCAGGCAGGCCTTCAAGGGGGGGCAGGCCTTCAGGGGGCAGGCCTTCAAGGGGGGTGTAGGCCTTTGGGGGGTGCAGGCCTTCGGGGGGGTACAGGCCTTCAAGGGGGGAAAGGCCTTCAGGGGGGCAGGCCTTCATGGGGAACAGGCAGGCAGGCCTTCAAGGGGGGCAGGCCTTCGAGGGGGGTGTAAGCCGTTGGGGGGGGTGCAGGCCTTCGGGGGGGTGCAGGCCTTCAAGGGGGGGGGGAAGGCCTTCGGGGGGGGTGCAGGCCTTCAAGGGGAGCAGGCAGGCAGGCCTTCAAGGGGGGACAGGCCTTCAGGGGTGGGATGCAGTCCTTTAAGGGGGGGACAGGCCTTCAGGGGGATACAGGCCTTCGAGGGGGTGCAGGCCTTCAAGGGGGGGGACAGGCCTTCGGGGGGGTGCAGGCCTTCAAGGGGAGCAGGCAGGCAGGCCTTCAAGGGGGGACAGGCCTTCAGGGGTGGGATGCAGTCCTTTAAGGGGGGGACAGGCCTTCAGGGGAGGGGGTGCCCTGGTGTAGAAGTACACGGAGGGAAGGGGGAAGGGTTCAAAGAGACATGCATATGCCGGACTTTGGGTGGGAAGAAATAATGGGTCTGAAAATAGAGGAGAGAGAGAGAGGTGATGGACATGGGTTTTAGGGAGGGAAGGAACAGAAAGGGAGAGAAGTTGAACACAAGGGATGGTGTGGAAGGGGGGGGGGATAGAGATACTGGTTAGGAGGGTAATTGGGAAAAGAAAGGGAGAGATGGTGGACCCTGGGGTGGTGGGGAAGGAGGGAGAGCTGCTGGATGAAAGGGTACTTAAGAAAAGGTGGATCTGTGGAGGGAGACAAAAAAAGGAAAGATGCCAGACATCCGGGGGAGGGAAGGGGAACAGAAGGGAAGGACAAAGATGGCAGATGGATGGTTAGCACGGAGAAAGAAGAAAGAAGGAGACCCTGGCAAGCAAGTTATCAGAAGACAACCAGAGCCTTGGACCAACAAGATTTGAAAAATAACCAGACAACAAAAAGGTAGAAAAACTAATTTTATTTTCTGTTTTGTGATTACAATATGTCAGATTTGAAATGTGTACCCTGCCAGAGCTAGTGTTAGACCGCAAACGTGAGCTAGGATTTAACAGAGAGAGGAAAAGTCCTTTTTGTTTCTTTATTTTATTTACACCACAGCGCCAGTGTGGTTAGGAGAAGCCAAAGGGGGTGAAAAAGCTATAAAATAAACCCACCAGGATGTTTGAAAAAAACACCCAATTGGGCAGGAAAATCGAATCGATAAACCAATTCAATAGGCTGAATCGAATTGAAATTTTTTTTCCTGAATCTGGCAGCACTAGTTTGCGCTACTGTCTTAGACTTTAGGACCTGGGATTGGGGAGAGATGGCATCCTCGGTACTTTATAATGCAAGTGAAATGAGGATTTGGTCAGATTTTTGAAGGGTCTGCACTCTGCAGAAGAAAAATATTGTATAGGCCGGGGACATGAGACAGCAGGAAATGGGAACTTTTCTTCCTTCTATTTTTGTGAATGGCAAGGCTGAGGATGTCAGAGAGTTCAGTTAAAATATGTGCTTTATAAGAAAATATAATAATGTGTTTTATAAAGTTTATAACATTGCTGGCCTACCTGGTGAGGTGTTCCTAGTGGTGGTGGTGGCAGCGTGTCAATGTGTTGAGAGAAAGAGGTTATCTGGGAAATTCTGCTGAGCAAACTCCGGGCCCATTTCCACCCCCCCAGTTAGTCCACTCCACTCAACTGGTTCACACACTGAGTGGGTCTTTGGGTGTTGTTCCTAGGTAGTTGTTTTGGGGTCTCTTCCAGTGGTTTGTCAGTATCTCCTTCTGTTCCAAGGAAGGAAACTTTGTTAACCTTAGCACTGACCTACAGAATATGTTTGTAACAGCGCTGCTTGTGTGGCATTAGGCTATGTAGTGATCGAAAGAAAAAACCAGACCTTTGCACATTTTTGCACTATATGGTGGGTGTATGAGGAGATTCACATTTCCTGCACAGCTAAGTCTGTGTGAAGTTCCCTTGTGCTGTATTTGACATCTAGCAAAGTCTCTGTTTGGAAGGAAAGATCTCAGCTTAAAAATGAAGTGGCCAGAAGTTATGGTAAAAGCAGATAGCGTAGCTGGTTTTAAGGAAGGTTTGGACAAATTCCTGGAGGAAAAGTCCATAGTTTGTTATTAAGACATGGGGGAAACATCTGCTTGCCCTGGATCGGTAGCATGGAATGTTGCTACTCTTTGGGTTTTGACTAGGTACTAGTGACCTGGATTGGCTTTCATGAGAATGGGTTACTGGGCATGATGGACCATTGGTCTGACCCAGTTAGGCTATTCTTATGTTATGTTCTCATCTGTAGGGGCCTTTGTTTTCACTTCTTATTTTAATGTATTTTTTTTCTGAGAACTTATCAGTGTTTTTTATAATGGGAACAAAAATGGAAGAGAATTAATGTGTGTGGAATGGGGGAGGGGGGTAACTAATTTCTTCAGCTAAATAATTCAATCCACCTCAACCAGACATAGGAGAACTCACGCACCATTCACACACCCTTCAACCAAAAACGTCAAAAGAAAAAAACTGTTCGACAACCTCCTAGCCATTCGAGCTGCAACACTCGACCCCCAACTCTACAACCTATTGACCTCGACCACAAACTACAAAACCTTCAAAAAAGAAATAAAAACCCTTCTATTCAAAAAACACATAAAACCGAACTAACACAATCAGAACTGTCCCAAGCATCACCTGCAACTACTCCATATGTACTTCTGATGTCATGACAATTCAGACATACCGTAATTTATGTTATGTTATGGTATGTTTGGAATAATGGTTACATATATGAGGTTCAATAAAATAAAATTTTCACTGCCTGTTTCTATTATGACCATTTATTCAGTTTCATGGTTATTACAAAAAATATTTTTTTACATGGGGGGGGGGGTCAAAAAATTATGGGCCCCGTGTGCCACATACCCTAGGTACGCCACTGTAGATACCCTGTTATGAAATTATCCCCTTGATACTTTTTAGAAAGGTTTTTCTAGTTGTTGTAACACCTAGTTTTACTGTAGAAAGTATATTCAGCAAAACTTGCTGTCTTATACATATATTGATTCCAAATATACTTTATGTGTGTTTATAGTTAGCATTCCCAGGAGGGGTAGGGGGTAAAAATGGGCAGAGTTTGGGGTTTACATGTGCACTTTGTAAAATGTACATCAGGCTGACATACTCCTGTTGCTGCTGGTTGTAAAAGCAGTTAGAGTCAATAGGTTCTTAAAGGGGGACAAACCCGCTTAGTAAAGCATAGATATTTGGATTAACTATCAAGTTAAGTCTGAGTTTACTACTTCTTGGAGTTGGCTGGGGGGGGGGGGTTCTTTAATCAGGACTCCTGCTTTCTTATAGCACCTGGGTGATTGATAAATAAATTTATATCACTACTTAAGTTATTTATATAATTAATTGTTTTGAGCACGCGAGAGGTGTCCAGTGATGGTGTGCTGGCATGGGTTGGCTAATCTGTGTCTTACATGTTAAGCGCTGGAGATTCTTTTCCCTTCGCTGACCTTACACACGGAGGACACCCCATTTCACATATTTAATTTATTAATCTATTTATTTATATATTGGTGCCCAGGTGCTTTACTAAGCGGGTTTGTCCCCCTTTAAGAACCTAGTGACTCTAACTGCTTTTTGGAGTTTCTTTCTAAGTATCTATAGCAGTAATTTTCTGGGGACTTTTTGCTTTGGTTGTAAATGCAAGCAATGATTTGTATTTTCCCTTTCTATAAGCAATGCTTTTTAAACTTATATTGACCACATCCACCTAAAATCACCTCCTATAGCAGAAAGCATTTGATATGGAGATGATTTTGAGCTATATAGGTAGAAGCCTTTATCCTAATGTTTTAACTTGAGACTACATCAGGATATTATAGAACATTTATTTGTGTCCCTTTGAGATGCTCGTGAAGTCTATCAAGCAAATGACTGCAATCTCACAAGGTTGCTTCTGACTCATTGTGCAGTAATTTGTTCACACATGGATAGCCCAAGGAACAAAGGATCCAGGTTTATCTTTTGGAATCTAAAACAAAAGAAGAAGACATGTTTAAATTTCTGTGCATCCGTATGTATGATTGTTTTTTCTGAAGGTAATGTGCTGAATGTACAGATATTATGGACACTGTTGTCACAATCCATGTAGATCAGGCCATTGGTGAATATATAATTTTCTTCAAATGTTGGCCTGATTACTTAGCAAACTTTTTCTTAAAATACCTGGGGAAATTATGAATTTGGATGATTTGGTTCCTATCTAAATGCCCTTTGCAAAATTGGGCTTTGCATACTATTTTTTTTAAATCTGAAATGGAAAATGAACAAATTCATGTTGCAAGACATGCAAAAAGAATTGGCAATGGTTTGAAATCTTCCTCCCCCCCTCAAAAACCTACCATGCAGGTCAAGTGATCACCACAAGCCATTCGAATGCGTTCAGGAGTCAGCGGGCTGTCCACCGTGAATTCCTTAGTTTCTTCCCTTTCTTTCCGTGCAGCCCTTATCGCATCTTTTATAGCAAAATACACAGAAGCGCCCAGGAAGAAAGCTGGCTCACCAATACCCTAATGGGAAGACAAATATATATATATATTTTTTACAAACTCACTGGCTGATAGGTTTATGTTTTTATTTGGAAAATTCTGCACAGTAGGAATGATTTGTTTAAATGCATTGGGGATCAGAGAGAATCAGTTAGGATGCATTTTTTTAAAGCACAGAAACATTAATATCTAATTAGCCAAATATTCCCACAGAGCCTATTTTTATAATTTTATAACGTAATTGTACTTGAAGAGCTCTTAAATTTAGGAAAGTGATAAAAACTTACATCTTCACCTAAATTCCCTTGCCTAATTCCATAAGGGAAAAAGGAAATATATAAGTGACGTTTAGGACACTAGATCCTCTGTTTAGGTAAAGTTATGATGAACACAATGGGGCTCATAATCGGAAGTAAAAACGTTAAAAAAAACCACCCAAGTTCTAAAAGACAGCTCATCCAAGTGCCGATAATTGAAACGGCTTTTTGGACGTATCCAGTGACTTTTCATATCTCAGAATCCCGCTTGTGCACCCTGAGCTCAAAGGAGCAATTTTGGAGGAGTGGTGAGGGCGGGAGGTGGGCCAACCTAGACTTAGTCATCCTGCAGTGATAGTCAAAGGTTTGACGAGACTTCCTGGACAGAACTTATACGTTGTGACTTAGGCAATCTAAAAACAGGTGTAAGTGCCCAAAAGGTATCTAAAGTGACCAGATAACCACTTCAGAGACCAGGTAAAGACCCCACACACTACCCCCATGTTCACTGACCCCGTTGCACCCCCACAAAGATCAGAATAAAAACGTACATACCTGCCTCTGGAACATCAGCACCTGACATAAGAAGCACAGATAGAAAGCCTAATAGAGCTGCACAGACTGGCTTAAATAGACTGGGGGGTTGCCTAGCGAACCGTAGAGAAGAGGACGCAGGCCCATAAGCCACTCTAACCACTACACTCATGGTGGAAACTGTGAGCCCACCAAAAAAATCCCAAACCCTACTGTACTGCCATATAGGTGCCACCTAAGAACATAAGAATAGCCTTACTGGATCAGACCAATGGTCCATCAAGCCCAGTAGCCCATTCTCATGGTGGCCAATCCAGCCATAAGGGCTATTAGACAGGTGAGTATAATGGGTTTGGGGGGCTCACAATGACCTGCAAGGGAGTTGTGGTGAGATGTTTATGTGGCACCCTTTTTGTTAAGTTCACAGCAGTGCCCTGTAAGGTGTCCCACTACTGTTGCCATGTCTGGGTGGCCAGTCCATCACTTTGCTTGCCCCTCCCACGTCCAAAAGATCTTGTTCTGGGTATTTGGGACTTGGACGAGAATGTGATTTATTTTTTAAAAAATATATTTTTAACGTATTTTTCGAGAATGGACTTGGACACTGATGACTTTGGGCCCAAAATGGACTTAGACGTTTCTTTTGATTATGCCCCTCAATGTTTCATAAGGATGACAAACTGTAACCTGTCTGACTGTATGTTATGTATATTAAGCATATTAAGCATGTTAACATGTAACCTGTTCAGAGCTCTTTGGGGAGAACGGGATAGAAAATGAATTAAATAAATAAATATTTGTTTTAATTTTCTTTATATTTATTTGATGGGATTTATCGACTACCTTTATGAAGAGGTTCATCCAAGGTGGAATAGAGCAGGCATACTTGATATAGAGGTCGTAAAATTCCTTTTGGTGTCAGCAGATATTTTTACATTGGGGCCAGAGGTATGGAGAAAGGAGAATTGAATTTGGTTACCATGGGACCAAGGTAATAAATTGACTTTGTCAACATACAAATGGGAAAGGCCTATATAATTAGTAGGGCAAAGCCCAGTCTTTGGTCTGGGAGGAAAGCTTTGTAGATTGTTTTAAACTCCATACTTTCTCCCAGCCCAATTCAGGGCGGGGACAGGTGGGGATAGGCAGGATTCTGTCAGGAATGGGTTGGGCTTGTAGGGGTGTGTCCTTATTTGCACCTGAAGATTAGGCCTCTATGACATCATCAAGCCTGAACCATCATTTAAGCCTGAACCATTATTTGCAAGAAATCATTCCAGCCTGAATCTGCAAGAAGAGAAAGAAGAAAACATCTTTGCTGTTTCTGCCTGATGCATTCTGGGTATGTACCAGAATTATATTCTAGTCAAGGACATCCAGCTATGCCTACATGATCTTCCCATGTGAATCTTGGGGGAGGCATACTCCTATGCTGTGCTTATCTATCGAAGGCGCCTCTGTTCGACAGCCTGTGCAAGACTTTATACAGAAAGGCTATTCATCTAAGTTCTGTTTCTGAATTGGTCCGAAGAGGTCATTTGACGAGATCCAAGTGAAAAGGTGCTAATTATAATTTAGTTTGTGCCAGGATGTGAGGGAACTCTCATCTTATCATAGGTTACTCTGCACTCTCTATAATAATTAAGACCTGAAAAGTTACCTCGTGTGTCTCTCTGTCTGAGAGAGTGAATCGGACTTTAAACAGATCTGGGTTCCATTGCAACAAGGAAACCTTTGCTGCCAATCTAAGTTACAGCTATTCCAGTGGCTGATGAACTCTTGTTCTGGTACCAAAATAATTCTTATTTTCAGTGCTGAGTAGAGGACTTCTTCCCTTTCACCTAATTTTGTGCCAAGGCCTAATTGGATGGTGAGAATACGGAATTCTATTATCTTATCAGCTGGGGTTAGATAAAGAATCCTATTGTGATATAGGATAAGGTTTGTAAAGCTAATCTTGGTGATAAGCGATATATTATTTGCTGCTAATCAGGAATTATTATTATAAGGAATTGTTTAGAGTGTAAGAATTAGTTACTTATTTATCTAGCAAGTGTGTTGTGATAATTATGTACTGAGTTTCATATATGTAATCGGATATTTTGTGAACAATATTTAGATATTGCTGCTGACTTGTGAATTATATTTTTATATTTTCATAATAAAAGTAGTTCTCATTAGCCTGGGTCTTGTGTCGTGTAAGTAGGCAAAGAAAGCTGAACCTGGATGAGATATTATGGTCTTCCCTAGAAACTAACAGGCACGTATTTGTTTATATAACTGATTAGTGGACCATAAATCTTTCTACAGGCTGGGTGGGATTTCTGTCCCCATGCAACTCTCTAATCCAAGACAGATTGACCCAATCCCATTGAATTTCCAGTAGCCACTGGTCCAAGGTGTTTCAGCAGGAGGAAGAGATCTGGTGGGGAAGGGGATGAGCAAGGGGAAAGACTTAGAGAAGGAGTAAGGAGATATAGGTGTCAAGACTTACTATTTAAGAACCTAGGAGAATCATTTAAAACTGCTATATTTGGCAAGGACACTAGGTTCAAGAATACTGTTTAAAGGTAACATAGAAACATGATTATAGATAAAGGCCAAATGGCATATCCAGTCTGCCCATCTGCAGTAACCATTATCTCTTCCTCCCTCTAAGTCAGGGGTGTCCAACCTTTTGCTTCCCTGGGCCGCATTGGCTGAAAAAAGTGTTTCTGTGGCCGTACAAATGCGCAAACGCTGCAGCACAACAGAGAAGGGAGCCAGCAAGATAGTAAACACCCGGGGGCAGCAGAAGAAAACACTGCATCGCCCTCGACCGGGGCCGCACAAAATACTTCACAGGGCTGCAGGTTGGACACCCCTGCTCTAAGTGATCCCACTGGCTATCCCCCACACTTTCTTGAATTTATATACAGTCTTTGTCTCTGCCACCTCTTCTGGGAGACTATTCCACGCAGTCTGCTTATTGAGCAACATTCAGTCAAAGGCCTTAATAAGTTGATTATCACAGTTATCACAAATTCTTCTCATTAGCAAATGTCTTAATCTATATATATAAAATTGGATGTATGTATGTATGTGCCGCGATCACGCAAAAACGGCTTGACCGATTTGAACGAAACTTGGTATGCAGATCCCTCACTACCCGAGATGATATGTTCTGGGGGTCTCGCGGCCCACCTGCACACGTGGGCGGAGCTACAAACAGATAATCGGTTTTCACTCATTCATGTCAATGGAAAAAATGTAAAGAGCTGCCAACGCAAAAACGGCTTGCCCGATTTGAACGAAACTTGGTATGCAGATCCCTCACTACCTGGGGTGATATGTTCTGGGGGTCTCACGGCCCACCTGCACACGTGGGCGGAGCTACAAACAGAAAATCAGATTTCACCCATTCATGTCAATGGAAAAAATGTAAAGAGCTGCCAACGCAAAAACGGCTTGCCCGATTTGAACGAAACTTGGTATGCAGATCCCTCATTACCCGGGATGATATGTTCTGGGGGTCTCGCGGCCCAACTGTACACGTGGGCGGAGCTACAAACATAACTTCAGATTTCACCCATTCAAGTCAATGGGAAAAATGTAAAAAGCTGTGGGACCGATTTGAACTAAACTTGGTATGCTGATCCCTCACGACCTGGGGTGATATGTTCTGGGGTTCTCACGGCCCACCTGCACACGTGGGCGGAGCTACAAACAGAAAATCACATTTCACCCATTCATGTCAATGGAAAAAATGTAAAAAGCTGCCATTCTCACAGTAATTCAAAAACGTCTTGACCAATTTGAACGAAACTTGGTATGCAGATCCCTCACTACCTGGGGTGATATGTTCTGGGGGTCTCGCAGCCCACCTGCACATGTGGGCGGAGCTACAAACAGAAAATCAGATTTCACCCATTCATGTCAATGGAAAAAATGTAAAAAGCTGCCATTCTCACAGTAATTACAACTACCTGGGGTGATATGTCCTGGGGGTCTCGCGGCCCACCTGCACACGTGGGCGGAGCTACAAACAGAACATCAGATTTCACCCATTCATGTCAATGGAAAAAATGTAAAAAGCTGCCATTCTCACAGTAATTCAAAAATGGCTTGACCGATTTGAACGAAACTTGGTATGCAGATCCCTCACTAACTGGGGTGATATGTTCTGGGGGTCTCTTCACCCAAGAATTTATATGTTCTTGCTCCTGGAGGTGAAACTAAAAATGTTGTTTATAATCAAGTTTTGTGTTAGTTGTATTGTATTCATTTTGTCAAATATTTCACATTATAATTTGAATATTGTACTTTTTATAAAGCTGCATAATTTCATTCACCACTATAAAGTATCTTTATTTGAATCCATTTACAGTGTTATTGCTATAATTAAATACCCGTGCAACGCCGGGCCATCAGCTAGTGCTTCATATAGTATAAGTTGTATAAACTGTTTAACATTTCAGTCAGCCTTGTTCTTAGCAGTCTTTTTTAATTTACTGAGGGGTGTTTGTGTGAGGGTTGTGTGTATGAGGAGGGAGATCCTAACCGCTAACACTTTTATTCCCCCAAATAGAGCTACCAATCATTATGGGCTAGATGGAGCCTGCCTGAGGGAGATTCCAGCAAATAAGATTGTTAAGCTCTTCTGAGCTGGGACTATCTATCGCTTGTTAAATATACAGCACTGTGCATGCCTTTCAGCGCTATAGAAATCAAGTTTCAAGTTTATTAAAATTTTGATATAAACGCAGTATCAAATATTTCAATGCGTATAACAATAAAAGTTTTTTTGGGGGGGGACAAAATAAAACAAATCACACAGGTAAACATACAATCAATGTACACAATTAATTAGTGACACATAGGGAAAGAGGGGTGAACTACAATTGTGAAAGAAAGTAGAAGAACATTTAAGGAAAAACATCAGGAAGGTAATTAAAAATGTTTTACAAATAAAGCTAGGTCTAAAAGTGAAAGGGAGAAGTTGTGCCTATATATAGATCTAGTTAGATTTAAGTATTTGAGCCTGAGATTGTTGATAAAAAAGTTATCCTGTCTATGACTCAAATGCATCTTTGTATAGGTGGCTTTTTAATGTGCTTTTAAATTTTTCTAAAGAAGTTTCACCACGCAGATAAACTGGTAACTTTTTCCAAAGCTGGGGTGCTATGATTGAAAAAATGGTAGCTCTTCTGGTGCCTATTATTTTCAGAGACAGGATGGTCAGCAAATGCTGATCTGTTGATCTTAGAGATCTGAGTGGAGAATATGGTATCAAATAACAATGTAAAAATATTGGTGTGTTGGTTTGTTGAATTTTGAAGGTTAACAGTGCAATTTTATAGATTATTCTGTGTGAAATTGGTAGCCAATGTGCTTTTTGTAAAAGAGGAGTGACATGATCGTATTTTTTGGAGTTAGTAATAATTTTTATTGCTGTATTTTGTATAATTTGTAACCTTCTTATTTCTTTCTGAGTTATGCCATGGTATAATGTATAAATCCAATATCAAATTCCAAGCTTCCAACCTTTAGAATATTCTTTCTATGTTACTCCTTTAAATCCTTAACTGATGTTGCTACTTCTGTTTTAGCCATAGACCTCAGAAACACCCCTCCTCCGTCCCATAAAGGGGAGATTCATGTGTAACCTCCTCATCGGTCAAGGCTTAAATTTTCAATGGCTGATGCTCAATAATTTTATATTTATTTTGAACACTTTTTATACTTTAAAACGACTAATGAAGTTTATATACTTATCTTCAAAAGTGTTGCTGTACTTAGGCTGGTGGACCCGACATGTTTCGCTGCCCCCTCGTCAGGGATCCACTCTTGCTGTTAACCACCATCCTGCATAGACTCAAAGGGGCAATTTTGGAGGAGTGGTGAGGGCGGGAGGTGGGCCAACCTAGACTTAGTCATCCTGCAGTGATAGTCAAAGGTTTGATGAGACTTCCTGGACAGAACTTATATGTTGTGACTTAGGCAATCTAAAAACAGGTGTAAGTGCCCAAAAGGTATCCAAAGTGACCAGATAACCACTTCAGAGACCAGGTAAAGACTCCACACATTCCCCCATGTTCCCAGCCTGGGAGTCATGGTCCGGGAACTTCCCTTCTCACGGACCGGACGGGCGAGAAGGCTGGAAACATGCTGGGCCACGGGGACTACCCAGAGCCTTGGGACCGGGCCGTGAGAAGGGAAGTTCCTGGACCATGACTCCAAGGCCAGGAACACCCCTATCATGGCTTGCACCCGTGGCAGACTGCCCCCCCCTTAATACACCACTGCAAGAGACCACGAGTAGATGATAAGATTTTATAATCTAGATGAGTAAGTATGCCCCTCACCAATTTTCCGCCCATACTTTACCCCTGTGATCACCCACCTGCAAAGAACAAACCATTGCATCTTGGTGTGTATTTACAAACTAATGTGAAGATGGTCATTTTCTTGAGTTATGTGTCCAGCATTTACCTGTGTTCATGCTGACGAAAACTAGGTGGCTCTTATACAATTAAATTTACAAGGAGCTGCCTAAGTCAGCATGTATGAAAGGAAAGGCTGGTTTTCTAGTCATTTATATGTGTAGGTGAACACATATGTTCACAAATAACAAACTAGTTACATACCATGCTGCCATATCTTTCATAGTGCATGATTTGCAGGCGAGTGTTCATGTTGGTGGAGTTTGGCATCTTCCAAATCTAGGTGTGAACATTTGCAACACCTCTATAGCTTCTGCGAGTGTTTAAGCCTAAAAACCTATGTGCACAGATATTTGGGAAAGAAGGCACCTTCCTTTATAGCACAGGTGTCAAACTCAAGGCCCATGAGCCGAATCCGGCCTGCCTAGCCATTTTATGTGACCTGTGGTCCGATGCCACCGGTTTTATCTTGTGGCCGGCTCCCTCCTCCTCATAGCCGCATTGTGCACGAAGCCGCGTGTAGCGGCTTCTCAGTGTCCCTCACCTCATCCAAAAGCATTCCCTCTGATGTTGTGACGTCAGAGAGAAGGCTTCCAGTTCAGGCACAGGACGCGCGAGGAGCCACTGCATGCAGGAGGAGGGAGCCAGCCACAAGATAACACCGGGGGCATCAGACTGCAGGCCACATAAAACGGTCAGGTGGGAGCCAGCCAGAAAGTAAGACATCCACCAGAGGGAGGCACAGCATGGAGGGAGGGAGCAACAAAGGTAGGGGGGAATGATTTTATTTTCAATTTAGTGTTTGAATTGTGTCAATTTTGAGCATTTTAATCTATTGTCTATATTTTGCACTGCTCAGGTAGAAATACATTTGTTTCTTTTTCTCTGGGGGTTGTACTGCATGCAGAGTCTTGAATCTTAGGGTTTCATTTGCATATATTAGTACTTTTAGTTTGTGGTCCCGTATTTGCTTAGGAGTTATCTGTGTTCTAGTATGCTTTGTGTAATTTAATTTTGTGGTTAACCATTATGTGTTAATAAGATTATATTGTGTGTGTGTGTATATATGAAAAATGAATGGGAAAAATAGTGTTATAATTAGTATTATTATGGGGCGGGGTCTGGCCCACGACTTAGGGCTCCTTTTACAAAGCCGCGTTAGGGCCTTAATGCGCGGAATAGCGCGCACTATCCACTACCACCTACTTTTGGGCAGGCGGTCGATTTTCGGCTAGCGCGCACTAATCCGGTGCGTGCGCTAAAACCGCTAGAGCACCTTGGTAAAAGGAGCCCTTAGCCTGTGTTTTGGATTTTGGCCCCTTAATGTGATTGAGTTTGATACCCCTGCTTTATAAAATAGGTTCCAAAAGGCGTCCCTTTATGGGACTGCCCTCCACAGGTCTACTTTCGTGTGATATATTCATAGACATTCCCAAGGTCAGAGAAAAGAAGGAGTGGGAGTGGTATTGGCACTTTTGGGTTTATTTGATAAAATATGTGTATGTGTCCACTATTTTTTTTTTGTTAGGTATTTATATACTGCCTATCAAGGTTATCTATGTAGTTTACAATCAGGTACTCAAGCATTGTCCCTATCTATCCTGGTAAGATCGCAATCTATCTAACGTACCAGGGGCAATGGATGACTGAGTGACTTGCCCAGGGCCACAAGGAACGGTATGGGGTTTGAACCCACAATGTCAGGGTGCTGAGGTTGTAGCTGTAATCACTAGGTCACTCATTCCTCATCATTCTTGTATACAGTTAGTCCTGTGTTGGAGCAGGTGTATATGCAGCTAAGCTCATTTTTGGGAAATAAAAGTATGATCACGTTTCCCCTTTGTTGATAAAGCTTCACTGGCTCCCAGTTCACTTTAGGATCCAGTTTAAATGCGCACGCATAAGCTCGCTCGATCTTTTGTTTTCAAGTTTGTAGAGATCTGGAATGAACTTCCTGACTCCATTAGGCTTTTAGGCCAGCTGCAATTATTTCGTAAATACCTGAAAACTTTGTTGTTCTCGCAGTTTTTAAATGGTTTAACTAAAGTCTCAACAAAACGATAATATTATAGTTAATTTTCTTATACTTTTCTTATGTACTTTAGTTTTTAATTAGTTCTTCCTTCTCCTATGTTTTCTGCTATGTACTCTAGTCTTAATTATTTGTGAACTGAGTCGAGCTCCACTGGGAGATAACCTGGTATATAAACCAAAGATTAGATTAGATTAGATATGTATGCAACTACTTTCTCTGGGGTAAATTTATGAAAACATATAGGCATGCAGACTGTACATCAATGGGTCTTTCCCTCTTATAAAACTAACCTCTTAGGCAGTAGATTTCTAAAGTATTTTCAGCATGATTTACATGCAAGAAATGGTTATTATACTACTGTGCAGATATATCTGCACATACAAGTATTTATTTATTGGGATTTATTAACTGCCTTTATGAAGTGATTTACCCAAAGTGGTATATAGCACATTTACAATCAAGTACTCTAAGTATTTCCTTATCTGTCCCTACAGGCTCACAACCTAACTATGGTACTATGGTATGGAGTGTTAAGTGAATTGCTCAGAGTCCCAAGGAACTTCCTGAGATCAAACCCATAACCTGAGGCAGCAGTTCTAACGACTAGGCCACGCCTTCATGCCAGGAAGAGTTTGTATTGTTTAATATGACCCATGAGTACAGGTTCCCATTAGTATGGTTTGAATGGAATAGAACAGAGTAGTGAGTTAAGAGTGTACTTTATAAAATACACATGTACCAACATATAGCAGATGTAGAAAACTGCACCTGCCTTGGAGTAGGTGCCGAGAAGTTCTTGAGGGCAGGAACAGAGGGAGGGTTGGCACATATGCATACTTTTTGAATAGCTGCCTATATCTTGATCACATTTTGATATTCCATTATTAAAACAGGAAGGACAATGTGACTGAATCTCTACTTGATTCTATGAATGGAGCATGGGTGTCTCACCTTGGAAGAGTAGATTGTATAGGGATTTTCAGATCCTGCAAGCAAGGAAACGCTGAATTCCTCAGGGATGTCGGAGACTCCTGGGATTTTATAGTGATTTGGTCCCCGAGTGTATAGGACTCCTTCTGGAGAATATTTTAATTCCTCAATTGTATATAATCCAAGACCTTGAATAAAGGCACCTTCAGTCTGAGAAAACATTTTAAGCATAATTCATACTTGCATTCATTAAAATATATTCTTTTTTTAAATAAATCTTTATTCATTTTTAAAACTTACAATAAGTGTAACATAAAATACAATCATTTTATACTTTAACATCACTTAATATATCATCAAATTTAAACTCTCATCAAATATTTCCCCTCCCTTATATCCAACAATTATTCATAAGCAAAAGAAACCATGAAATATTCCCACCCACCCCCATCCCACCCTGGACGTGTATGAACAAAAGGGAAAAATTAATATTTGTTCTATGCAGTACCGTATTTGCCGGCGTATAAGACGACTTTTTAGTACCTTAAAATCCTCCCCAAAGTCGGGGGTCGTCTTATACGCCGGGTACAGTTTACATGCCCTTACTTGCGGGGCTGGATGTACTCAGTCGCGCGGCTCTTCTTCTCCCTACCTTCTCTGCTTGCAGCACAGAGCCGAACGGAAGTCTTCCCGACGTCAGCGCTGACGTCGGAGGGGAGGGAGGGCTTAAACAAAGCTTAAACAAAGCCCTCCCTCCCTCCGACGTCAGCGCTGATGTCGGGAAGACTTCCGTTCGGCTCTGTGCTGCAGGCATGGCAGGTAAGGAGGAGAGTAGCCTCGCGGTACCAAGAGAGAGGGGCGGCCGCCCCGCCCCGGTTGCAGCACAGCCGGCCAGGTCCCCTTACTTTTGTGGCACTTCCCCGACCGACCGATAACAGCCCGGGTCCGACAATCCTCCCTGCCCTGTAGCCGCGAATTTAAATTACCTTCTTACAGCAGCTGTAAGAAGGTAATTTAGATTCGCGGTTAAGGGCAGGGAAGTTTGTCGGACCCGGGCTGTTGTTGGTCGGTCGGGGAAGTGCCACAAAAGTAAGGGGACCTGGCTGGCTGTGCTGCACCCGGGGCGGTAGAGAAGGAGGGGGGGGAGAAGGATGCTGAAATACCATGGTGAAGACAGGAGGGGGGGGGGGAAGGACTCTGAAAGCACTTGAAGACAGATGAGGGAGAAGAACGCTGAAAGCACATGGGGGAATACAAAGGGGTGGAGAAGGAAGAAGGGGTCGTCTTATACGGCGAGTATAACACAAAACTCTATTTTTTAACTAAAAGTTGGGGGGTCGTCTTATACGCCCAGTCGTCCTATACGCCGGCAAATACGGTAATTTCAATCTTTTACAATATCTTGTTAATGGCTCCCAAATAACCTGAAATTTCTTAAAATTTCCCTGCTGCGTGGCAATTATCCTCTAATAACAATAAGCTTCTACTCATTATGACAGGGGCTGCCATGCAACAGATTATGAATAATTGGAAAAATTGGGATAGGCTGAATCATTAAAATATATTCAAAATTAATAATTTAATTGTCATCTTTAGGAAACCAAAAGAAGCATGCTATAGATATTGGAGTGCTTCGGAATTTCTTTCAACAACATAATATGTGACCTTTTAACTAAGCTGCAGTAAGCACTAATTTGTGCTTGCGACAGGTTAAAAACCACTTACCACGGGGCACACTCAGGCATCTTGTAGTAGTTTTGGGATTGGTGCATGATTTCCACATGCTAAAATTTTTTATTATTATTTTTTAGCACTGAGGCATGTTTGGGGACAGAGAGTATGCATGTTAAGTGCTAATCAGCATAGCTACATTGTCATGCGCCAACTGATTAACAAAGTAGGCACTGGTAATTGCTTCTACACTAATGGCCATGTGCTAATGGGGAAATTAACACTTGACCCTTAATAGAGGAAATGGAAAATAAAGTCATGTTACAGCCATGCTAAAAATGGTCTTGTGCAGAAAAGCCCCATGCTATTGATAGCGCAAACCACTATTGATAGCACAAACTACTTGATGTACAGAGAAAATACAAAAAAACCAGGTTTGGAAAGAACCAGTCTAGTGGCTCAGTTGTTACATGTTGAAATGCAGAAGAACTAGGGTTGCCAGATTTTATGATCGTAAAATCCGGACACCCTAGACCTGCCCCCAGGCTCACCCATCTCTGCCCCAGTCCCGCTCTAGCTCCGCCTCCTGTTGCCTGCTTTGGTTGGGCAGCCCGACACAATTGAGAGGAGGCTTTTCAAAACCCAGACAAAGTGCCTGGTTTTGAAAAGCCATCCGGGGACATGTCTGGGGAAATCCGGATGTCTGGTAACCCCAAGAAGAACTGACTTTAATTCCTGGACCTGGCTACTGTTTCCTTGGCCTGCTGTGGGAGCAGGATTCACAGCCCTCGGGGTGACTGTCAAAAACATTGTGCAATATTGCCACCTAGTGGTTAGACTTAGGGAGAATTACAGCCAGGTTCTGGAGGGCGGCATGGTTTATGGACCTTGGCTAAGGAATGTCGCTGTGATGCTGGCCCAGGATAGAATAAGAATATGAACAAAGGGGAAAACTCTGGGAAGTTGCAAGTGAAGTCTCCTTGCATCATAGCCTATTAGAGGCCAGTTCCAATTCAGCTGGAAATTCAAAGAAGCAGGAAGCAGCTGGTAGACATAATAAGTATGTAAAAATAAAAATGATAACATGTGAAAATCCTATTGAAAAGCCTACCTGTCCAACATCTATGCCTGGATTTATGCTGTGGCCGACATCTATGACCACATCTACTCTGACATTCTGTAAACAAAACACACAATAGTTGCTAAAATGTAAAAACAGATACTTTCAGAGGATCTTTTAGAAATGCACAAAGCAGCATTAATGGCAACTGTAAAAGATAGAATTCTAATTGTTTGCAGCAGTACTTCATAGTCTGTGTTGTCCAGTAGAAAAATCTTAAATGACCTGTACATAGGAACTAATTTACCAGCTTTAAGCCCAGTGAGTTGGCACACATCTATTCTCTATTTCAATAGGTTCATTAGAACAAAGATGTGTGAAAAATAAGGTACATGTCACATTTTCTAATACAAATAAAATGGGCCAACATTCAAAGTTATACATTCACCAGAAGTCAGTAAATGTATAACTTCACTATCAGTCGATAAGATTGGGCTAAATATCTGTCTAATCGGTCACACTATTGGAGCAATTCTATAACTGGGCACCATGTGTTTAGATGCCCCAATGGCTTGACCTGCTCACCAATTCTACAATGACATCAGGAACCCAGATTCCATTATAGAATACTTGTGAAACCTGGTATTGACGCACCATATGTTTAGGTGTTTGCAGTTACAGCGGCCATAGATCTGGCATAACTGACAATACCTAAATGCAGTAAGGTTATACTTGTAATTCGGAATGCCACCATGCTACTGCTACTGCTATTAATCATTTCTATTGTGCTACTAGACATTTGCAGTGCTGTACATCAAAACACAGAAGAAACAGTCCCTGCTCAAAAGAGCTTACAATCTAGTCAAGACAGACAAACTGAACAAGAAGGTGTATCAATACACTGTGCTCAGGTGGTGGGATTACAAAGGGATGATAAGACAGATATTGGTGCTTAGCAGATGGATTGGAGTTTGGAATTGAAAGCAGCTTCAAAGAAGTGGGCTTTGAGTCTAGAGTTGAATTTCTGTCAGAGACGGACCCTGACGTATTGAGTCAGGCAGTTTGTTATGGTACAGCAAGGTAGAAGGGACAAAGTCTAGAGTTGGCTGTACAGGAGAAGGGTACAGATAAGAGAGACTTATCTGATGAGTGGAGTGCCCCTGGGGGGGGGGGGTAAGTGTGGAAAGAGAGAGAGATACTGAGGAGTGCATAGCGAATACACTTGTAGGTCAGTAAGAGGAGTTTGAACTTATGTGGAAACGGATAGGGAGCCAATGAAATGACTTGAGGAATGGGGTAATGTGGGCCACAGCAACATTGGCGTAATATGAGGCATGCAGCAGAGTTCTGAACAGACTCACAGGGCGAGAGATGGTTTAGCGGAAGGCCGGTGAGAAGCAGGTTGCAGTAGTCCAGGCAAGTGGTGATGAGGGTCTTGGCAGTGTGCTCAGAAAGGGTCTGAATTTAATGATATTGTAAAGAAAGAAACAACAGGTTTTGGCATAGTGTTCTTTAATGGCTCACATTGAGAAGTGTGGTGGTTATAGTGGAATGAAAGCTGGGGAGGACAGAAGCACATCCTGTTTTCCCCTGATGCAGTGGTAGTGACTACAAAACGGGAATCCTGTCGGGAGTAGGAATCAGCTGCTCCTGGGGTGAAATGAACAGTGAAAGATAAGTTTTTGCAATGTGGGAATATTGAGTGAATTTACTTTATATCCCCAGTAACCACAGTGTGTTTTGAAATATAGTGCTTGAGTGTATGAACAGTACTGAAGAGCCCATTTACCATTTCACTATTGATCTGTGGATTGTCTTAGTTAAAGTATTCATTGATAATCTCAGTAATTTAATGCCCACAGATCGATGGATTGCGCTAGCTGTTAGAATATAGTAGGTGGTTGTTAAGTAAGTGGATGATAAAAAGTTTGTGATTTTATATGCTTTAAATATTGCTGGTTGCTAGGGTGGAGTTTTTTTAATTGATGAATGAAGGTGAGCCAATCCGTTTTGTGTTCCCTGTTGGGGTTCAATGGTGTTTGGGCTCCTGATATCTGAGGCTTTCTCCACATTTGTATGATGTGTATGTGATGGTTGAATGGATTCTCATTTGAATTTAATTTAAGTGATGATGTTTGTATGATTTTAATTACCCCAACATTGACTGGATAAATGTTATATCAGGGAGTGCTAGGGAGGTAAAATTCCTGGATGTAATAAATGACTGCTTCTTGGAGCAATTGGTCCAGAAACTGACAAAAAGGGGTGCTATTTTAGATTTGGTCCTTAGTGGAATGCAGGGCATAGTACAGGAAGTAACTGTGTTGGGGCCACTGGAAAACAGTGATCATAATACGATCAAATATGAGCTGATTTCTGGAGTGACGTTACTAAAGAAATCTACTATAGCGGCATTTAATTTTTGTAAAGGTGACTACAATAAAATGAGGAAAATGGTTAAAAATTAAGCTAAAATGATCAGTGGTAAAGGCTAGGACTATAAATCAAGCGTGGATATTATTTAAAAATACCATCATGGACGCTCAGACCAGATGTATTCCACTTATTAACTAAGGTGGAAAGAAGAGAAAACAAGTGCCGGTATGATGAAAAGGTGACATGAAAGAGGCTATTAGAACCAAAAACTCTCCCATCCTTTAAAGATTGGAAAAAGGATCCAAATGAAGAAAATAAGAAGAGACGTAAGTTAGATGCAAAGCATTCATAAAGAAAGCTAAAAAAGAATATGAAGAGAAACTTGCCAAAGAGGCAAAAACTCATAATAACAATTTTTATAGGAACATCAGTAGCAGAAAACCTGTGAGGGAATCCGTGGGACCATTGGATGACCAAGGAACAAAAGGGGTGCTCAAGGAGGATAAGGCCATAGCAGAGAGAGTGAGTGAATTATTTGCTTCAGTTTTTATGGCAGATGTAAGAGATCTGCCTGAACCAGAAATGGTTTTCAAGGGTGATGATGCGAAGGAGCTGAAAGAAATCTCAGTGAACCTGGAAGATGACTAAGCCAAATTGACAATTTAAAGTGTGATAAATCACCTGGACCAGATGGTATACATCCTAGCATACTGAGAAAACTCAAACATGAAATTGCTGATCTGCTGTTAGGGATTTATAACCCATCACTAAAATCGTCTGTAGTACTTGAAGATTGGAGGGTGGCCAATGTTACGCTGATTTTTAAAATGGGTTTAGGGGAGATCTGGGAAATTGCAAACCAGTAAGCCTGACTTTAGCATCAGGCAAAATAGTGGAAACAATTATAAAGAATAAAATTGTGGAATACATAGACAAACATGATTTAATGGGACAGAGTCAGCATGGGTTCAGCTAAGGGAGGTCTTGATTTTGATTGACTTCTTTGAAAGTCTGAATAAACATGTGGACAAAGATGAGCTGATTGATGTAATATATCTAGATTTTCAGAAAGCATTAGACAAAGTTCCTTATGAGAGGCTCCTGAGAAAATTAAAGAGTCATGGGATAAGAGGCAATGTTCAGTTGTGGATTAAGAACTGGTTAACGGACAGAAAACAGAGGGTAGGGTTAAATAGCTATTTTTTCTCAATGGAGGAGGATAAATAGTGGAGTGCCGCAGGGACCTGTATTGGGACGTAATAGGGCAGAGTACGGTACTGGGGTTCAAGAAAGGACTGGACAATTTCCTGCTGGAAAAGGGGATTGAGGGGTATAGATGGAGGATTACTGCACAGGTCCTGGACCTGTTGGGCTGCTGCGTGAGCGAACTGCTGGGCACAATGGACCTCAGGTCTGACCCAGCGAAGGCATTGCTTATTTTCTTATGGGACAAGTGCTATTTAATGTATTTATGAATGATCTGGAAACTGGAACGACGGGTGAGGTGATTTAAATTTGCTCATGACACTAAACTGTTTTGAAAACACATGTGGACTGTGAAAAATTGCAGGCAGACCTAAGGAAATTGGAAGAGTGGGCATTCAAATGAAATTTAATGTGGCAGATGAAATTTAATGTGGACAAATACACAGTGATGTACAATGGGAAGAATAACACAAATCATAGTTACCATATGCTAGGGTCCACCTTGGGAGTCAGTGCCCAAGAAAAAGACCTGGGTGTCATTGTAGATAATATGCTGAAACCTTTCACCCAATGTGAGGAGGTAGCCCAAAAAAGCAGACAAGATGCTAGGAATTATTAGAAAAGGGGTGGTAAACAAGACTAAGAATGTTATATTGCCTCTGTATCGCTTAATGGTTCAATTCCAATCGTCATATCTCAAAAAAAGTTATAGCAGATTTAGAAAAGGTTCAAAGAAAAGTGACCAAGATGATAAAGGGGATGGAACTCCTCTAATATGAGGAAAGACTATAGAAGTTAGGGCTCTTCAGCTTGGAAAGAGATGGCTGAGGGGAGATATGATTGAGGTATAGAACGGGCACAAATGGATTGATTTTTTACTCCATCAAAAATTACAAAGACTAAGGGACATTCGAAGTTACAGAGAAATACTTTTAAAACTAATAGAAGGAAATATTTTTTCACTCAGGGAATAGTTAAGCTCTGTAATGCGCTTCCAGAGGTTGTGGTAAAAGCAGTTAACGTAGCTGGTTTGGACAATTTCCTGGAGGAAAAGCCCATAGTCTATTATTGAGACAGACATAGGGGAAGTCACTGCTTGTCCTGGATCGATAGCATGAAGTGTTGCTACTATTTGGTTTTTTGCCAGGTACTTGTGACCTGGATTGGATATCGTGAAGACTGGCTATTGGGCTATTGGTCTGACCCAGTAAGGCTATTCTTATGTTCTTATAATTTATTCAGATGGTGGCTGAATATTACCGCTATTCAGACAATTTTGCAGCATGTCCTTGCTCTGTCCATTTCTTATATGGATAGTATCAGACTGTTTTGTTGTATTTTTGGCTTCATACTATCCAAGGACAAGTCAAGTATACATTCACCAGCTATCAGTGAACGTGCAACTGGTTTTCAGTATCAGCCCAAATGTGTTATAAACTCGGGTGAAAATAAGATAAATCCCAATTGTTACATTCTAGAAGCTGACATGTTCACAGTACAAACTAAATTTGATTTGTTAATGCATTTTTCTAGAAATTGATTTTCGTGCTTGTTCTTCTGCTGGGCTTTTTACATGATTTTCTGAGGATTATATGTTCATGTTTGTTTGATTTTATTTGTTTTATTGAATTAAGTATGTAACGATATGTATGAATGGTTGCTTTTTTTTTTAAACTTTTTCTAATTCAGCTATAACTTTTTTGAGATATGACGACCGGAATTGAATGCACGCGTTATATGTGTTTTTACAAACCGTGCATACCCTTGCGCGGTATACGCGTGAGCGCGTTGTACAAAATTTTTTTTACATAGTTCCCCCCCAACGTCCGATTCACCCCCCGCAAGATCGCTTGCACGCACCCGCACCCCCACCCCGAAGGACCGCCTACTCCCCGACACGATCGGGGCAAGAGGGAGCTCAAGCCCTCTTGTCCCCCCGACTCCCCGACACAATCGGGGCAAAAAGGAGCCCAAGCCCTCTTGCCCCGCCGATTCCCCAACTCCCTGACAATATCGGGCCAGGAGGGAGCCCAAGTCCTCCTGGCCACGGCGACCCCCTAACCCCACCCCGCACTATATTACGGGCAGGAGGGATCCCAGGCCCTCCTGCTCTCGACGCAAACCCCCCCTCCCCCCAACGACCGCCCCCCCAAGAACCTCCGACCGCCCCCCCAGCCGACCCGCGACCCCCCTGGCCGACCCCCACGACACCCCCACCCCCCCTTCCCCGTACCTTTCTCTAGTTGGCTGGACAGACGGGATCCAAACCCGCCTGTCCGGCAGGCAGCCAACGACGGAATGAGGCTGGATTGGCCCATCTGTTCCAAAGCTCCGCCTACTGGTGGGGCCTAAGGTACCTGGGCCAATCAGAATAGGCCCGGGAGCCTTAGGTCCCACCTGGGGGCGGGGCCTGAGGCACATGGGCCCAACCCGGTCGGAGGTTCTTGGGGGGGGCGGTCGTTGGGGGGAGGGGGGTTTGTGTCGAGGGCAGGAGGGCCTGGGATCCCTCCTGCCCGTAATGTAGTGCGGGGTGGGGGTAGGGGGTCGCCATGGCCAGGAGGATTTGGGCTCCCTCCTGGCCCGAACAACTAGGGGGGGGGGTCGCCAGGGCCAGGAGGACTTGGGCTCCCTCCTGGCCCGATATTGTCGGGGAGTTGGGGAGTCGGCGGGGCAAGAGGGCTTGGGCTCCCTTTTGCCCCGATCGTGTCGGGGAGTCAGGGGGGGCAAGAGGGCTTGAGCTCCCTCTTGCCCGATCGTGTCGGGGGTGCCGCGGTTGGCTGGGGCAAGAGGGCTTGAGCTCCCTCTTGCCCCGATCGTGTCGGGGAGTCGGCGGGGCAAGAGGGGAAGCAGGAGGACACCGGTAGGAGCTTCTACATGATGAGGGGGGTCGGGAGGCTGTGGGGGTGCGAGCGGTCCTTCAGGGTGGGGGTGCGTGCGAGCGGTCCTTCGGGTGGGGGTGCAAGCGGTCCTGCGGGGGGGGGGGGATGAATCGGACGTCGGGGGGGGCATCAGGCTTTCAGGGTGGGGACAGGACTTCAAGGGGGAGAGGAGAGTCGGGGCGGGCGAAAGAAGAGTCGGGGTGGCCAGAGGAGAGTCGGGGCGGGCGACTGGAGAGTCGGGCAGCATGCGTGGTATACGGGTGTGCGCGGTATACAAAAATTTCTGTACATAAATTTGTGTTTTCCGCATGCTATACCAGTGTGCGCGTTTTACACGGGTGCGCGTTATCTACGTGAAAATACGGTACTCAAGATGAGGTTGCACCATTGAGCGATATAGAGGTTTAAACGGTATACAAATTTTTAAAATAAATAAATATTGATTAGTGGAGGAGAAATAGAACAGGCTGGTAATAGCACTAAAAGCAGCAGAACTCTCTCTCTCTCTGAGACATACTGAGGTCTAAAGTGGTGTCCAGCCAGACAAGCACTTTCATTTGGCTGGGGAATATACCTCTCTGATTTCAGTGGAGAGCTCTCTTCTATGTACAATTCTCACTAAACATAAGGGATGGCAAGACCTTCCTGTGGATAATGAAGATTAGTTGAAACAGAGAACCATTCCTTCTACCTGCACATGGAAATGTGTTTATGGAAATGTAGACATCACCTTGTGTGCTCCAGTCAGACAGTCAATTTCTACTTCCGCACATGCGGCACCAAAAACAAAATAAGGCATTGCATTGCCTTCCCCTTTCTCCCAGTCAATTGTTGTTTCGTAGCCTCTGAGAAAAGCAAAAAACAAAACAACTTAATAGCACTGCGGCTCTCTGTAATCTTCCTCAAGTCATTTAATCCTCCATTGCCTCAAATAGAAACTTAGATTGTAAACCCTCTGGCGACAGGTAAACACCTACTGGAAATGAATATCGCTTGTCTTGAATTACATACGTTAGGTATGTGCTTTACCTGAATGTAATTCTTTGTGAGCTGCAAATGAAAAAAGCATGAGTGAAATCCAAAATCCCCATTTTCTTCTACGTTTGGAAAGTGTAATCGGGCCAATTTGGCAAATGGAAAAGACCATTTGCTGATAATCTGATTCCATCAAGACAAAACCAGAAAAAATTGACCCTAGGGGATCCACAGAGAAAAGAGTCCAAGAGAAATCAAAAAAACACTGTGGAGTGACGATGTTCCTGAAATGGACTTTACTGAAAATTTCAAAGTTCCAAAAGTACAATTAAGCAATCCACATGAAAATAAAGTAATCCATATAAAAACCTAAAGGACCTAGTCCATTGAATTCGTAGGACCGAACACGGTCTGCGTTTCGTCAAGATAGTCTTCTTCAGGGGTCCCTGAAAGTCCTATGGTAGTAGATACGTGGAATAACTGATATGTGGAGATTCTTTGACTTTCGTATAGCATTGCATACTAACCTCCAAATCTGCAAATCATTGTCTCATATTGTTGCTTAGTGTACACATGCCATCTACCCCAGCAAGGTTTTCATACAGTAGGATAACAAATGCAACAACAATAGATTCTGGCCTGCCAGGACAGATAGGGAAAAATACTGGAGTACCTGAATGTAAACTGCTTAGACAACTTTGATAGGTGGTATATAAATATTGAAATAACTCCCCCCCAACAAATATACAAGTGGGGTCACAGCAAAGCTGCATATTACAAGTGGATGAAACTTTCAGAAGTACATATTTGTATATAACAGTTGCAGAAAGAATTCCAATAGAAAGGGAAGGCTGAAGAGGGTACAGTACCAGGAAGGAAAGGAGAAAAATGCCAAGCACATAGGAAAGGCAATTCTATAAGTGGATGCCCACATTTACACATCCTTTGAGATCTTGTTGGCCTATATGAACTAATTGGAAGCAGACTGTTAGAAAGATATTGGGGGAGACCAGTATAAACAGCTTTACACCCAGGGTTTTAAAGCATTCAGAATGAATAGGGACCCAATGTTAGTATGTTCTGTAACCAGCAAAGAACATAGAAGCCTTAAGGCATGGGTGTCAAAGTCCCTCCTCGAGGGCCGTAATCCAGTCGGGTTTTCAGGATTTCCCCAATGAATATGCATTGAAAGCAGTGCATGCAAATAGATCTCATGCAGATTCATTGGGGAAATCCTGAAAACCCGACTGGATTCTGGCCCTCGAGGACCGACTTTGACACCTGTGCCTTAAGGGCTGATATTCACACAACAGGAGGCAGGCTGGCTAAATCCCGTGGTCAGTGCTGATTGTGGCTATTCAATGCCATTTCCAGTGACTGCCATTGAATATCCAGCTTATTTTTGGCTGGCTCAAACTTAACTAGCCAAGTCAATTTTCAGCGCTGGCCGGTCAAGTTATAGTGGCCATAGATAGACTTACTATTTGTACGGCGTGATTTGGCTGCTAAACTTGGCTGATCAGTGCTTAAACTTGGTGGCTATGGTGTGATATAGCCAGCTAAGGGCCTCTTTTATTAAACCGTGGTAGCGAGTGTCACGTGGCAAATGCACCAAAGTCCATTCAATCCCTATGAGCTTCGGTGTATTTATTGCGCCAGCCCGTGCCATTTAGCTTGATAAAAGATTTACCGCGCTAGTCTGTGCTATTTGGCTTGATAAAAGAGGCCCTAAGTTTTAGCTGCAAACTGCTAATTTTCAGTGGAGATATCTGATAATCTCCTGCTGATTATTAGCTAGTCAGCCAAATGCTATTTAACTGTCCAAGAGCCATTGCTGACCACTTAAATAGTGGCCTGAATATCAGGTGGGTATTGTCTTATTTTCTATAATTTGAAGTCTTTTAAGTTGGAAATGTTTGATTTCGTTAAGGACAACATTCCCATATTCCAGTCAAGACAGTATTAATCAATGTATATATCAGGGGTATAATAGCATACAATAATAATTATTTCCTTTGTTTTTCAGCAACTCTTTGAGCACATAGGACATCTCCCATATTCTCCTGTAGACAATGGTGCATGTCTGGCAAAAAATCCTTTAGAACTATGATCAAGTGTGTCTCGTGAAATTAAATGTGGTGACTCTCAAATAACTCCACTTTATTAAGTTTTTTTAAAATTGAAATTTAAACAGTAAGTACACCAGGAACTAGTCTAGCCCACATCAAGGAAGAAAGAGGGGAAGTAAAGAAAAATTGAATATTAAGTTAATGCCAAAGATGGATGCAAGGCAGAAAGTGAAGACAAGAAGGCCCAGGAAACATAGTTAAAAGCAGAGAAAAATAAAGTCACCAGACAACAAAGGTAGGGAAAATGATTTTATTTTCAATATAGTGATTGAAATGTTTCAATTCTGAGAAAGGAAAGATGTTAAACTTTAACTGTGAAGGCCACGGAAAAAATAGGGTACTTGGAGGGCCGCAGAAAAATAGTTAATGTCTTATTAAAGAAATGACAATTTTGCATGAGGTAAAACTCTTTATAGTTTATAAATCTTTCCTTTAACAGATAAAGGAAGGATTTATAGACTATAATGAGTTTTACCTCATGCAAAATTGTCATTTCTTTAATAAGACATTAACTATTTTTTTCTGCGGCCCTCCAAGTACCTACAAATCCAAAATGTGGCCCTGCAAATGGTTTGAATTTGAGACCACTGGGTTAGATGGAAGCAATTTCTTCAGTTAAAACCAAGAGTCTTGGCTCTTGAGGCCACTTTTTTTTTTTAATAACTTCCCTCTAAATGTTTAATTGCTTTTTCAGGCACTAGATATGTCTTATGAACCAGATCAATTGGAAAGACTGTTGTTAGAGAAGGAAGTTAAATAATATGATCATAAACAGTATGAAAGTTAGATCACCTTATTTATATACCAAAACAGAATATTATTTAACTGTAGTTTCTTATTATGATTGCTTTTTTTACTTTCTTCTCAAAATCTACGTTTCCATATCTTACCTTCCCTTCCTATCTCTTTCTCCTTCCCTCCCTATTTCCATGGTCTGACCTCTCTCTTCTTCCCTCCTTCCCCCCCCTATCGATGTAACATTTCTCTTTTACTTCCTCCTTTCTGACACCCCCTCCCAGTCCAACATTTCTCTCTCCTTTCCACCAGTCCAACATTTTTTATCTCTTCCTCCTGCATGCTTCTCCTCTGATTCTCCTTCCCTCAACCAAACATCTCTCTCTCTCCCTTCATGAGTCCAACTTTTCACTCTCTGCCCTCTCCCCTTCCCCAGTGTAACATTTCTCCTTCCCTCCTTTCTGTCCTCCCCATCCATCTTGCCCTCTCCATGAGTCCAACACTTTCTGCCTCCTGCACGCTTTCGCTCTCTGTCCTTGTCTCTTCCCTCAGTAGCATCCCTCCTTCACACCCTCCAACCCAACATGCTCTCTCCCCATGCACCATCTCACCCTCCCCTCCAGGGTGTAGCACCTTTCCTTTCTCTCCCTTTCTGCCAGGTCCAGCAGCACCTCTTCTCCCTTTCTTTTACCTCTCCCTTGTCCAGCAGAACCCCTTCTCCCCTCCTCCCCTGTCCAACAGTACCTGGTCAGTACCTGGTCTTATATGGATGGAACTTATGATATTTTGAGCTAGACATATTTTTTTGAAGCATCTAAGTGCCAAAAAGGTACTTAAACTGACCAGGTGACCACTGGAGGGTTAAAGTTATGACCACAAGAATACTCAGAGGGGCATAATCAAAAGAAACCTCTAAGTCTGTTTTGGGCCTAAGTCGCATGTTGCCCAAAGTCAGACACGGGGAAAAAGTCAATTTTTGAAAAATACGTCCAACATATTTTTTCCCCGAAAATTGTCCAACTGTACATCTAGCTGTCTGATTGCCCAGACCGTTAAGTCGTTCATCTTTATACCCCATTTTCATCCAAAAATTCATCCAAGTCACAAACACCTGGAAAAAGACCTTTTGGGCGCGGGAGGGGCCAGAAAAGTGATGGACTGGACACACAGACATAGCACCAGAGTAGTGGGGTACCTTACAGGGCACTGCTGTGAACTTCACAAAAAGGGTCCCACATAAACATCTCACTACAGCTCCCTTATAGGTCATGGTGAGCCCCCAATAACACCCCCAGAACCTACTAGACCCACCTATCTGCCACCCCAATAGCCCTTATGGCTGTAGGAGCCACTTATATGGCAGTACAAAAGTATTTTTTGGGGGGGTGCACATGTTTCACCATGAATGCAGTCATTAGAGTGGCTTATGGGCCTGTGTCCTCCCCCTCATGGTTCACCAACCCACCCCAAGACTACTTAAGCCACCTCTGTGCAGCTCTACTAGACTTTCCTATGCCAGGCTACCAGGTGATGATGTTCTGGAGGCAGATATGTAAAGTTGTTATTACGATTGTTATGGGGGTGGGGGGGTCAGTGATCACTGGGGCAGTGTGTGGGGGTCTGTACTTTGTGTCTGCAGTGCCTATCTGGTCACTTTGGATACCTTCTTGTGACTTAGACATGGTTTTAGATGGCCTAAGTCACAAAGTCTAAGTTCCGTCTAGGCAGTGTTGTATAACTTTCGGTTATACATGCAGTATGACTAAATCTAGGACGGCCCACGTCCCACCCAAATCCTGCCCTCGACATTCCTCCTGAAACGCCCCTTTTAGCTCTGGGTGTACTGCAGCACTGTGAAGGTCTAAGTCATTTTTAGACATGTCTAAAACCCGGTTCGATTATCAGTGCTTGGAAGACTTGTGTTACTGATCGTCAAAGTGCCGATTTAGGCCGGTTTGTAGACGTATTTCTGTTTCGATTATGAGCCCCTGAGTCTGCAGGTCAGTAAAGTCTACTGCTTTCATGGTCTCTCTCCTAACCTGTCTCCTTCCTCTTTCCCTCTGTTCTTTGCTTCCCATTTTCTCTCTTATTCTTAAGGATTTGTAGTTCCTTTCCTGCTCCACAATAATTTATAAACTGCGGTGATATTTATTTGAGACATGGTATATAAGAACCTTTTAAATATCAAACAGACATGTCGGCAGAGGAATGGGGCACCCTAGGGATCACTGCAGCGAACTACACGTAAAGAGTCCCAGGTATACTGAACATTTCACCATAAACCCCTTATGTTATATGAGGATAGGGTTACCAGATGTCCGGATTTCCCCGGACATATTCTCCTTTTTGAGGACATGTACGGGGGTCTGGACGGCTTTTCAAAACCCGGCATTTTGTCCGGGTTTTGAAAAGCTTCCAGCTAGCAGTGACGTCGGGATGGCATCTGTGCATGTATGGATGCAATGCAGTGATGTCATGCATAAGAAGAAAAAAAATAAAAAAATAAAAAAAATTTAAATTGAATCAGGTTGGGCAGACTGGATGGACCATTCGGGTCTTTATCTGCCGTCATCTACTATGTTACTATGTTATATGTTACATGCACTGCCTCCATTGTTGAAAACCAAACTGGCTTGAGGTTCCCTAAGGATTGAGTTGAGAAACCCTGTATGGGGCCAGTAACTCTTTGCAGAAGGGGATTGAACATTCTCTTTAGCTTCACTTATGGTATATGCAACTAAAGTCCAGCTTTCTAGCCCTAGATTTCATCTTTTTTTAAATTTATATACCTATAGAATCCAGTAGCTGAAAGGCTGATTCTTTCCAGAAAAGCTGCCTCTACCTGTAAAACAAAATATTTATCTGAATTAAATGCAAAAGATCAAAGTATTTCCTGTTTTACCATTCAACTACCAAGTGAGTAGAAATGAATAGGAATAGCAACCAGATAGCTATGTGAAAATTCTCTAATTTCTTATGCACATGTGAGGGAACATTATTGTAACATGGAAAGGAAGCACTGACTAATTGGGAATGCCAACAATTAGTTATATCAGATAAAGATGAAAATATATGTTTTTGTTTCTTTGAATAAATAATGGGTTAATTGTAAGAGGCTTAGGCAGTCATTTTAGAAGCCCTATTTACCTTTCAGACATGTATAAACATAACTGGCTGCAATCAACTGATTAGCATACCTGCTAAATGGATATTTGAAAATTGATTCCTAGGGCTGTTTTTCCATTCTGTTTCCATGACAAAATGCCTTTTTGTGCGTCTAGGAAAACAGCCTGTTATGCTTGGCCCACTGTGCTGTAAGTTTTTATTATACAAATACATCCCCTCCAATATTCAGCTAGTGATGGTCAGTGTTTTAAATGCTGACCGTTGCTAGCTAAATTACTGTATATAATCAAATATAAAAAGGGATTTTGGGCCCAAAACAAAGGCCCAAAAATGGGGGTCATGGTTTATATTCAAGTTGGTGCCCTCCTGCCCCTCTCTCGGACCTATTGCAGGCCTCCCTTGGGCCTCCTGTAAGCCCAGGTGGTCCAGCAGTGAGTTAAGACAGGAGGGATCCCTCCCACCTCCTTTTCCTGTTGACTCTAGAACATTCTACTTCCTTCTCACTTTCCAGACCTCTAGAATGCCTGTCTTGAAAGCCCTAGTGGTTCAGTGGTGACCTAGGACGGGATTGATCTTCCAATGCTCCTGACCTGTGCAAACTGTTATCTAAAATGGCAGCCACAAGTTATCACGAGTTTCCATGGTCTCACAAGGTTTGCCCTGGGGATTCATGGCAGCCATTTTAGGTAGCAGCTTACATGGGGCAGGAGCAGAGGAAGATCGCTCCTGCCCCAGTTCAACACTGGACCATCAGAGCTTTCAAGGTAGGCTTTCTAGAGGTCTGGGAGGTGGGAGGGAGATGAGATGTTTTAGAGTCGGTTGGGACAAAAGGTGGGAGGGATTCCTCCTGTGCCAGCTCAATGCTAGACCACCAGGGCTTACGGCAGGCCTGCAGAAAGGCCTGCAAGGCAACAGGGGAGGGAGGGAGTGGGGACGGGGTGCAGAGCCTAATAGGGTAGGGAAGGGAAGGGAGGGGGAGGGATGGAGGAAGGAGGTGGGCTGGGTGCAGAGCCCGACAGGGCAGGGCAGGAAGAGAGGGAGGGAGGGAGGGGGGCTAATATGGCAGGGCAGGAGACTTGAATATAAACCCTTGGTTTTTATTTGAGTTAACCTTTTTTCCTCCTTTTTAGGAGAAAAAAAAAGTTACCTTGGTTTATATTCAGATCGGTATATATTCGAGTATATATGGAGCTCCCCCCAGTATTCAGTGCCAGGCCATGTCCAGGCACCAGCACTGAATATTTGGGTCTAAATGTGGGCAGGCTGGGTATTTGAGTTTTTGTGAGCCAAGTCAATATTCAGCCAGGGCCTGCATAAGTTATGTGACCCTGGTTGAATATTGGGCTGGCATCCGCATACCTTTTCTTTTTAAATTAGATTCACTGAGTGTGATCCCCCCTCCAAAAAATGCCCTCTATTTATCTCCTCCTTTCCCCCAGCTCACAGCAAGAAACCCTTTCCCCGGCTCCCTGGCCATCCAACTAGGCCCCTCGCTCCTGCTTCGGCTTCTTGCGGGCTTTTTCAAAATGGTTGCCATGACCTATTACAGTAGCTCACTGTTCTATATGAAGTCAAAGGGCAGGAAGTGGCTGAGGTGCTCGGGAAATCTGATTTTAAAAAAGTTGTGCCAATGCCGGTCCAATATTCAGTACCAGCACCTGCATAAAGAGGCCTAATTTAGGGCAGCTATGTGGATGCTGGAACTGAATATTTCTAGCATCTGCATACACTCAGCCTCCTCCCCAGTGCCACACCTGACCTGACCACTTTTCAGTTGGGCAGTCTATGGGAATATTCAGCAGTACTCTCTGGTTAAGTACCATTGAATATCCCCACTTAGATGGCAGGAAGCAATTTAAATGGGCAGGAGAGTCTCCTGCCTGCTTAAATTGCTTTGAATATCAGGCCCATTAACTTTATGCTCAATTCAGATCTCTGCTGGGTATGAAAATCTCCAACACTGAACGAAGACAAAGGTTAGAAATCATATTTAGTGTGATATGTGTATAAGTCGTGTTTGTTTGACTTTATGTATGTTACTTTTGTAATGCCGCTTAGGAATAAGCGGTTGACACATTTTTAAAATAAATAAATACTGTATTTCAATTTCAGGTGGTAGTTACCGGTAAATATGTTAATCATAAAGGTTTGAATCTGCGCTTATTACTTTCTCATTGGCTTTTTCACTATGAGAAAGGCTTTATTGTGAAGAATTTAAAATGGGTTTTAACTAAAGTAGTGTTGTCATCAGAGAAAGGGTGATATGCCCATACTAGGACCAATTCTAGAAAGTTCCAAGTTTCTGCAGGTGCCCATTGAAAATTCTCCTTTACAAAATTTCTGTAGAACTCAGATTGAATAGCTGGTGATGATGTAATAAATTACAGAATCACCATATCTATATAAAGAACATCATTAATGCATAACAATACATCCTATTTTCCTATTTTGTGCTTCAAGCTACACTCTTTATGTAGAAGGGTAACACATTGGGTCACCTGATTTTTTACCTCACACCCACTTTCATTTTGGCACGGACAGCAGCACATGTTAGTTCTCCAAGCTAGCAGTTCTTTCCAAGATGAGTAAAAGAGCATTGTGATTCTGTCCATCACAATTTAACTACAAGACTCCTGAGGCAGGCCCCTTGTGGGCCGAAACACAATCGTGTCGAGTCAATCACAATAAAAAGAGACTGAACAGCATTGGTCACCTTTGTTGTTGTTTTTTGCTTTTCACCTCACATATAATGTGGCTCTTACCCAGTCTTTCCAGGTTCCTTCTGGTTTCTGCTTAATGATGGGCTCAAGACGTTGCATCAGAGCTTGACAAGCCCGCTGGGAAGAGTAATACAATAGAAATACTGTTAGTGGGTTGGGTCCATGATTTGGGCTATATAGTCAGGTGCAGGACTTTCTTCTCCAATGGGGCCAGCAGGATTCAGAAATATCAGGGAGAGGATGTGACTAATGGCAATTCTGTGCAAAAATAGCAGTTTTATCATAAATAGATAAAGATTTCAAAGTTTATCATTGAAACTAACGCTGTTTGTCACTGACAAGCTGATGCTTAGAAGTTTCAGATTAGCTCCTGATAGATTCTTTATTTCCCAATTTTTGTTTTTGCCTTTTGCTTTTCAGTTGTATGTAGTCTAGTACATGAGGGACTGTTAGGTTCCTAGCAGTTAATAGGCAGGGATACCAATGACTGATATAATGTTCTTTATATGCTGTCTTTCAGGCACTATGGCTTTTCTAACTGATTCTCTGAAGAAGTACTAATGAAATGGACCCGTCAGAGTCAGTTATTGTACCACTAAGTGGTTTCTATGAATTTTTTGATTTTCTGATAAGTTTTACAGAGTTAGTCACTGTGCCACTAAGATAAGATATGTGGTTTTCATGAATTTTTTGATATGACAGTTAGTTTCAATGATAAACTTTGAAATCTTTATCTATTTATGATAAAACTGCTATTTTTGCACAGAATTGCCATTTCGTACAGAACTTTGTATATGACCTTATACAGCTTTATTATTAACTTTGACAATCATAATAACTTTATTTATACAAAATTATAAAATCTATTGAAATTTTTTTTTAAAAGACATCAACTATAGCACTTAATGAATTATTGTATTCACATGAAAAGGATGGAGGCGGACTAATGATTGAAACCATGATATTGCATTTGTCAATAGCCCTCGGCTGTTATGAGACGTAGCAATATGGTCTGAGATTTTGCCTTCTTCCATTTATGATTTATCAGTGCAATTGAATTGACAAAGTTAATTTTTGGTTCAAACTACACAGTGAGCCATTTTCAACACTGGGTCAGCAAATTCCAACAATTGCTAAACCAGTCAAACTGGTTTAGCGACCATCAGGACCTGATCGGAGCATTTAGTGCATCTAGCCCTAAGAATAAGAGAAAAGGAAGACCTCCACATAAGTTGACATTAGTGAACAATATGGTTTCATCTTTTCCCTGGGAAAATGAAACATGAAATCTGATTGGTCACTATAGGTAAGTTCTCTCACACACATCTCACATGCCCTCAGCCACTCTGCCTTTCTCTCTCTCACTCACATCCCACCTACCCTCATCCTCTTTGCCCTTCTCTCTCTTTTTCTCTGCCATACATTCCAGCTGTCCTCAGCCACTCTGCCCTTCTCCCTCTCTCTCTCTCACTCACACATCCCACCTGCCCTCAGCCACTCTGCCCTTCTCCCTCTCTCTCTCTCACTCACACATCCCACCTGCCCTCAGCCACTCTGTCCTCTCTCTCTCAGAGATCTTGTTGATTTTGCTGTCTCATGAAATTGGGAGTTACAAAATCGCCTGGCTTTTCTTGCAGCTGAACACATATCAGTTACTACAAAATGTCTAAAGCCCTGTCTGATGTTATAACAAACAATATTAAAAAGTTTTGATATCACCTTAGTAAGGCCAGTAGAAAATCCTGCTACTGCAAAATGCTATGCAAAAACTTGTGCAAAAAAGAGTTGGAACCTTACCATATCATAACAACACTAACTCTCAGGACTCAAAGTGCAACAACCGTATGTGTGAAAAAAATGCACTATAAATATTACAATAGGTCCTAAAACACCGATACAACACCTGGGGTATGCATACAGCATGTTGGCAACCTCTGACTTAGGGCAGGGAGATCACAATGCTCTGGCTAAAATTTTGGTAGAAAATTTTAAAGCAATAGTACCCTGCCTAAATTATATTTTAAAATATGCACGCCCTTTCTTTTATGAGTTACTAATAGCATTACACCTTATGTTAACATAAATGATTAAAACAGGAAAACTACATTGAATCTGATCTGAATAGACTCCAACAAGGTTTGATTCAACCTGATAGTAGAAAAATGAAACCTAATAACTTCAGGTACAGTCGTTAAATCTTCTTCCATTCTGTTCTTATCCTCTATCTGCCTTTTTCCATATTCCTTTCTTTCTTCATTTGTGACTTTTTCCTGCTTTTTTTTCTTTCACTTCTCTTTTGGGCTTCATTAAATCTATTTTTCCCTTTCTCCTCAATTGTTCTTTTCTCTTTTTCTTACATGGTTTTTTTTTTCCTTGTCCTTCCCTTTATTCTTTAGTTCACCCCATATCTTCCTTTACACTGGGATTTCTTTCCTCTCTTCTCCCCTTTATACTTTCACTTTGCTGCTTACTTGTTCAATTTCATCCTTTTGATGCCTGGGTGCCAATGTTGTTTACTGCCATGCGGAAGTCCTGGTTGGAGCAGTAGGTTCAACATTTGCAGCCCTTAAAGTCGTGGTTCCCAAACCTGTCCTGGAAGAACCCCAGCCAGTAAGGTTTTCAAGATATCTGCAATTAATATTCATGAGTTGAATATTCATACCTCCATTGCATGCAAATCTATTGTGGATTTCCTGAAAGGCTGACTGACTGGGGTTCCCCCAGGACAGGTTTGGAAATTCAATGTTCTAGAGTAGGGGTGCCCACACTTTTTTGGCTTGTGAGCTACTTTTAAAATGACCAAGTCAAAATGATCTACCAACAATAAAATTGCAGAGAAAATGTTAATTATAATTTATATTCAGGGTTTTTTTCCAAAGAGGTCAAGGCAGATGACTTTAAAATATGCAATGTCACCTCAGTAACAACTATACAAAAATAGACAAATATACACCCTCCCCTTTTACATCCAATCTTTCTTTCTTTCTTCCTCCTGCATGCTTCCTCTCCTCCAGACCTCATTCCAACCAACATCTCTCTCTGTCCCTCCGTCTCCTTCTCTCCCTGCCTGCCCCCTGCCACCTGACATACTCCATTCACTCCCCTGACTTTTTCTTCCTCTCTCCCTGCCCCTCCTTTCTTTCTCTCTTGTCTCTCTCCAGAGAAGCCAGCACTGTTAGTTGATCAATGGAGGAACAGCAGCTTGTTTAATTCCAGGAAGCATGAAGCTCTGTGTCTTTCACTCTCCCTGCCCCCCAAGCCACCATCTTTCTTTCTCTCTCCCTGCCCTCCCCCCCAAGCTGCCACTGCTGCCGAATTCTCCCTGCTTCCCTGATGCGTAAAAGCCAGGCCTCTGCAGCTATTACACAAGCGTTCCCCCCCCTCCGATGCTAATTCTGGCGTCGGAGAAGAAGTTCTGGGCCATCCAGGCAGCGATTGGCTGGCCCGGAACTTCCTCTCCAACGTCATAATTGACGTCGGCAGGGGAGTGGGGGGGGGGAGACCACTTGTGTAGTGGCTGCACGGGCCTGGCTTTTGCGCATCGGGGAAGCAGGGAGAACGCAAATATTGCGATCGACCTTATGGGCACCCCTGTTCTAGAGGATGTCACAGTCTATGGCTCTTGCAACAGCTGGGCTGGACAGAAGGATACAGATGGTTGTAATAGGGAAACCCTTGAGGAAGTTCTCAGTGAAGAATCATGGCACCATTGCCCAGCAGAGACTGTTTCCAATTCAGCTGGAAGCCCAAAAGTGCAGGAAAAAACTGTCAGGCCAAAATAAGTTTATTTCAGCCTTCCTTTAATAATTCATTATTCCTTCCTTTCTTATCTTCCTGCATTCTTTCCCCAATCTTCCGTCTTTGTATTTACTTCTCAGTACAACATCTTCTTTTCTCTTTTGATTGTTCCCTCCTCCCTACCTTGTCCCTTCTGGTGCCTTTTTCTTTTCCATCTTCTGTTTTTTTCTCTATCTTCACATATTTTTTTCCTCCCTTTCTCTTTCTCTTGAAAGTCTTCAGAAGCCCTTTCTTGCTTTTAAATTTAAAGTTGGCAATTTTGTACATTTTTACACTAAAACAAATTTGAACAGCTACAGAAAGTTTTATGGGCCTGTTTTACAAAGCCACATGGCAACAACCCCGAAGCCCTTTAAATCTCTATGGGCTTTGGGGCTGTTACCGCTGCATGGCTTTATAAAACAGGTCCTATGTGTTTTCTGAAGCTAGATAAGAAATCCTGGTAGCTTTGATTTTATTTTACATTTGAGCAAATTTATTTTGAATGTTTAGTACATTTCTAATTCAAAAGCCTCTTCTCTCAGCTAATAGATCATTAATTATTTAAGATTGCTGCACTTAGAGAAATGTTAGTTAGTTTGACAAAATGTAAATAGTGTAATGCAGAAGTAATATTAGGCACATAAGAAGGTGTTAAACATGCAACCTGCACTGCTAATCCACTGATGTCTGTGCCTATGGACCCTCCGGTAGCGCTCATGTTGGGGATCGCTGCAGTACTGTTTTCACAGATGTAGACATTCGACATTGGTATCTTCAGTTCCCGGCTTGCAATCTGCCAAGTTTTCATGCAGGAAAAGGCAAGATTAATGTAGCTCTGTGTAGCCACAAAGGCCTACCTTTGATTTTGCAAATAATATAGAATGCCATATTTTTATTGTTGCACATATAACAGTGTATATTTGAAACAATTCAATTCAATCAGCAATGATCTGGGTGTGTTTTCGGCAGGACTAGGGAGGGTACAAAATATTGACGTCCAACTCTGGTCACAGAAGGTGAAAGGACATTCGTGTTTATAATGATGGATATTGTTATTTAGACCTGGTACTTGTCACATCCAGATTGCAGAAAGGTGCTATGATTGAGCAGCTGTCCACTGGAGGGATTAAAGAACATCCGTCCTTAATGCTCCAGAGGTTGTTGTCCCTCTCCCTCTACACTGAAGGTGAAACTGGCATGAATAACAGGCTCTATGACAGCTTCAGATATTGTGGACATTCTTAATAAGGCGATACATAGATCTGAAGAGTAGCCTATTTGCTAGTACAGTGGACTGTGACATGAGGGAGCCAGGTTCAAATCCTACTTCAGCTCTTTTTTATTTTTTTATTATTGTGAGCCATCCAGGGACCTAAAAATACATACTATACCCGAATATATAATAATAATAATAATAACTTTATTCTTATATACCGCCAACAATCTTGCGACTTCTAGGCGGTTTACAATAAAGAGAAACTGTACATACAGCGAATTACAGAGTATAGCAGTGTACATCTGATAATAGGAACATTAATGATAATAACAACAGTTCGTATGCTGCAGGGCCTTGATGTGCAATGCGTCTTACAAAGAATTAGAAAAATTCCATAAATTGAATGGGATATTCATAGTTTGTGATTGGGGGTTAGCAGATTACAAATTCGGTTTTGGGAATGATATTACGAAGGGGGCTATTGCGAAGGGGGCTATTGTCCTGGTTCATTACCTAGGTGTTTCGAGAACAGGTACGTTTTTAGGTGTTTTCTAAATTCTCCATAGTCATTTGTGTGAGTAATTAGTTTTTCTAAGTCTTTGCCCCATAAGGCTGCTTGATACGATAGAAGTTATTGGTGGTATCTCTTATATTTGCATCCTCTAGCCGATGGGGAGCAAGAAAGCTATTGAAGTGATGTACGTTCAAATATAGTATGCATTTTTCTGCCCCTGGAGGGTTCACAATTAAAAATCCACAAACAACAGAAGTAGGATTTGAACCTGGGTGTCATGATGCACAAGCCACTGCTGTTACCACTGGGCTACCCCTCTGCTCTGCATGGAAGTCTGTGTAGCTGTTTATAAAGTGGGCATTTTTATGCTATCAGTAAGAGCTCCATGTTCCTTGATTTTAGCTGTTTATAATTTGGACATTTCAGTCTGTAAAATGGATGTTTATGTTGGATGTTTCCAGCACATAGACATCCAGCTCACATGTATTTTAGAAGAGCCTATGAGATTTAGAGCTCCTTTTACTAAGCTGCGATAGCGTTTTTAGCACGCGAAGAATTGCCGCGAGCACTAAACCCGCGCTACGCGGCTAGAACTTAACACCAGCTCAATGCTGGCGTTAGCGTCTAGCGTGCGTAGCAATTTAGCGCGCTAAAACCACTATCACAGCTTAGTAAAAGGAGCCCTTAGACTTGGGGTAGATGCATAGGAGACTCAAAGACCATATTCCTAATATTCCCCGTCTTCCTTTCATTCTTGCCACTTCCCTTTCTTTTTTTTTCTTTCAAGTAATGTAATCCTACCCATTTTCCATTGTGTACCTTGTTTCAGTAGTATCTTGTAGTTCTGTTTGTTCTTCTCCCAGTTTTTAATTATATTTTAAATTTTGTCTAATGTAAACTGCTTTGGTAATTAAAGCGGTATATCAAGCCTTAATAAAACTTGAAACTTGTTCTAAAATACACATGAGATGGATGTCCATTTGCGATGTTCTGAGTTGGCTTTCAATCTGAGTTGGATGTCCTTTCTATTTGCCGCACTAAATACCTTTATAAAAGGCTTCCAGAAATAGCCTTACTAGCGTAAATGCTGAACCCCACATACTCTGAAGTTGGTGTAAACATGAGTGTGTGTACTCTATGTTTGTACTCATGTATTTTATAAAATATGCACATATATTGGGACTTGATATAGAGCTTTGTATGTATGGTTACACAATCAAAGCAGTTTCTATATTTTAGACTGGTACTTATTTTGTACCTGGGGCAATGAAGTGTTCAGTGACTTGGGGAATTGAGCTCATAGCCTCAGAGTGTTGAGGCAGCTGCTCTAACCACTAGGCCACTCCTGCAACTCAACCCTAACTATACCCTTAGGAATGTCTATACATGGCATGTGTATATGGAGAGGAGGAGCAGCCTATTGGTTGGAGCACTAGGAAAGCCCAATTTAAATCCTTGCCAAGAGTCACATGGAGCTGCAGTGGGAATGGAACTCACAACCTCAGGGTGTTGAGGCAGCTGCTCTAACCACTAGGCCACTCTTGCAACTCAGCCCTTGCTCTACCCTAACTACACCCCTAGGAATGTTTACTCAAGGCATGTGTATAAGGAGAAGAAGGGTAACCTATTGGTTAGAGCACTGAGCAGTAGGAAAGCCCAGTTTAAATCCTGGTGTTGCTCCTTTTGAACTTGGGCAAGTCACTTAACCCTTCACTGTTTAATGTACAAACTTAAATTGTGAGCTCTCTGGGGGTAGGGAAATAATTAGAATACCTGAATGTGGCTCACCTTGAGCTACTACTGATAAAAGTGTGAGCTAAATTCAAATAAGTAAATCATTAGACACTCTATTGCAGTGGTCTCAAACTCAAACCCTTTGCGGGGCCACATTTTGGATATGTAGGTACTTGGAGGGCCGCAGAAAAAAATAGTTAATGTCTTATTAAAGAAATGACAATTTTGCATGAGGTTATAGTTTATAAAACTTTCCTTTAACAGTTTTACCTTATGCAAAATTGTCATTTCTTTAATAAGACATTAACTATTTTTTCTGCGGCCCTCCAAGTACTCTATTTTTTCTGCAGCACTCACATTTAAAGTTTAATATCTTTTCTTTCTCAAAACTGGCACATTTCTATTACTAAATTGAAAATAAAATCATTTTCCTACCTTTGTTTGGTAATTTCATCAGTCTCTGGTTGCACTTTATTCTTCTGACTGTGCATCCAATATTTCTTCTCTTCTTTCAGCCTCCTGTATGCTTCCTCTCCTCCAGACCTCATTCCCTCCCCCAACTTTTTCTTTCTTTCTCTGTCTGTCTTTTTCTGATTCCTTGTCCCATTTTTTGCTTTGTTTCTGGCTCCTTGTCCCCCCCTTCTTTCTTTTTTCCTTCCTGCCCTCCCCCATGCCACCGCCGCCGGGGAATAGGCTGCTGCTGCTGTTGCCGCCGCCATCGGGAACAGGCTGAGATCTCCACGGGGCCAACTCTCCCCGCCCGACATCAATTCTAACGTCGGAAAGGACGTTCCGGGCAGCCAGGCAGCAATTGGCTAGCCAGAACGTCCTCTCAATGTCAGAATTGAGGTCGGGCGGCGAGAGAAGCAGGGAGATCAAAGACACGGTGCCGGCCTGTTCCCCGATGGCAGCGGTGAGAAGGGAAGGGAAGGGAAGCAAACGATCCGCGAGCCGCACTCTAGGAAGAACAATGGACCGCCCCCCCCTTGGTACGCCACTGGAGCAGCAGCGTGTCTGGCTGGCTCATTCCATTCAAAGTCGCGGGTGGCGGCTTCTTGCGAGATCCGTGCCTGCGTCTGAAGCCTCTCTGATTTTGTGATGTCAGAGAGGCTTCCGATGCAGGAGTGAATAGCGCAAGGAGCCGCCAACCCGCGGCTTTGAACGGAACGAACCGGCCAGACCCGCTGCTGCTCCAGTCCAGACTGCGGGCTGCAAAAAAAACTTGGAGAGCCACATGTGGCCCGCGGGCCGCGTGTTTGAGACCGCTGCTCTATTGTCTCTGAATGTACTGATGCACCTATATACTGCCATTAATTGTTATAAAAGGCTTCTTCCACTGCAAAACTGGCTTTACACACAGAAAAACCCTCTATACAATTACCCCTCCAAACTATGCTAGTCTCTCACTGTGCTGAAACAACATACAAGATGAAAACAAACTCAGAGTTTGCATTGTATCAAAGCTTGCAATACTTAATTATGTATCAATTATTATTTATTATATATTACTTGTTATTACTATCAACAGAGTTTTGCATATGGGATTTTAGAAAAGTTGTTTTATGTAATGTATTTGTGAATATTGCTTATGTTGTTGTTGTAATACCTGTATAATTTTGGTGTTCAAACCTTGGCCCAATTCAGCACCATTCTGATATACCAGCACGGAGCCATCCTTGTAGATATGAACCAATGCTCCGGCCTAGGATCAAGTGACAAGATTTGATTAGAACATAAAAGCTGCTATTCTACATTATGTAAATTCCAACATGCCACCTTGGCTAATCAAAAAGTAGATACTAACGCTGGCTTTTACAAAGCCACGGTAGAGGTTTATATAACATAACATAACTTTATTCTTCTATACCGCCACAATCAGACGATTTCTAGGTAGTTTACACAAAAGAGAAACTGGACAATCAGCGAAATTCAGAATGTTAATAATAAAAGTACCTAATATAATCAAATGTAAGAATTTATCTCACATTCATGCCATACTTCATTCATCCAGAATTACAACTTGTCTTACTGGTCCTCAGCGGGCCACCAGGCACTCAAACTTCTTTCATAGTACTGGGCTTTATGCTCCCACTCGTCATCAGATCCAGTTTTATAAATACTTTCAATGGTTATAATTTAAACTTTAATATTTGTCTTGAGTACATATGTACTAAAAGTACTTAGCTGTGCAAAAGACGCTTTTCAACGGGGGTAGAGTCACCAACATAATTCAAAGGGCTTTCTCAAGGCTACCACTCCCTACTTACACCATTCAAACCGACCATTGCGTCTAAGAAGGAATTCTTACATTTGATTATATTAGATACTGGAGTGTTCTTCATCTAAGTAAGTTTAAATAGTGCCAACGGTTACATAATAATAAAAGTACATGTTATCTAGAAGAAAACAATATAATATTTTTATTATTAAAAAAACTTTGGTTAAGAGATGAATTTATCAAATAGTACAGTCTTAATTTCTTTTCGAAATGCATCATCATAATAATAATAATAAAAACTTTATTTTTATATACCGCCATACCACAAACAGTTCTAAGCGGTTTACAAGGGAAGAGACTGTATACAGACAGCGACATTATAGAGAACTTTCGAAATTACATTGGCATGCTAAGTTTAGTCAGGTTTAACTGGAAGTGTTTTGGACGTACACCAGGTTGAGGTACATCAGGTTGAAATGGGGTCAGAGAAATTTGTCAAAGAGAAGTTTTTATTGACTTCCTAAACGTTTGGTATGAAAGTGCATTTGAGATGAAGTTGGTTAAACATTTGTTCCATTTGCCTGCTTGGAATGATAGTGTTCTATCGAGGTATCTCTTGTAGGTGCAGCCCTTCAGGGATGGAAAAGCGAACAAGTAGGTACTGCGTGTATTAGTTGTGCCTGGGAATTCGAACTGGTGAGACAGATAGGATGGGGATGAACCTGTCATGGTTTTGAAGCAAAGGCAAGCAAACTTAAAAATGACCCTTGCTTCCACAGGCAGCCAGTGTATTTTTTTGTAATATGGGCTTACATGATCTGATTTCCTGAGGCCATAAATGAGTTGGACTGCAGCATTTTGGATGACTCTCAGTCGTTTGATGGTTTTCTTCAGAGATCCCAAGTATATAATATTGCAGTAGTCTAAAGTACTTAAGATCAGGGATTGAATCAGCAGTCGAAAGGAAAAAAAAATCGAAGTATAGTTTAATGGTACAAAGTTTCCATAGAGTGAGAAAGCATTTTTTGACTTGAGAATTAGTGTGATCTTCAAACGTCAGGCTTCAGTCCAGGGTGACGCCAAGGATTTTGGTTGTGGGATTAATTGGGTCTGATCCATTTAGTCTCAAGGAGGTGTTTATGATCTTGTTATTGGGACTTGCCAAGAAAATCTTGTTTTTTGGGGGGATTCAGTTTTAGTTTGGAGTGCATGGTCCAATGTTCTACCTTGGTAAGGACGGATGAGATGAATTGTTCTGTCTCTTGGGTCAATGGGGTTATGGGAATAATAATTGTTATATCATCTGCGTATATGTACGATTTCAGTTTTAAATTGGATAACATATTTCCCAGTGAAGCCATGTAGATATTGAAAAGTGACAAATGGAAAAGATGGTCAGTCATGGAGACCAAAACTGTTTCAGTGTTGTAATTTGTTCGGAAGCCAGATTGAGAATCATGTAGAATGTTAAACTTCTCTAAATATTATGTGAGGACAATGTTAACCAGACCTTCCATTAGTTTAAGAAAGAATGGTATGTTGGCAATGGGTCTATAGTTGGCCGTCAAGGAAACGGACTCCTTTGGGTTTTTGATAATAGGAGTCACGAGGATATGACCAAGTTCCTCCGGGAATTTACCGGTACGCATGCATGATGAAACCCAGTTAAAAAGTTCAGCCTTGAAGGAGATAGGAGCTGTTTTCATATTAGTCAGTGAGCAGTTGTCCAATAGGCAATTGGATTTTACATATTTTGAGTAAAGCTTGAGGAAGTGGCTCCAGTCTGGTTTTCAAAGTGATTCAAGATCATATCAACAGCTCTACCTTCTTTGTCTAAGGCAGGAAACATGATAGGTAAATCTATGCTTGAACCTGCAAGAGACGATCTCAATTTTTGGATTTTTGTAGCAAAAAAGTCAGCTAAGATTGCCGCAGGGGGTGGGGAGTCTGTATTGGAGCGCTTGTGGAATTCAATATCAAACAAAGAATTGACTATTTTGAAGAGTTCGTGACTATTTAAAGTAGGAGAATTAATTTTTTGGGGAGTAATGTTTGCTACGCTTTTCTTTGATCATTATTTTGTATTCTTTAACCTTTAGTCGCCAAGTAAATCTATCCTCATTTTTCCCTGATTTGCACCATATTCTTTCCAATTTGCGTAATTCTCGCTTTAAGACCATTAAGTCGGCATCGTAACAGTTGGCTGATAAATGTTTTTTTAACGTTTTTTTCAGAGGGGCTATGTCGTTTAAGATCTGATCACTAAAGTTTTTCCATCCAAAAATGAAGTTAGGGTCAAAAGCTGGGTTGGAGATTAAGCTATAGTGCGTCCAAAATTCTACTAGGTTCAGCTGTCCTCTAGTGCAAATAGTTTACTCTTTGAAGTTGTTCCTTGGTTTTGTTTTTAAGTTGTCTTTAATCCAGCATAGTTCAATGTTGCATAAGAGATGGTCTGACCAGGGAGTATTGGCCAGGTTTCACCTTTGAGACTTATACTGGGGGTCATTGGGGCATTAGAAAGGAATGTGATCAGATCTAAGTGGTGACCTTTCTGGTGGGTTTTAGTTGGGGATGGTTTGGATAACCCTAATGCTGTAAGGAAGGAAAGTAGGTCAGTTACGCTGGAATTGTCTGCCTGTTCGAGGCGTATATTAACATCCCTGGCTATAAAGTTGTAGGCACCAGCTACCGAGTTTGCAAGGAGGAATTAGTGGCTCCACTAATATAATTACCCAACCAGGACTGTTGTTTACTTGCTTGAAATGCAAGCATCCTATCCAAATAAGACCTGTATTTACAACCTGTGATCTTTGGATAGGCAAATAAATAATATTTTCTGGTTATCCTCGCAGGGCTGTATAGCACGAAATGAGATAAAAGGTAGGTAGGAGCCCAAACAAGCTTAAAACAAATGCAAGAAAACTTGAATATTACTCATGCTTCTACTGGCAGCCAATGCAGTATTCGGTAATAAGGGCTGACATGATCACTTTTCTTCAGCCCAAATATCAGATGGACAGCCGTATTCTGCACTATTCTCAATTTTCTCAAAATTTTCTTTGGTACTCCCAAATAAATAATGTTGCAATAGTCCAATATAGATAGCACCAATGCCTGCACCAATAATCTACAGGATAGAGGATCAAAATATTTTTTGATGGTCTTTAATTTCCATAGTGCAAAAAAGCACTTCTTCACACTGAATTCGTATGTTGTACCATAGTTAAATGAGAGTCTAATGCAGGGGTGCCCACACTTTATGGGCTTGCGAGCTACTTTTATAATGATTAAGTCAAAATGATCTACCAACAATAAAATTAAAAAAAAAACACAAAGCACACTGAAAGGCAGAGAAAATGTTAATTATTCATATTCTGGGTTTTTTCAAAGAGGTCACGGCAGATGACTCTATGCAATGTCATCTCAGTAACAAAATACAAAAATAGACAAATACACCCCCTCCCTTTTTACTAAACCACAATAGTAGGTTTTAGCACAGGGAGTTACGCTGAATGCCTCGCGCTGCTTTCAATGCTCATAGGCTCCCTGCGCTAAAAAACGCTATTGCGGATTAGTAAAAGGGAGCCATAGTGCAAAATATAGACAGCAGATATAAATTCTCAAAACCGACACATTTTGATCACTAAATTGAAAATAAAATCATTTTTCCTACCTTTGCTGTTTGGTGATTTCATGAGTCTCTGGTTGCACTTTCTTCTTCTGACTGTGCATCCAATCTTTCTTCCTTTCTTTCAGCCTCCTGTATGTTTCCTCTCCTCCAGACCTCATTCTCTCCCCCAACTTTTTCTTTCTGTCTCCCTGTTCCCCCTTCTTTCTGTCTCCCTGTCTGTCCCCTTTCTTTCTTTCTTTCTCCGTGCCCTCCCCCAAGCCACTCAGTTTGCTGCCACCGCCATCGGGGAACAGCCCCCAAGCCACCGCCGTCCCAAGCTTTCCCTGCAGAAGCGTCGCGCTGACCAGCATTCCGCTCCCTGACGTCAATTCTGACGTAGGAGAGCAAGTTCCGGGCCAACAAGGCATTTCTCCTCATTCCATCCAGCCTGAGCCCCATCTCTCCTTGATCCAGCATTTCCCTTCTGTGTGTGTCAGAATTACCATTCCACCTATTTTCCAGCATCACCCTTCTTTGTGTCCATCTCACCTATATCCCTATCTCACCACTTTTTCAGAATCTTCATTTGTCTCTGTCCTTGTCTTTACCCCATGTTCACCATTTGCCCTTTCAATGTCTTTATCTCCCCCCCCCACTTTTTCAGCATTACTTCTATGTCTCTATTTCACCTCCTCTTCATGTCCCCTCTGTATCTCTATCCTTATTCAGTAGGTCCTGCTTACCCTTTCTCTTCTTTGTGTCACTATCTCCATTTTCAGCTTTCCCCCCTTTTCCTTTGTTACTGCACCCTGTAGCCAGAATCTTTCCACCCTCCCTCCACTCCGGCCCAGCCCAGTATGAAATATTTCCTTTTGTTTCCCTCCCCTCTCTCTCTCTTCTCCTCCCTCACCCACGAGTCCTGCATCTGGCCCTCTCCCTTCTACCTGCACCTGGCAACACCCCCCTGCTCCGCGGCTCTCTTAAGCAACTCATCAGCAGCAGTGATCAAGACAAGCTGCTGACATCGAGGCCTTCCCTCTACAAGTCCCGCCTTTGTGGAAAAAGAAAGTTGAAACAAGCGGGACTCGCAGAGGGTAAGCCCCGACGTCAGAAGCTTGTGTCAATCGCTGCTGCTGAGTTGCCAAAGAGAGCCGTGGAGCAGGGGGTGTGGCCGGAAGCAGGTAGAAGGGAGAGGGAGATAGGAAGGCTGTAGAAGCTCCGGAGCATGACACCGATCCCGGCCAGGATGATTTCTTTTTCAGGCTGCTGCTGCTGCTGCCATGCTCCCCTTCCCCCCAAAAAATGACAAAAACAGCCTAAAGTGGATGCCCGGCGTCGGCGTCTTTGACGTCGGGGAGAGGAACGCTGATAGGCCCAGTAGATCGGGACGGCAACACAAGTCTATCACGGAGCCCGGGATGGGCTCTGCGATCGACTCACGTTGCCTTCCTGAGCTACCGGTCGATCGCGATCAACGTGTTGGGCACCCCTGGTCTAATGTGACTCCTAATATTTTTATAGATTTTGAAATTGGGTATTGGATGATGTTATCTCTAATGGTAAACTGCTTGAGTTTTCACAGTTGCAACATAAATATGGCCTCAATAAATCAGAAAGTTTTAGATGGTTTCAACTGAAGCAGGCCATTCAGGCGGGGTTTCCTGAGTGGAAAAACCTTTATGATCAATATAGCATGGAGTTCTTATGCTTTCAGGCAGACTTCCTGGGTCACCAGGCTGCCCAGTGGTATGAATTGCTGACTGGATTTATTAAAAAGAAACCAAACATTGGTCTGAGAGACATTTGGAGCATTGAGATCAAGCATCAAATTTCTGTGTCTCAATGGCCACAAATTTGGACTTGGAGGATGAGATGTACAGTGTCAGCATCTATGAGACAAACAAGTTTTTTTCTGTTACATAGAGCATTATGGACCCTTGTTCGGTTACAAAAATTGGATAGCTCTAAGTCTAATAAATGTTGGCACTGTCATCTCAAAGCAGGGACTTTAGATCATTTATTATTCTATTGTCCATTTATTATGACTTTTTGGAAATCAATTTGGGACCAAATTAATTGTTTATTAGAAAATCCAGTGGCATTGTCATATGATACTGTATTATTTGGTATGTCAATGAGAGCAAAGAGTCAGATAAAATCAAATAATAACAAGCTATTACTCATAATGACTGGGGTTGCCATTCAACAAATTACCTAAACTAAACCTTAAGTTTATATACCGCATCCTCTCCACGGAAGTGGAGCTCGGCACGGTTTACAAGAACTTAAAATATAAGAAGAGAAAGGAAAAGGTTTACATAAGCTTATATATAGAATGGAAGAGTAAGGGGGAAAATAGAATTACATGGCTTTTCAGCAAATTGTAGCTCTAGCCTTCCCCCCTTTCTCTCCCCCCTTCTACACATAAGTTCATGTAATCCTTTTTCTTCTTCTCTACCCACTATTTTAAGTTCTTGTAAACCGTGTCGAGCTCCATTCTCATGGAGATGATGCGTTATATAAACTTAAGGTTTAGATTAGATTAGATTAGATGTTAGAGAAGAGCCAAGTTTTCAGTTGCTTGCGGAATAGTTGGAGAGAGCCCAGGTTCTGGAAGAACTGGAGTAGACTAAATTATAATTTTTGGTGGAATTCATTATGTCATATGTATAAAATGGAAAGAGTAATAGCAACACAGCAAGGATATATTAGGAAATTTCAAGATGTATGGGAGCTATTAACAAAATTTTGTAATGATTAGATGTTACTTTTCCCTTAATTCTTAAAGTTCATTTTTCAGGGGGGGATTTTAAGTATAACATCTTATATAAAGTAATTTAAATACTTGTTATGAAGGGGTGGGAAGGGAGGGAGATAAGATTTTATGATTGGTATTATTGCTGAATATTAAGTGATATTCTCAATTGGCAAATCTGTTTATGTATTATCACACTTATTGTACGTATAAAAATAAATAAAGATTTATTTAAAAAAAAAAAAAAAAAGAAAGAAATTGTGTAGTCATGACCATTTAGATGGAGCGATGTCCTAGTTATTTTGTCATTTGGACTTGCTAAAAAGATTCGGTCAACAAGATAAATGCTCCAACACTCATAGGAATTCTATGAGCATCGGAGCATTTACCTCATCGGCCCACAGTAGAAACCTCTACCATAGCTTTGTAAAAGGGGACCTAAACATGCTGTATTCTTCTGATGATTATTATGGCTGGCATGAGATTATTCTGGTTTTAAAAATGATCCGCAAATATTTTTTTTTCATGGGGGGGGGTTGATGAAGCATCATATTAGGGGAGATGGTTTAGGTGAATTAGTCATGGCCTTGCTTCAGCACTTCTGATACCTGGGAAGGAAGAAGCAGCGCCTGCCCGACGCTATGACACAGGACATACTTTTTCTGGAGCACTGGTCTACTATTTGGCAGCTGAATTTTAATGCCAAGAAGTGTAAAGTTATGCACCTTGGTAGCAGAAACTACACTCTGAATGGTGAGACCTTAACCAGAACTGTGGCAGAACGGGACCTGGGTGTAATCATTAGTGAAGATATGAAGGCAGCCAATCAAGTAGAGAAAGCCTCATCCAAGGTTAGACAAATGCTGGGTTGCATCTGGAGAAGCTTTGTCAGCCGAAAGCCCGAGGTGGTAATGCCGCTGTATAGGTCCATGGTGAGACCACATCTGGAATACTGTGTACAATTTTGGAGGCCACACTATCGAAAGGATGTGCTAAGAATGGAATCGGTTCAACGATTGACCACCAAGATTGTCTCAGGGCTCAAGGATATCCCATATGAAGAACGTCTAGGTAAGTTGCACCTTTACTCTCTCGAGGAACGCAGAGAGAGGGGTGACATTATAGAGACGTTCAAATACATTAATGGCCGTATTGAGGTGGAAGAAGACATCTTCTTCCTTACAGGCCCTATGGCAACAAGAGGGCATCCGCTAAAAATCAGGGACGGGAAATTCCATAGTGACACTAGGAAGTACTTCTTCACCGAAAGGGTGGTTGACCGTTGGAATGATCTTCCACTTCAGGTAGTTGAGGCCAGTAACGTGACTGACTTTAAGAACAAATGGGATCAACATGTGGGCTCACTTCAAAGAAGAACTTAGAGGGGAGGGTTATTTGAGTGGGCAGACTTGTTAGGCCGAAGGCCATTTTCTGCCGTCATATTCTATGTTTCTATGGTCTCAGCTAAAGTGGTGACAGACCAAGTTCTGGTTTGGAACAATGCAAGTGCTTCCCTGTTTTATGCATATAGGCATTGATGTAGGTTACACTGGATACAGTGCAGTCTTCATTTCCCTACTCTGAACAAAGATATAACATTACTGATAGCTGTACACTGGATGAAATCAGCATGAGTTAAAGAAGCCTAACCATTCAGCATACATTCCCTCTTTTGAAAATATTAAAGGCAAGTTTATAACATGGTGCCTTCATTTATGCACCACTTATGTGCATCACTGCCAAGAAAATTGGCAGGGATTGCATAAGAGGACTAAGCAGATTCTATAAGGTCACAGGTTAAATGCTATGGAGAAGAGCAGAACATGGGTGAGGCATGGGCATGTCTCCAACATACATATGCAAATTATAGAATGCTATGGTGTTCATTTTCAAAAAAGAAAAACATTCATAATGTGGCATAAAGGGGCAGATGAACATTATTCTTGTTCCAATTTGCTATTCTCAAAACCCATGTTCTAAACAGATTTCTATGACGGTTGTCTGCAGTACATCTAAATTTCAAGGGGGCATGTTAGAGGTGTTGCTTGGGTAAGACTAGAGCAGGCTTATGATTTGGATGTTTTCCTGCAATTGAACATTTTAGAAAATGTCCAGAGCACAATTTGAATGTTTGGAGCTAGGCCTGTTATAACAATGAATAAGTGGCAAAACGGTGTCCAAACTAACCACAGGAGGGATGAAGGCATGATCCCCTCCCCCCACAATCCCCCAATGGTCTTTGATCCCCCTCCCACCCATCCCCTAAAGATGTGAAAGAAACAGTACATACCTGACTGTATGATAGCTTCAGATATTATGGCCAGTCCTGGTAGAGCAGCCAGTAGGTTCTTGGAATAGCCTAGTGGGCAGTGTACAGAGATGGGGAGTCAAGCCCATACCCACTCTAACTACTACACATATGGTGGAATCTGTGAGCCTTCCAAAATCCACCCAAATCCCACTGTATCTACATGTAGGTGAGACCTGTAGGTATAAGGGCTGTTATGGTGCAGTTCTGTTCAGTAGATTTTGGATGGGTTTTGGAGAGCTTACTAGACAATATAAGGGGTTATGGTGAGATTTGTACCTGGGCCTTTTTATGTGATGTTCACGGCAGTGCCCCCTAAGGTGCTCCATTGCTCTGCTGGGATGTCAGTGGGGCCAGTCTGCTAAAAATGCTGGCCCCGTCCTATGTCCCAATGGCTTGTTTTGTGCATTTTTCTTTTGGACGTTTTTTTTTTTTCAAAAATGGTTCAAAAACATAGACGCACTGAGGACAAGCACATCTGAGAAATGGCCATTTTCGAAACAGAAAGATAAGAAGCTTTTCAGTTTTGAAAATGGTCAAGTTTGCTACTGGATTTTTGTGCGTCACTCAGATTTTGACGTCATATTGAAAACACGCACAGATGATGTTATAGAAATGATGTTCAGCGTGTACTATCGGGGCATCAAACAGGTGTTGTTCAGTTATAAAATTACCCCCACCCCCCATTATTACTGACAGCCTGACTTTTAGAATGTATGAAAAGCTGACCTGATGATAAGGTGTCAGAACAGCTCCCACACCATATTTGAGAGGAATAATGGCAATTCCTTTCTTTTTCCAGCTGTTTAGCTTGTTGTATTCCTCAATGCGGGCTTTTCTGCTGTGATAAGAAGACTTCTTCAGGCATTCGTTCCAGCATCTGCTCAAATTTGTTGCATCAAATTCTTGTTTGTGGTGTGTTTGGCTAATTCCTTTGTACATGTTTATCTCCCTAACCTGAAAGAAAACACACACAGGATAGACAGTCTTAGGTCCTATGGCAATGAGATATACATATTTGTTTTTTTTTAACTTTTTATTTATAGAATTTTCATTCTTTCAATACATGAATCACATATTATAAAATGTATAATAAAATATATATGTATGTACAATTCATATCATAAATATTCATCCCTTTCCCCTATTAATTGTTTTTCCATTTTTCTTTCATATTAATATCTATATTTCCCACCCTAACCCTATATTACTATTATCAATGTGTTAAGATATCTGATCTCTAGAATAATTAGTCAATGGATCCCATATTTTCTTAAAATTTTTAATATTTCCTTGTTGTAAAGCCAAAATTTTCTCCATTTTGTAAATGTGACATACCGAGTTCCACCAGAATGTATAATTTAGTTTGGTAAAATCTTTCCAATTTTGTGTGATTTGCTGCATGGCAACTCCTGTCAATATTAAAAGTAATTTATTATTATTTGCTGATATTGGACTCTGTGTTCTCATTGCAGTACCGAATAATATGGTATCATATGAGAGTCCTACGTGATTTTCTAGTAATATATTTATTTGGGGCCAAATTAAATTCCAAAAAGCTTTTATACAGGGACAAAAAAAAATTAAATGCTCCAATGTCCCTACTTCTATTTTACAATGCCAACATCTATTAGATCTAGTATTATCTATCTTTTGCAAGCGCGTCGGGGTCCATAACACTCTATGTAATAAAAATAACCATGTTTAACTCATAGATGCTGACTTTGTTAATCTTAATCTCCAGGACCAGAATTTTGGCCATTGAGATGCAGAAATTGTCTGTCCAATCTCAATGCTCCAAATATCCCTAAGTCCAGTTTTCTTTTTTTTATTTAGAAATCCATTTATTAATTTATACCATTTTGCGGCTTGGTGACCCAAGAAATCCGTCTGGAAACATAAAACTTGCAAACTATATTGAGTATTGAGAATTTTCCATTCAGGGAACCCTACCTGAATGGCTTGCTTCAATTGCATCCATTTAAAAAATTGTGTTTTATTTAGTCTAAATTTATTTTGCAATTGTGAAAAACTAAGCAAGGAACCTTCTGATATGACGTCATTTAATGTTCTTATTCCTGCAGTTATCCATTGTTTCCAGACGATTTTAAATCCGCCAATTCTGATCCTGGAGTTTACCCATATTGATTGATTTAGGGATTTAGCAATTGGTTCTGGTGTCAGATTATTTATGTATCTTAATGTTTTCCAAGTATCTAATAAGATTCTGTGTTCTTTGTATCTTATAGGCATTGATATAGAAATTAAATGTTCTGGATTTAAAGGGAACAGGAGCCGCCATTCTAAATACAGCCAATCTGGTACATTTTCTAAGAGATCTGGGAGGATCCAATACATACCCTGTCTTAAAATATAGGCTTGATGATACCTATAAAAATTTGGAAAATTTACCCCCCCTTCCATAATTGGTCTTTGTAATGATACTAAAGCGATTCTTGGTCTTTTCCCACACCAAACAAATTTTGTAAGAATATTGTTAAGTTTTTTATAAAATGACCCCTGAAAAAATATTGGAATCATACTCATTTGGTAACAAACCACAGGCAATATCATCATTTTAATTGTTTGAATTCTTCCCCACCAAGAAAGATGTAATGGTTTCCATTGCTCACACATTTCTGTTATTTTTTTCAATAAAAGTTTTTCATTCTCTTTGACTGTGTCTTCAATTGTATTTTTGATCATAATTCCTAAGTATTTTATTCCATCCTCTTTCCAAATAAATGAATATGGATCAAATAATCCTTTGGTACAATGAACATTAATTGGGAGGATTTCAGATTTATTCCAATTAATTTTATATCCAGAAAATGTACCGTATTTTTCTATTAAATTAAGCATACATGGAATAGTAATTTCCGGTTCTCTTAAATATAATAATATATCATCTGCATATGCAGATAATTTAAATTCAAAACTGGTAAATGAGATTCCCTTTATTTCCCTAGTTTTTTTTATTGCAATTAATAAAGGTTCTAGGACAACATCAAAAAGTAATGGAGACAAAGGGCATCCTTGTCTAACTCCCCTATGCAAGTTGAATTTAGTTGATAAATTATTGTTAATATATAATCTTGCTCCAGGAGAGCTATACAATGTCTGAATCATTTTAATAAAACCGGATCCTATACCAAACCAATGTAAAGCTTGATATATAAAATTCCATTCCACTCTATCAAAAGCTTTTTCTGCATCTAAAGAAATTAAAAAAGCTGGATCATTTATATTTTTTGCTAAATTTAATGAGTGGAATGCAAGTCTAGTATTGTCTGATGAATGTCTTTTAGCAATAAATCCTGTTTGATGTACATCAATAATGAAAGGAAGAGCTTTTGCCAATCTTAATGCTAATACTTTAGCCATTAATTTATTATCCACATTTAATAATGAAATAGGCCTGTAATTTGAAACCAGAGTAGGATCTTTGTTTGGTTTTGGTAAGACTATAATTATCGATTCTGCCATAGTACCAGATATATTTTCATTCTTTATTTGATATTGAAACAAATTTAACAGATATGGTAATATGATATTTTGGAATGATTTATAAAATTCAACAGTATAACCATCTCCACCTGGAGCGGATCCAACTCTAAGAGACTTCAATGCTGTTTCTATTTCTTTTAAAGATATAGGTTCTTCTAAACTTCCTTTTATATGATCCGGAATATTCGGTCCAATAAAAGAATTTAAGAAAGTTAATCCGTCTTGTTCTTTATTTTTATAAGAATTAGAAGTGTATAATTCCTTGTAAAAATCAAGAAATTGTGTTATAATATCTTTTGTGTTGGTATGTGTGTTACCTTGTATATCTTTAATTGCAATAATCTTAGATTTTCTTTTCTTTGCTTTAAGAAAATTTGCTAATAATTTTCCTGCTTTATTTGAATTGCCATAAAATTGTACTTGTTTATTGAAAATATCTTTCCTCACAATTTGAGAAGAAATCTCATTATATTTAACTTTTACTTTTAACAACTCTTGTAATGTATTGTTTTCCCATTTTGTAATTAATTTATTTTCTAAAATTTTTATTTGTTTTTCCATATCTTCATGTTGTTTTTTAAGTTGTTTTTTAATAAAAGCTGAATATGCAATTATATTTCCTCTCATTGTTGCTTTAAAAGCATCCCATAAAATTTCTATATTAATGTCATCAGAAGTATTAAATTGAAAGAATTCTTGCATTTCTGCTTTAAGATCTTCTAAGAATTTCGAGTCTGCTAATAAATCATTATTAAATCTCCATATTGAATTAAATTGATCATTATTGTAATTCTGAAGGTTAATCCACACACCAGCATGGTCTGAAATTATAATGGGATCAATTACTGCTTTTGATACATGCTGCGCTATGTTATTATTTACAAATATATAATCAATTCTTGAAAAAGATTTATGGACTTGAGAACAAAAAGAATATTCCCGATCATTAAAATGAAGGATACGCCATATATCTATTAAATTACAAGATTGTATTAAATTATCTAGTCCTAAAGATTTTATGATTTTACTTGGTTTTTTGTCTATAATTGGATCCATTACAGCATTGAAATCTCCAGCTACTACTAAATTAGAAGCAGCCAGTGGTAATAATAATTGTTGAATTTGATTGAAAAACTCCTTTTGATTTGAATTAGGAGCATAAAGATTAAATAAATCAAGGGTTGTACTTCCCAAATCCATTTTAATATGTACCCATCTTCCTGAAGGATCAAAATTTATTAATTTAAAGTTTGCAGTGCATTTCTTATTTATCAGGATCGCTACCCCAGCCTTTTTTCCTAAAGCAGGTGAATAGAAACATTTTGATATCCAACCCCCTGTTAACTTCCTAGATTCATTATCTGAGAGGTGAGTCTCTTGTATAAAGTATATATCGGCGTTTTGCTTATGGAGAAATCCTAATAATTTGTTTCTTTTGATAGGATGATTTAAACCATTGACATTAATTGTATATATTTTAATATCCATTTAAAATTTTAGAACTATTTTGATTTAAATGTAATATAAGTTTTACGATCAGATATCCATACATTGTAACAATATAATTTCCCATTCCCATTTCCCCTCTCCTCCCATCCCACCCTCCCTCCCCCCTAATTAATAGCAGTGCACACTTGGCAACACACATATTAGATCGGTATCAAAAAAAAAAAACCACTCCCTGAAAGTCCAAATCTGTTAAGATTCACAAATAAGTCATATATATTATAGTAGTTTTAAAGATAATTAATATTTTCCTTGACATTTCATATTTCTATAAATCCGGTTGAGATTTTATGTTAATATAGACTTTAAATTAATTTATTATCCTATTATTCAATACACTCTTATTTTAATCTAAATCTAATAAATCATATAGTATAGATTATATTTTAAGTTCCCTTCTATGGTTCTTGTATATCAAATTATATGTTCCATTACTATTTTTGACCTTAATTTAAGTCTTATGTAAATATATTTAATTTTATAAATTTAAAAATATCACATTGTATAATCATATTATACTTATATATATTAAAATGAAATAATCTTTCATTATGTCAAACCCATTCATATACTGTTTTCTATAATATTAATCTTTAAAAACATGAAAAGATTAAAAGATATATAAGGTATAGGTTAAGTATGCGACAACAAAAAAAAATAAAATAAAAAAAAATTATATTCCAGAGCTCCCCCCCTTCAAACGCAGAAGTCTCTTTTATTCTTATATCGTGCTCTTTATTTACTAATATTTAATGTTCAGTACTTCCTTCTTCGTAGAAAATCATTCCTTCTTCTTTCACCGCCTCTTTGTATTTTTATATCCAGTTCAATATTCTTATCACATTTTGTTGTATTCCAGGTGATTTCTCTTTATTATATGTTATATTATTTTAACTGGAAAAACTTTTATTTTATTTTATGATATACACTTATTAAAATAATATTGTTTACCCATAGTAACGATTTAGAATGTTTTTAACCTTATTCAAAATTACACTTCAACGATCTTTATGCTAATGATATGGTCTGGCTGAGTATTCCATAATGGAATGAAACAGTTAAGGCATCAGCTGAATTCTATTGATCTCAATTATAATTTTTAATATTAGGAAAAACTGTATGCGAATTGATTGTAGGATGGAGCTTCCTTCCTTTAAAATAGCAGTAAGACTATTTGAACTATATGCATGTGAATAATTTAACCCCTCAAGCAAATTGAAAAGATAATCAGTATTTCAACATCTTTACTATTCTTTAATACTACAAATACTACAAATCCCAGACATCAATGCGAAAGAATCTGCGAATAAGAAGACTTCACGAAACCGGAAAGAGGAATTATAAATAGGAGATGTTATTTCTCGAATGGATATTAAAGAATTACTTCGCTGTATAATAAACTATTAAAATAAAATATGAATGGAACAGAAACAAAGACCAACTTATATCTTAAAATTGAACGACGATGAAAAATAGAAATATACATATTTGTTAGACAAGTGAGCATTAATTAAATATTTATCCAGTGGAGAGAAGGTTCTGGGCCAGCCAATCACTGCCTGGCTGGCCCGGAACCTTCTCTCCAACGTCAGAATTGACGTCGGGGAGGTAGGCTTTTGGGCTGGCCGCATGCAGTCACTGCATGCACCTGGCCCTTCCCTGTTGCTGTGGTGGTGTGGGAGGGGGGTGGGGTGGGGGGTACAAATGGAGCATGTTGGATGGCAGGGTCGGCTTTGGGGGTAAGGCAGGGAGCAATCGGTGGTGGCGGTGGCTTCAGCGGGGAGGTGGGGCAGACAGGGACAGAGGAAGAAAAAGTTGGGGGGAATGGAGTGTGTCGGGTGGGGAGGCAGGGAGAAATCGGCAGCGGTGGCTTCAGTGGGGGCAGGCAGAGAGAGAGGAAGAAAAATTTGGGGGGAATGGAGTGTATTGGGTGGCAGGGTTGGCTTTGGGGGTGGGGCAGGGAGGCAGGGAGAAATCGCCGGCGGTGGCTTTAGTGCGGGGCAGGCAGGGAGAGAGGAAGAAAAATTTGAACTCATGGAAGGACAGAGAAAGAGATGTTGGTTGGGGAATGGAATGCGGTCTGAAGGAGAGGAAGCATGCAGGAGGCAGAAAGAAAGAAATATTGGATGCACAATCAGAAGGAATTGTAACCAGAGACTCATGAAATCACCCGACAGCAAAGGTAGGAAAAATTATTTTATTTTTAATTTAGTGATCGAATTGTGTCAGTTTTGAGAATTTATATCTCCTGTCTATACTTTGCACTATATTTATCTATTTTTCTATAGTTGTTACTGAGGTAACATTGCATATTTTAAAGTAATCTGCCTTGACCTCTTTGAAAACCCCCAAATATAAATGATAATTAACATTTTCTCTGCTACAATGTGCTTTGTGTTTTTTAAAAATTTTGTGGTTACCATTATGTATTAATAAGATTATATTGTGTATATATGAAAATGGATGGAAGAAATTGCATTACAATTATTACTATTATTATGGGGCTGAAGTCAGGGGCGGAGCTTGGGCAGGTCAGGGGCAGAGCTTGGGCAGCAGTACTCGGTTGGCATTTGTTAGGCTTGTGGGTACTTGGCTTGAAAAGGTTGAGAAACACTGGTCTAGAGTCTGTGGGTAGATGCACTAAAGTCATTCAAGTTTCAAATTTTATTAAGTTTTGTTGTACATGCAATGTAAAATACTTCAATGCGTAAAACATTTTAAAAATAGGGGACAAAACAAAACAGTTTTATACAATTAAGTACAAAGTATATACGTACAAATAAAGAACTGGTACAGAAGGTAAAGGGGATGAACTACAATCTTTAAAGAAAGAGAAGAAACATTTAAGGAAAAACACATCTGTGCCTTTAAAAAAAGTTCCAACAGTTGAGTGACAGGAGGCTGCTATGGGGCTTCCCCTGCTGCTCAGCTGTTAGGGCTTCTCCAATCCAGTTCTGCACATTTCAGTTGCTCTCAGAGTGACTAATTGAACGGGACCTGTGTGCAAATAATTTGCATACAAACTTCTTGGAACATCAATCATTGTTTCAGAGTTGGCTATGAAATTGGCCAACAGTGACTACTATTACTACTTATCACTTATATAGCACTGAAAGGCGTACACAACGCTGTACATTTTGACATTTATAGATGGTCCCTGCATGGAAGAGCTTACAATCTAACTTGGACAGACTGACATGACATATAGGGTTAGGGATGCAGAATCCAAGGTGAGAGGAGTTAGGAGTTGAAAGCACTCTCAAAGAGGTAGGCTTTTAACCAGGCCTTGAATACTGCCAGAGACAGAGCCCGCTGTGGGGATTCGGGCAGCTTGTTCCAAGTATACGGCGCAGCTAGGCAGAAGGGATGGAATCTGGAGTTAGCAGCTGAAGAGAAGGGCACAGAAAGGAGGGACAGTGCGGAGCTCACGGGAGGGATCATAGGAGGAAATAAGTGAAGAGAGATAGTGAGGGGCAACTGAGTGAGTGCATTTGTAGGTCAGTAAGAGGAGTTTGAATTGTATTCAGAAATGGATGGGGTAGGAGAGGGGTAATGTGAGTAAAGCAGCTCTCCCGGAATATGAGTTTTGCAGCTGAATTCTGGACGAACTGGAGAGGAGCGAGATGGCTAAGCAGAAGGCCTAAGAGTAGCAGGTTGCAGTAGTCTAAGCGTGAGGTGATGCGGGCATGGATAAGTGTTTTGGTAGTGTGCTCAGAGAGGAAGGGTCGGATTTTGGCAGGCAGGTTTTAGTGATATGTTGTATATGGGCGGTGAAGGAGAGAGAGGAGTCAAAGATGACCCTGAGATTACAAGCAGACAAAACAGGAAGAATGAGAGTGTTGTCCACAGAGGCAGAGAACGAGGGAAGCGGAGAGATGGGTTGAGTGGGAAGTTGAGCAGCTCTGTCTTAGCCATATTCAATTTTAGATGGCGGTGAGACATCCAGGTGGCAATGTTGGACAGGCAGGCTGAGACTCTGGTCTGGGTTTCAGTAGAGATATTTGGTGCAGAGAGGTAGATCTAGGAGTTGTCTAGCCCTGAGTGTTCTGTTGGATGAGGGATTAACTTTGGAAGGGCAGGTTTCTGCAGTTGTGAGGCTGATTTTGCTGTGTTGTGTCTTTTGACATGTGTTCACTTTATTATTTTTTTGCAGAGTACGCTTACACACTTTACATCATCCATGCCTTTATTACTTCTATGATTGGCTACTGCAATAGTTTGTATTGTGGTTTAACAAAGAAGCAGCTTCTATGGTTATAGTTAGTACAAAATGTATTAGCTCAACTAATTTGGGGAAGAAGAGTTCTGATCTTGTGACCCCCTCTTGAGAGAACTGCATTGGTTGCCTTCTTTGTTTGTTTTTTTATAGTGTTTGGTATATTGTTTTATACAATCTTTACAGTTATTTCTGATAAGGCCCTGGTCCTTATATACCGGGAAGGCAACTCTGATCATCTGCAGTTTCTGGATAGGGTTATGCTTCAGTGTACCTGTCAGGGAGTATTTGAGTTTGCGGAACTTCTGTCAGCAATTCTATTCCTTTAGTTTTGAAATTAGTTGTTCAGGCTTTTACAAAGCCACACTAGCAGCGCAGCTTTGTTGAAGGGGGAGGGGGCATTATCAGCTGCATTATTGCAATGCTATGCAGTTGGTGGATGATACTGGAACTGATATATCTTTGCCACACTGGAATACCTGGTCTCTTGCCTGACAGTCATTCAAATTTTGAGGTATTTTGCATATATTAACAATGATTGAGACACACATGTTGTTTGTGCAGTAGGTCCCACTCCTATCTAAAATAGGAACCTATGGTGATTTCAGAAGTTCACATACTATAAAGTATTTTTGGGTTAGCTTTGAAAAGATATCACCTCTCACTAAGTCTGCTTTTTTCTAGGCCAAAAATGGCTACTTGCACTTTGTCCATGATACTAGTTGACTTATTTGCTAAGTAAAAGTCACTTGAAGAATAAAAGAAATAAAGAATAATAATAGCACTAATTACCGTATGTTTCACTCTATAAGACGCATCCTAGATTTAGAGGAGGAAAAACCAAGAAAAAAATATTCTGACGCAAATTGTGCCTCTGAACCCAGCCCCCTAGAAAAATAGACAAATATACTGCAGCAAACAGATTTTGATCACTAAATTGAAATCCTACCTTTGTTGTCTGGTGATTTCTGGTTGCACTAGATCAGGGGTGTCCAATGTCGGTCCTCGAGGGCCGCAATCCAGTCGGGTTTTCAGGATTTCCCCAATGAATATGCATGAGATCTATTAGCATACAATGAAAGCAGTGCATGCAAATAGACCTCATGTATATTCATTGGGGAAATCCTGAAAATCCGACTGGACTGCGGCCCTCGAGGACCGACATTGGACACCCCTGCACTAGATAGTTCTTTCTTTCTTTTTCTTTCTTTCCTTCCTTACTTCCTCAGGCCCAACAATTGTCTCTTTCTATTCCCTCCCTCCTTCCTTCCTTCCTATGTCCTGAGTTCTTGCCCCCTCCCCCTCACTACCTTCTAGCCTTTGTCCTTCCTCCCTGCCACACCGATGTCTGCCTCCCTCCCGCACCGAAGCCTGCCTACCTTCCTCTCTGCCATGCCGATTCCTCCTCTCTGGTCCACCGCTCGCCCACTGCTGCTGCAACTCCATGAAGGGAAGGGCCGGCGGCATGCAATCGGGCCCAGAAGTCTTCGGAGATAAGGTCAGGGCCAGCGATTGGTTGGCCCAGACCTTCTCTCCAATGTCAGAATTGATGTTGGGGCAAGACTTGTTGGCCTCATTGCACGCCGCCGGCCCTTCTCTTCCTTTCCTGTGGCGGCGAGCGGGTAAGAGGGCGGCAAGCTGGTGCGGGGGGCAGGGGTGACGAGCAGCAGCAGAACACCTGGGGGGAAGGGCAAGAGCAGCATCAGAATGCCGGGGGGGGGAAGGCGGGCGGAGGTGTATTCGCTCCATAAGACGCACCCCCTTTTCCAGCCCTTTTTGGGGGTGGAAAAAGTGCGTCTTATGGAGCAAAAAATATGGTAATTCACATCAGTAATCTAGTAAAAATGAAACTTTTACAATGATATTTATTGAGATGTACCTTTTCTGGTGACAGTCCACATCTGGCTGCTACAGCATCAATCCATATTTCTGTAATGAATGCTATCTGAGGGAAACCAAATCCTCGGAATGCTGTGTTGGATGGCAGATTCGTTTTGCAGGCTAAGGCATGACTTTTAACATTGGGAAAATTGTAGGCATTGTCCAGTTTTAAGGTAGCTAGGCTGAGCACCTTGAAAATAACAGATCAGAAAAATGTTAGATATATATACAATTACCCTGATTGTGAGTCTTCAAAGGATATAATACCTAAACAGGCCACTTTGTTGGTAATGTGTAAGACAGAATTGTAGAAACAAAATATTTTCAAACTTTATTTTGGAAAAAAACAGGCTTTGCTTTGTGGCCAACAGATAAGAATATTTCCTGATGTTACTAGGCAGATGCAATTTCGGAGTAAACAGTTCCTAAAACTTAAGCCTCAGGCTTTGGTAATAGGAGCGTGTTTCTTCCTTAAATTCCCGTGTAAATGCTTGATAAATACATTTTTGTAAATCCAACTCAGTTGGAGAATTTTTTAAAAGACAAATCATTACCTGAGAAAATTTAAGTAACGGTACCTGTGGTTGATGAAAATAAGTGACATTTAAAATGAGAGCCAATAGTAGCCTGTGACGCTCTAATGATTTTTTAATGTATTTTCTTAGGTTAAAATTTCCTATTATGATGTACCTGAAAATTTTGTTATGTATATGACAAAACTAAAATAAAGAATGAAAAAAAACAACACCCTGATTGTACTGTTTGAGAAATGGTATAGAACAAGAGTTCTAGTCATTTGCACAAAAAGTACTATCCACCTCCTCCCTCAAGTCATTATTTTCTGTGGTCTTTCAACATGTTGTTTACAACACAAAAAGCTTAGTTTACTACCCATGAACAGAAAGTTGATCATAAATGTGTAAGAGACTTACGAGAATAGATTCATCAGGGGTACATCCAGCATTGGAATAGTACGTGACATCCACAGCTACAATTCTTCCATTGTTCATGAATCCCAGCTAAAACAGGGAAGAGCGAAATTACAGGTATTCAGCTATTGCTCATAGGCCCCAATTCACTAAAGTCAGCGATCATCGCTAAACCTGTTTTCACAGGTTTAGCAATGATTGAAGTTAACTGACCTGATTCACAAAATGGCCCACCACATGTTTTTCCCTTCAATCACCCATTTTCTGATCCGACCATGCAAATTCGTACAACCCCATGCAAAATAGCCGTGTTTGATTCACTAACATTTGCTTGGCTATTTTGCATCAGGTTTTATGATCCTAAAACCCGACTGCTGTACAGGGTTAAAAAAAAAAATTTTTTTTAATGGCACAGATATTTTGCGTTTAACGTGGATACTTTCAGAAAAGAAATCCTGCTATTCAAAAAATCCATGAAGACTAACTAACACCGTATGAAACATTTCAATCCTCTGAAGCAACCCGCTCTACTCCGTAATACCTCTGGACATGTCCAGAAATCCTCTTCTGTAATCCGCCTTGAACCGCAAGGTAATGTCGGAATAAAAATCACTAATGTAATGTAAAGTAATAAGTGTAAGGTGATGCATGTCGGTAATAAAAATCTTAGACACGAATACAGGATGTCCAGTGCAGTACTTGGAGAGACCCCCCAGGAAAGAGACTTGGCAGTACTGGTAGACAAGTCAATGAAGCCGTCCACGCAATACACAGCAGCGGCGAAAAGGGCGAACAGAATGCTGGGAATGATTAAGAAGGGGATCACGAACAGATCTGAGCCTTTGACCTTAATATAAATTATTATATGAAAGAAGATAGCAATACTTTAGTAAACTGGAACAATCTAAAAACATGCAAAATAATACAACAGTTATTTCTCTTATTCTCATCATCTACATTTCTTGTTCCACTCACTTTATATTTGCTGAAAAATGGGTGTCTGCCTGCAGTTATGAGTATATCATCTCCACGCTCCAAAACGCAGCGAATTGGACGACCAGTTCTGAGAAAAGAAGATTCTTCATTATATACATACAAGAAAGCTTTATATTCTCATTTTGACCTCTGTTTATACAGTACAGTTACTTACAGTATGCAGGGTCTGTAAGATCTTCATGCACAGAATTGGTTATTAAAAACACTATGTAAATCTTTCTTTCATATCTATCTTTGGGATCCTTTTACTAAGGTGCACTATGCCCTGTGGTAATTTCTAATCTAATCAAAGACTTTCTAAACCACCTGACCCAATTGGTTCAATTTCCATGGTTGTGCGTGGTAACATGTGCTAGTTATTCTTTTGAATTATTTTTATCAGGGAGTATGGCATGGGTGAGGAATACACTTGGACGCTCTAATTGGTTAATGCAGGGTTATTGCAGAAGCAGACTGTGGGAAGGAGAAAATAAAGATCCCAGACCACAGGAAGGGGAAAGGGGAAGACAGATGTCAGACCACAGGAGAGGGAAAGAGAGGGAATAGAAGGGATGGAGAGAAAGGGAAGAGAGGGAGGACATGGTGTACAGGGATGGGAAGATTGGGGAAGGGAAGAGAAATGGTAAAAATGTTGTTTATGGATAGATGGAAATAAGGGAGAAGAATTAGGAAGGAGATGGCACAAATGAGTGATGGGGAAAGGCAGAGAGAGGGAGGAGATAGTGCAAATGGATAGATGGGAAGGGAAGACATGAAAAAGTAGATAGATTTGGGGAGGAAGCAGAAAAATGGAAGAAAACTGAATGCTAAAAGTTAATGCCAAAGATGGATGTAGGGCAAAAGGTGAAGGAGAGAAAAACAGCAAATGGATAAGAAGGCCCTGGAAACAGAGACAGAAGGAAGTGCAACTAGAGACTGGGAAAAGATGAGTAGAAAAATAAAATCACCAGCCAACAAAAGTAGGAAAAGTGATTTTATTTTAAATTCAGTGATTGAAATGTACCAGTTTTCAGAATTTACATCTAATGCCTATATTTTGCATTGTTCTGAAAGAAATGCATTTATTTCTATTTCTCTGATGTTGTACTACATGCAGTGTCTGGCATCTTAGAGTTTCAGGCCAAACAGCCTGTGTTCAAGTGCCTGATAAATCAGGGGTGAGCCTTGCTTCCAGGGGCATGATTCCCGAGCTCCTTGACTGTTAGTGTAGGCTGGCTAGTTGGGTTCCTTTACGGGTGACCTGCCAGCAACAGGAAGCTCATCAGAGGGTCTGCGTTCTCTTGAGCACCACAAGCCTCACAGTCGAATAAAACCCCCCAAAATAAATAAAGACTTCTCAGAGCAGATCAGAAAGACACCTTCCAGTTGCAGAAGGAAAAACTTGCAGAAAACTTGCAGAAGGAAAAACTGAAGAGAGGCAGTACAGCCCACTGAGGAAGGAGGTGGAGCTGAAGAAAAATTGCATGTATCTTTTTGCAACAGCTCGCGATTGAGGGAAATTAGCCCACTTGTCAGGACTCATGCCCTGTGTCAGAGAAAGATCTAAATGCATGTGTTGACATAAAAATGCATACTTTACGAGTAGGCATGGCAGGGGATACAGCATGGGTGGAGTTCACCAAGGTTGATTATTAAATACCTTCATTTACACGTGTACTTGTGAGGTTTACACCTGACTGAGGGCAGGCATAAATATCATGCTTGCATTAAATGTATGATTTCACCACTTTTGCTAGTATTCTATATAGATTCATAAGGGGTAATTCTATAAAGGGATGTCTATATTTAGGTGTCTTGAAGGTACATACTGAGAGTCTAACCTATAAAGGAGAGCAGGTGCCTACTTTCCTTTATAGAAGAATTGTGCATGGGTTCAGATGCAAGCACTGATACCTGGCATAAAATGCTCATTCCTAGATTTCAGGGATACACATATAGCTTATAGTATTCTATAAGCTACATGCATAAGTGTGTGTCCCCACCCAGACTCTGCCCATGCAAATGCCCACATGCAAAGTGCATGCTATTGAAGATATGCTACAGAATAGCATATAGACAGATTATTATGCATGTCAGTACAAGTATATAAGTAGAATACTTGTACTGACATTTACATGCATATTTTCTGCCTAATTTTAGGTGGCTCTTTATAAAATGACCTCCATTAAGGGGAATTTTATAAGAAGACATCTAATTTAAGATGGTGAGTAGTACTGCAAGATGGACATTAGAAGTCATGATGGCCATTATGGATCCTGGCACAGTCCTGGGTGGTAGCAGAGATCCTGGGAGTGAGGGGAGGGTTGGGCTCTGGGGAGGCAAGACTTGTTTTTTGGGAGAGCCAGGATTTTGGATGGGGCAATGGGAAGAGGGTTGTGACTGTTGGTAGAATCGGAAGGAGGGAGCTGTCGGTCAGAGGGAATGGAAGGAGCGATATCGGGGGGATTGAAAGGAGGCGTGATGTTGGGGGGAATCAGATGGAGAGAATGTTGGGAGGGGTATTAGGAAGAGTGATGTTCGAGGGGGCAAATCAGATGTGTAGCAGAAGCAGCACCACACATTCTATTGGCAGCTAGTGTGCACTAGAGATAAAACAGGGGAAACAAAACCACAAAATCAAATATGCAAAAAATAGCCGAAACATGTACATGTCGAGTCATTGAGTTATTGGATGAATAATGTCATTTTGAACCATCAGATGAGTTAAAGGACATTTGTATTCCCGTGTACATTATTCTAATTAGGACAATTCCACTCTATTTTTTGCAGCTAGTGTGCACTACCAGAGTACAGTAGAACTGCTACATTTACCGCCTTCTTTTGAAATGGTAGTAACTGCAGATGTGCTATCAGCAGTTGTGAGAGCTAGCATATTGTTCCAACCTGTGCATTAGCTAAATATACAGTATATGCATATTAGCTGTATCAGTCAGCCACTCCTCTGCCTGTCCATGTCTTGCCCACTCCATCATTAAGCAGCTAATATGGGATTTTTAGCTGCATTGGCCTCTTTTTTAGTGCAGAAGACATTAGCATGTCTATTACACAGTAAACCCACATTAACTGTTTAATGCAGCTTATTAAAAGAGCCCCTATATGTCTTTTTAAGTAGTGCCTGAGCAGTGCCAATTTGCTTTCCTAAATCTAGTGCCCTATTTTAAAATTACCCTTTCTGTGGAGCAAGCATGAAACACTCCTGAACTATTTAAAAAAGAATGTTTCTGCTGCCTGTATTATTCAGCATGCAAAACTGCACAAACTAGGGTTACCAGATTTCCTCTTTATAAAAAGAGGACACGTTGCCCCAGCCTGTCCTGCCCCCAGCCCCTCCCCGTTCTGCTTCCTGCCTATGCGGGGGCAGGAAGCAGTAGCAGAGGAAAAGCTTCTGGGTCGCCGAAGGCATCGTGTTTACTTCACTCATGCTGCCTAGGACCGAAGAGTTAAAGCAGCAGCACTAGGAAAACAGTGAGCAAGCACTGGATCTCATGGGCGGGGGCTGGCGAGGGTTGCAGGGGACTCCAGGGTGTGTGAGTCTTACAGTGAAGCAGTGGCGTACCTAGGGTATGTGGCACCCGGGGCCCATCATTTTTTGACACACACCCCCCCCCCCCCCATGTAAAATTTTTTTTTTTTTTTTTTGCAATAACCATGAAATGGAATAAATGGTCAGAATAGAAACAGGCAGTGAAAATTTTCTTATATTCCAAACATAACATAACATAACATAACATAAATTATGTCTGAATTGTCATGACATCAGAAGTACATATGGAGTAGTTGCAGGTGATGCTTGGGACAGTTCTGATTGTGTTAGTTCGGTTTTATGTGTTTTTTGAATAGAAGGGTTTTTATTTCTTTTTGAAGGTTTTGCAGTCTGTGGTCGATGTCAATTGGTTGTAGAGTTGGGGGTCGAGTGTTGCAGCTCGAATGGCTAGGAGGTTGTCGAACAGTTTTTTTCTTTTGACGTTTTTGGTTGGAGGGTGTGTGAATGGTGCGTGAGTTCTCCTATGTCTGTTTGAAGTGGATTGAATTATTTAGCTGAAGAAATTAGTTACCCCCCATTCCACACACATTAATTCTCTTCCATTTTTGTTCCCATTATAAAAAACACTGATAAGTTCCCAGAAAAAAAATACATTAAAATAAGAAGTGAAAACAAAGGCCCCTACAGATGAGAACATAACATAAGAATAGCCTAACTGGGTCAGACCAATGGTCCATCATGCCCAGTAGCCCATTCTCATGGTAGCCAATCCAGGACACTAATACCTGGTCAAAACCCAAAGAGTAGCAACATTCCATGCTACCGATCCAGGGCAAGCAGACACTTCCCCCATGTCTTAATAACAGATTATGGACTTTTCCTCCAGGAATTTGTCCAAATCTTTCTTAAAACCAGCTACACTATCTGCTTTTACCATAACTTCTGGCCACTTCATTTTTAAGTTTAGATCTTTCCTTTCAAACAGAGACCTTGCTAGATGTCAAATACAGCACAAGGTAACTTCACATGGACTTAGCTGTGCAGGAAATGTGAATCTCCTCATACACCCACCATATAGTGCAAAAATGTGCAAAGGTCTGTTTTTTTCTTTCGATCACTACATAGCCTAATGCCACACAAGCAGCGCTGTTACAAACATATTCTGTAGGTCAATGCTAAGGATAACAAAGTTTCCTTCCTTGGACCAGAAGGAGATAAACCACTGGAAGAGATCCCAAAACAACACCCAAAGACCCACTCAGTGTGTGAATCAGTTGAGTGGAGTGGACTAACTGGGGGGTGGAAAGGGGCCCGGAGTTTGCTCAGCAGAATTTCCCAGACCACCTCTTCCTCTCAACACATTGACACGCTGCCACCATCACCACTAGGAACACCTCACTGGGTAGGCCAGCTATGCTATAAACTTTATAAAACACATTATTATATTTTCTTATAAAGCACATATTTTAACTGACCTCTCTGACATCCTCAGCCTTTCCATTCACAAAAATAGAAGGAAGAAAAGTTCCCATTTCCTGCTGTCTCATGTCCCCGGCCTATACAATATTTTTTTTCTGCAGACCCTTCAAAAGTCTGACCAAATCCTCGTTTCACTTGCATTATAAAGTACTGAGGATGCCATCTCTCCCCAATCCCAGGTCCTAAAGTCTAAGACAGTAGCGCAAACTAATGCTGCCAGATACAGGAAAAAAAAAATTTTGATTCGATTCAGCCCTATTGAATTGGTTTTTCAATTCGATTTTCCTGCCCAGTTGGGTGATTTTTTTCAAAACTCCTGGTGGGTTTTATAGCTTTTTCACCCCCTTTGGCTTCTCCTAACCACACTGGCGCTGTGGTGTAAATAAAATAAAGAAACAAAAAGGACTTTTCCTCTTTCTGTTAAATCCTAGCTCACGTTTGCAGTCCAACACCAGCTCTGGCAGGATACACATTTCAAATCTGACATGTTATAATCACAAAACAGAAAATAAAATTAATTTTTCTACCTTTTGTTGCTGGTTATATTTCAAATCTTGTTGGTCCAAGGCTCTGGTTTTCTTCTGATAACTTGCTTGCCAGGGTCTCCTTCTTTCTGCATGCTAACCATCCATCTGCCAACTCTGTCCTCCCTTTCCATTTCCCTTCCCTTCCCAGGAAGTCTGATATCTTTCCTTTTTTTCATCTCCCTCCACAGATCCACCTTTTCTTAAATACCCTTTCATCCGGCATCTCTCCCTCCTTCCCCACCATCCCAGAGTCCACCATCTCTCCGTTTCTTTTCCTAATTACCCTCCTATCCAGTATCTCTATCCCTCCTCCACACCATCCCTTGTGTCCAATTTCTCTCCCTTTCTGTTCCTTCCCTCCCTAAATCCCATGGTCCATCATCTCTCTCCCTCTCCTCTATTTTCAGACCCATTATTTCTTCCCCCCCCCAAAGTTTGGCATATGCATGTCTCTTTGAACACCCCCTTCCCTCCGTGTACTTCTAAATCATGGTCCCCCCCCAAAGGCCTGTCCGCCCTTGAAGGCCTGCCTGCCTGCCTTTCCCCCCTTGAAGGCCTGTCCCCCCTTGAAGGCCTGCACCCCCTTGAAGGCCTGCACCACCCCCCTCGAAGGCCTGCACTCCCTTGAAGGTCTGCACCCCCCCCCGAAGGCCTGTCCCCCACTTGAAGGCTTGTACCACCCCCTTGTAGCTTCTCCCCCCCTTGTAGGCCTGTCCCCCCCTTGAAGGCCTGCCTGCCTGCCTTTCCCCCCCTTGAAGGCCTGCACCCCCTTGAAGGACTGCACCCCCCCCCGAAGGCCTGCACTCCCTTGAAGGTCTGCACCCCCCCAAAGGCCTGTCCCCCCCTTGAAGGCCTGTCCCACCCCCTTGTAGGCCTGTCCCCCCTTTAAGGCCTGCCTGCCTGCCTTTCCCCCCCTTGAAGGCCTGCACCCCCCTTGTAGGCCTGTTCCCCCCCCTTGTAGGCCTGTCCCCCCCTTGAAGGCCTGCCTGCCTTTCCCCCCTTGAAGGCCTGCACCCCCTTGAAGGTCTGCACCCCCCCAAAGGCCTACACCCCCCCCGAAGGCCTGCACCCCCCTGAAGGCCTGCCTGCCCCCCTTGAAGGCCTGCACCCCTTGAAGGCCTGCACCCCCCCCCCCGAAGGCCTGTCCCCCCTTGAAGGCCTGCCTGCCTGCCTGTCACCCCCTCCCCCTTGAAAGCCTGCTTGCCTGCCCGCCCGCCCCACCCTGAAGGCCTGATGCCCCGACCCACCCCGAAGGACCGCTCGCCCCCCTGGCCTCCCCGCACCACCTATGAACAGCCGCAGCAGGATCGCGAAGTCAGCGTCAGCGATCCCTGCGCTGCTTCCTGCGCCACGGTCCCGCCCCTCCTCTGACGTCAGAGGAGGGGCGGGATCGCGGCGCAGGAAGCAGCGCAGGGATGCTGACGCTGACTTCGCGATCCTGCTGCGGGCTGCTTCACAGGTGGTGCAGGAAGGTCAGTGGGGCGAGCGGTCCTTCGGGGGTGGCGGGGGACTGAACGGCAAGGCCGGGAACACCCCCTTAGGGCTGGTACCCGGGGCGGCCCGCCCCCCCTAGGTACGCCACTGCAGTGAAGACAGGGGGAGAGGGGGGCAGGGGACTCCAGATAGGGGCATGAGCCTTGCAATAACTGCTGTAGGGTTTCTAGATGTCCGGTTTCCCTGGACAAAAATAGCAAAATAGAAAAGCCGCCCAGACTTCCTAGAGAGTTCTCAAAAAAAGGACATGTCATCAGGGAAACCCAGACATTTGGTAACCCTAGCAGAAACCCACACATATCTTTTTTTTTTTTTTTTACTACACGAACATGCTTTATATTAAGCCTCTTTACTCTGTGTCTTGACTCTAGGTTTTTGTAGTTTCTCTCTCTCTCTTTTTTTTTTTTCAAAAAATGTGGAAATACACATACTTGTTTGCTGCTACTGCCACAGCAGCTCCCAGGAAAGCTGGCTTTGTTGCCTTTCCACCAAAAGCTCCACCAGCTCTCTTCATATGACACCTTATTCTGTTAGATGGGACACCAAGCGCTGCAGCAATCACTTCCTGAAAAATCAAGGTTGGTTGCAATGGAATGTTCAATTTTTCCTCCTGGTACAACATAGTATGCTCTGATTTGCATAGAATAATGTTATATTGAGCTTATGTAGTTTTCTACTTTTATTTATCATTTCTGCAGTGTTGCAAGACAAACACAATACTGCATAACTGCATATAAGAGACCCTTCTCTGTGCAGCTCACAGTACAGTCAAGACATAAGAGTCAGGGTATAATATTATATTCTTAAAAGACTTCCAAGTATTTTACTACTGTCAATCAAAACTATCACATTTGTAGAGGGATACTACAGGCTAGTCTTGTGATTTAATATATGTTGTGTTGATTTCAAACGGCATGAACATAAATACCACAACTCATTTTAGAAGTAAGTTAAAAAAAATCTCTCCCTGGAAACCAGCTCAACAGGGAGCTCAACAGACACATGAAATAGTGGTTCTGTTCCTTTAGGACAATATACTCTCTCTCAGCATCTCAAAAACAAATTGTCTCCTTTTCCCATGGAAAGATAACCTGCAACTTATAGCACAGTTATCTATTGAGAATATTCCAATCGAATCAGTTACTTCAGTCAAAATCTTAGTGGTTATCATTGACAGCAAATTAACCTATCGGCCCCAAATCAGCACAATCGTCAAAAAAATGTTTTTTTTTAAACTTAAAATGATACGTTCTTTAGCTAGTATCTTAGACTCTCATTCTCTTAATATATTGATCCAGTCTCTTATCATCTCTAAACTTGACTATTGTAACTCGCTGTATAAAGGTATATGCCAAAAGGACATAAGACGTCTTCAATTAATCCAAAGCCATAATAATTATTACAAATTCAAAAAAATACGATTATGTTACCCCCCCTCTTAAAGAAAGCACACTAGCTACCCATTCCTCCCAGAATAACTTATAAAATCACCATCTTATCATTCAAAACCAAAAAGACCAATGAACATGCCTTCATAGATAGACTTCTGATTCCACATGACCCACCCAGAACCCTAAGATCTACCTCTCAACATCTACTCTATGTATCCTTAAAAATCATCTGTACCCATCGGGTATCTATTTTCTCAGTAACAGCCCCCATGACCTGGAATTCTCTTCCAACACACATTAGGGCAGAACAAAATATTGATAAATTCAAAGGTGGGCTAAAATGTTTCCTCTTTAAAGATGCCTATGAATAAAGTATCTTTATTTTCCTCTCTTAAATCCCCTTTGCTTGCCTCTCCCTTACCACCTTTTGTGTTTTCCCTTTATGTCTGCTTTTCTTATAAATATAGTACTTCTCCCTTCCTTATGTTTTCATTGTAAGTTTATTTATGTTATGTTAAGCTACTCGTTGTTCGTTCCCCCCATTTCATTATTGTAAAACGCTTAGAATATGATAAGCGTTTGATCAAATTTTTAATAAACTTGGAAGTGCATGCAGAATGGCCAGTTCCAAGGTGAAGAACATGCCAAATAAACATAGAAGCATATCAGGTGTTATAAAAAAGATGACTTTTTCTACCCAGTCTGCCCATTTGTGCCACTTGACTGCACTGTCAAAGGCCTTATGTGATTCATGATGTTCTCCTTTTCTCTACTACTAAGTTCCCTTTGAATTCAATTTTCAAAAGATTTTATCTGCACTAGTTGGGCCTGAGCTCCTTTGGGCCAGTTATTAATACAGATTAGCATGGATATAAACTTAAATATCAGAACTGGCACTTAATTTTATTTATATATTCAGTGGTAGTTTCCTTTTATCTCATGCCACTGAATATCTGGTGCCAATCCATTAATGTTAAACAAACAACTTATTCATTTGGGAGGCAATTCTATAACCTAAACATTCACATTTGCATAGGCAATAATGCATGTAAATGTTTAGAACACTAGCACTTGTATGTACAAATATGAGCACACATGCATATAAAAGCTAGCATGTACTATTTTGCAAATACATGCTTAATAATATAAGAATAGTTATACTGGGTCAGACCAATGGTCCATCTAACCCCCTGTTTCCAACAATGTCCAATTCAAGTCACAAGTACCTGGAGAAACCTAAATATTAGCAACATTCTATGCTACTGATCCCAGGGCAAGCAGTGGAACCTTTTTTTAAAATCTGGAGTTATTTTGGCTATCCTCCTTCAGGTACTACTGACCATTTTAATGATAGATTACAGATTACTAAGCAGATCAACAATTTCATGTTTGAGATCATTCAGTACCCTGGATTGTATACCATCTGGTCCAGGTGATTTATCATTCTTTTATATTGTCAATTTGGCTCAGTATGTCTTCTAGGTTCACCGAAATTTCTTTCAGTTCCTCCACATTGTCATCCTTGAAAACCTGGTATAGGTCTTTACGGAAGAAGATGTAAGAGATCTCTCTTATATCTTCTTCCATAAAGACCAAAATAAGTAATTCCAACTCTTCACCATGTCCTTGTCCTCCATGAGTGATTCTTTTATTCCTTGATAATCTAACTTAACTTTCATTGTGTATTTTTACAAAGAAGGAACATATCAAGGGGTAGGACATGTGTGGGACATAGGCAAGGCTTCAACTTATGCACATAACTTAACACAGTGTAAGTTATGCACATTCCTGCTGTACTTAGGTGTGCACGCTTATACCAGTTCTATGGTTAGTATAAGTTTGAGTACCTAAATGTTAGATGTATTAATAACCAGTTATGCTAGTATTTTATAATGGAAAATAGGTGCTTACATTTGCTTATAGAATCAAATGATACCACACACCTTCCAGGTGCCTAATTGAAGACACCCAGTTATGGAATTGACCCATCAGTGACAAAATGTGGCCACCTCGGGCACAAGTTAAAAAAAAAAAAAAAAAATTTGTTCCATATACTAGTTTGGTCTGCTCTCTGTTCTATCCCTGAATCATCGCAGATCTGCCTCTCTTATGCCCCTGATGATATGAGATGCATGTTGGAGATAACATGAAGCCAAACAGGGGTGAAACAAAGCTTCAACAGGCCCATGGCTTTAAGATTAGCCTTACTGGGTAAGACCAATGGTCCATCAAGCCCAGTAGCCCATTCTCACGGTGGCCAATCCAGGTCACTAGTACTGGCCAAAACCCAAGGTGTAGCAATATTCCATGCTACCGATACAGGGCAAGTAGTGGCTTCCCCTGTGTCTTTCTCAATAACAGACTTTTCCTCCAGGAACTTGTCCAAACCTTTCTTAAAACTAGCTATGCTATCCGCTCTTACCACTCCATGTGTACCATCTCCTCCCTCTCTTTGCCTTTCCCTTCCTCTCCATCCATGTGCACCATCTCCTCCCTCTCTTTGCCCTTCCCTTCCTCTCCATGCATGTGCTGCCATCTCCTTCTTCTCTTTGCCCTTCCCTTCCTCTCCATCCATGTGCATCATCTCCTTTCTTTCTCTGCCCTTCCCCTTTCCTCCACATCTCTCAGAGATCTGGCATGTTCTTCCCCTTTGCCTCTTTGTCCCCCTCCCGATCAAGATCCGGCACTTCTTGTTTCCAGTGCTTCAGCCCCGCACTCTTCTTTAGTGTGATAGCAGGTTACCTGTGCAGCAGATGTAGCCTGACTTGATATATAGATATCCATTTCATGTTCCTCTCTTTTTGGAATAGCAAATATGCTATTAGTCTCAAAATAAAAATGTTCTTGTCCTCCAAGATGGATTTCACCTGTTACAAACACAAAATAAGGAGTTCTGTAAAGCTTGTTGTGATAGGAGAATATAAAGGGAAAGAGAGAGGGAGAATTCCTGACCAAGCACAGGCTAAGATTTGGGCTGTTTTTAACACTGAAATAGTTTGGGTTTCCAGGTTGGATGACGTGTATGTAGTTAGATCTAATCTAATTGCAATTTGTAGATTGCTCAATGGCTAAAAAGGATCAAGGTGATTTACAATGTTAAGAGACCCATACAAATCATGGGGAGAATACAAAGAACAGATTATCAATAGAACAATGAACTAATACAGAACTTTAGATGGAAGCCTCAAGAACTGAGGTGCTAGATAATTACAGTCTAGAACAGTGGTCTCAAACTCGCAGCCTGGGAGCCACATGCGGCCTGCCAGGTACTATTTTGAGGTCCTCGGTATGTTTATCATAATCATAAAAGTAAAATAAAACAGTTTCTTGATCATATGTCTCTTTAGCTATACATTACATTATTATTATTAAGACTTAGGGCTCCTTTTACAAAGCTGCGCTAGGGCCTTAATGCACGGAATAGCGCGCGCTAAATTCCCGCTTGCGCTAGCTGCTAGCGCCTCCTTTTGAGCAGGCGGTAGATTTCCAGCTAGCGCGCTAATCCGGTGCGTGCGATAAAACTGCTAGCGCGGTTTTATAAAAGGAGCCCTTAGCCAAAAGGAAAGATTTATAAACTATAAAGAGTTTTACCTCATGCAAAATTGTAATTTCTTTAATAAGACATTAACTATTTTTCTGAGGCCCTCTAAGTACCTACAAATCCAAAATGTGGCCCTGCAAAGGGTTTGAGTTTGAGACCACTGGTCTAGAGGCAATCAGGGTTCCTGAGGCTCCTCATTCTATCAGATGCAATCAACAAGAAAAAACCATCCCCTGCCTGAGAGATCATCTATTTAAAATATTAGTGGTATGTAGATAATAGGACGAGGTCCTATTTATTCAACAGATCTCAAAACATGGTGTCCAGAATAGTGACAGCTATATTAACTGCTCTAACCACATCCTCTGGCAATGTATTCCAGAGCTTAACTATTTTCTGAGCAAAAAAATATTTCCTCCTATTGGTTTTAAAAGTATTTCTCTATAACTTCATCAAATATCCCCACCACCTCCAACTGTCATTATCTATCTTCTCCCTAATTGTCTCATTTCTTTACACACAGAGCAGGACTCATCTACAGTAGTTTGAATAAATTGATCAGGATCAAATTTTCAGCTCCAAGAACCCTTTAACCTTCTCTCCCTCTGAGCAAACATATAGTGTTTACCTTCCAGTACATGGTCAGCAGTTTTAAATGCTTCTTCAACGTTTCCATGAGTAAGTTTTTTATCTGGTTTGAAGAATGAATTGTGTTTGATAGCATCCTGGATCAGAGGCAAGAAGGACAAAATCAAATCACCACCACTGCATTTTTTTCAGTGAAAACATAAGACATATCCCTCATACATGCTGGCTGTGGAATTGAAATATCAACTAATTTTTTTTTCTTCCCTCTTCATTCTCTTTCAAAGCTCTAAACAAGAATTGGCACCTCTCCCTCTTCTCCTCGACATGGCCACTTGCATGCCATTAAAGCGTATACGAGTTCAGGCATCCCATTTAGATATTGGCTGATGTATAAATTCAAGCTGTTATGGAAGCCTCTTGTTAATAACTGACTGAGAGCCAACACATTATTTTAAAGAGACTGTGTTCTAGTAGAAGATAACAACTATGAGGTGATTTTATAAAGGCATTTTTGCATGCATTTGATAGTATCTGTGTGTACAATGCTGTTGATAAAATCAATCCTGTCTAAAAGAAGTACATGTGATGACAAGAACACACATACTATAGTGGACATGTATAGGGGCAGATTTTGGGTGCAGCATGGATGGAGTCATGATTTACGAGCACATGTAAATATTTATGCCTGCCCCCAAAGAGGCCTAAAAGTCTGCGCTGTCATTTTAGCAGTGAATTCTGCAGTTTTCATGAGGAATTTTATAAAGCCATATAGGGAATGGGTGGTACAAGGCTGGGTTCCACCAGGATCACTCCTTCACTGAGACTGAACCACCTTAGGTAGGTAGAGTTACATCGGCTGAGTCAGAAGGGCAGTGCCCTGGCAGGGAGGTGATTAAATGTCCCGAGGCAGAACAGATCAGAGAGGCCCCAAGGCAAGAGGTTTCTAAGAGAGTAGCACAGTGTCTTGAGGCTGCATGTGGAGGGTGCAGACTTCAATGTGATGATGTCATGTGTATGTGTGTTGTTATTACTTCAATGTCTGCGCATGCATGGAGGCCCGCCAGACGAGGCCCTGAGCTTCCTATTACTACGCCAGTGTGTGTGTGTTGGGGGGGAGGATGAGAGAAGGAGAGGAGGAGAGACGCCGGCGAGGAGGAGATGTTCTTGTGCCAGCTCACTGCCTGTAATAAAGTATGCCGTGACACATAGTTTGTGACACACTGGAGTAGCAAGCCAAGAAGCCTATAGGGAGCAGGCCTGAGACAGGACCTCCCAGCAAGTGATACAGAGAAAGAGATGACTACAGCAGAGCTGCCAAGGGGACTGACCTACTCTGCTGGAGATTCAGCCAACCCTACTCTGGCCATTGCTCCACCCAGCCCAGCCTATTGCTTCACCCTTCCTGACCCATTGCTCCACCCTGCCCATTGATCCACCCCTGGCACAGTCGATTGGTAGCTAGAGGGAAAAGGAGTGGCCTCCTTGTCCTGCCTTATCAACTGCTGCCAAGGGATTAATGGTAGCAGGAGATAACATTTTATAAAGACATTTCCTGCTAACACAGTATGGGAAAGCCATTCATTGGGATATTGTGGCTCATCAATGGGAGCAGGGCAGTATTAATACATCGAGGGCCCCTAGGCACACAAGTACACTGGGCCCCCTGCCCCACCCCATCCCACCATGCGCCCAGGCGGAAACAGGAAGCTGCATCAGAGGGAAGCTTTGGGCAAGCAGCACCGCTTGCAAAACTACAGTTCCCGTTGCCTTTCTTACCAGCGTTGCTTGCTTGTCTTAGGGGGGGGGGGCGTGTTGGTGATCGGGGAGGGCCCGTGTTGCCGATCGGGGGGGGCACATTGACGATTGGGGGGCCCGCATTACCGATCGATGCTGGAGGGGCCCATCACCGTTTGGAAAAAGCAATGTTGATGCCCTCCTTCATTGGGCCCCCTGACCATTTCGAGCCCTAGGCACGTGCCTACTGGACCTATTGGTTAATCCTGCCCTGAGTGGGAGTGCTGGAAAAGACCCGAAAAAGCTGAAAGTGGGAGACTTGGTAGGTCTGTTATAGTTCCTTAGGGAAATGCCAGGGAAGAGAAGTAGTCATTAGTTTCCCTGGGATGGAAAACTGCATTTAATTCTCAGCCTCCGAGAGTTGAATAAACATGGACAGAAAACTGCTAAGGTAGGAGAGAACCTTGCAGAATATATCTTTATAGAATTTGCGCTTACCCCCAAATTCTGTATATGGAGCTTAAGGTCATGTGTGCACATCAGTGTATCTAGCTGATGTGCATGCACAACTTAATTGAGTAATTGGCCTAATTGGCAATTAACACCTCATAATTGGCACTAATTAAAAGTTACTTGCACAACTCGGAAAGCACAATTTTATAAAATGTGCACAAATTCGAAAAGGGGGCATGGCCAGGGGCAAGAGTAGATCATGGGCATTCCTAAAAGTTATGCACATTGTTATAGATTACTCACGATGTGCCGGATTCTGCAAATGACGCTTACATCGGTGGGTGCCTATAAAAATGCCTCTGATCATGTGTCAATCACACTATGACACGGTTTCAGAATTGTGCCTACCGTTAAACATAGGCGCAGATAATGTAAGTCAGGGTTTTGAAGGCCTACATTCCCGGTGCCTGTGTTTGACGAGAATCACATCTGCAGGGGTGCCTAGAGACGCCTAAAGTCATTTCCAATGTAAACCATGCCTACTTTGACCTTGGGCGCCATTAGGTGCCTCGGTAGATGCGATTATAGCGTCCTTTTTTGTAGGCACCTACAGTTTTTCATTTTTTATGACATTTTAATTGGTTTTAAATGACATGGTCAATTATCGCACTGATTAACACTGATTAAAACAATTACATTGGATGGCGGTAGGGCGCCTACCGCCGCCTAACATACAGCATCGTTTAGAGAATTTGGGCCGATTTGCGTACAACTTAAGTACAGGCATTTAGGCCTGCTTTTAGTTGCTCTAAATGGGTATGCCTAACTTAATGTGACACACAGGCGCTAAGCGCGATTCTGTAGCAAGTATGTGCCCCTTTGAGAAGTGCATTAAGTGCCATTCTAGTTGGTGCAAATTTTTTAGGCCCCATATTGTGACAGGGAAAAGCCAGAACCCAACAAAATGCCTGGGCTTCAGCCTGAGACTACAGAATCATGCCCTGTCACTGAGAAGAAGCCCAGGAATAGTGTCACTCAGGTTAAGCAAAAGGCTACAGGAATCAAAAATATTCCTGTCCTAAAAGCTTATTTGCCCTTGTTTGAGAAGCCTCTAAATCAGAATCCATTCCCATGTACCACATCTGCTGGCCCAGGCAGGGACAGGAGAGGGGGGGCGTGGAGGAAACTGCACTAGAAAACACACTGGGAAAAATTTTAGTGAAAACAGGCAAACAGCCTAAGGAACATACAATAAAAGCCTCAGCTGCATCTGTGGGTGTAGTTAAACAGGTAAGGAATCTGAGATCAGGCAGATAGAAGGAAGAGGAAGCTTCACTGAGGAAGAGCTTCATTCCTAGCTGGGAACAGAAGCAGCAGGGCAGTTGCCAGATGCTCTCAGCATTTCCAGCCACTGAAGGGAGAAAGGTGCAGTGGCGTACCAAGGGGGGGGGCGGTGCGCCCCGGGTGCCAGCCCTAAGAGGGTGCTCCCGGCCTTGCCGTTCAGTCCCCCCCCACCCCCGAAGGACCGCTCGCCCCACTGACCTTCCTGCACCACCTGTGAAGCAGCCCGCAGCAGGATCGCGAAGTCAGCGTCAACGATCCCTGCGCTGCTTAGGCGCTGCTTCCTGCGCCGCGATCCCGCCCCTCCTCTGACGTCAGAGGAGGGGCGGGACCGTGGCGCAGGAAGCAGCGCAGGGATCGCTGACGCTGACTTCGCGATCCTGCTGCGGCTGCTTCATAGGTGGTGCGGGGAGGCCAGGGGGGCGAGCGGTCCTTAGGGGTGGGTCGGGGCATCAGGCCTTCAGAGTGGGGCGGGCGGGCGGGCAGGCAGGCAGGCTTTCAAGGGGTGACAGGCAGGCAGGCAGGCCTTCAAGGGGGGACAGGCCTTCGGGGGGGGTGCAGACCTTCAAGGGGTGCAGGCAGGCCTTCAGGGGGGGTGCAGGCATTCGGGGGGGTGTAGGCCTTTGGGGGGGTGCAGACCTTCAAGGGGGTGCAGGCCTTCAAGGGGGGGGGACAGGCCTTCAAGGGGGGAAAGGCAGGCAGGCCTTCAAGGGGGGTACAGGCCTACAAGGGGGGACAGGCCTACAAGGGGGTGGGACAGGCCTTCAAGGGGGGGACAGGCCTTCAAGGGGGGTGCAGACCTTCAAGGGAGTGCAGGCCTTCAAGGGGGGGGTGCAGGCCTTCAAGGGGGAGACAGGCCTTCAAGGGGGGGAAAGGCAGGCAGGCCTTCAAGGGGGGACAGGCCTACAAGGGGGGGTGCAGACCTTCAATGGAGTGCAGGCATTCAAGGGGGGGGTGCAGGCCTTCAAGGGGGGGTGCAGGCCTTCAAGGGGGAGACAGGCCTTCAAGGGGGGGAAAGGCAGGCAGGTAGGCCTTCAAGGGGGGACAGGCCTACAAGGGGGGGACAGGCCTACAAGGGGGTGGGACAGGCCTTCAAGGGGGGGACAGGCCTTCGGGGGGGTGCAGACCTTCAAGGGAGTGCAGGCCTTCGGGGGAGGGTGCAGGCCTTCAAGGGGGTGCAGGCCTTCAAGGGGGGACAGGCCTTCAAGGGGGGGAAAGGCAGGCAGGCCTTCAAGGGGGGGAGAAGCTACAAGGGGGTGGGACAGGCCTTCAAGTGGGGGACAGGCCTTCGGGGGGGTGCAGGCCTTCGGGGGGTGAAGACCTTCAAGGGGGGGAAAGGCAGGCAGGCCTTCAAGGGGGGGACAGGCCTACAAGGGGATGGGACAGGCCTTCAAGGGGGGTTCAGGCCTTCAAGGGGGGGACAGGCAGACCTTTAAGGGGGGACAGGCCTTTGGGGGGGACCATGATTTAGAAGTACACGGAGGGAAGGGGGTGTTCAAAGAGACGTGCATATGCCAAACTTTGGGGGGGGAAGAAATAATGGGTCTGAAAATAGAGGAGAGGGAGAGAGATGATGGACCATGGGATTTAGGGAGGGAAGGAACAGAAAGGGAGAGAAATTGGACACAAGGGATGGTGTGGAGGAGGGATAGAGATATTGGATAGGAGGGTAATTAGGAAAAGAAAGGGAGAGATGGTGGACTCTGGGGTGTTGGGGAAGGAGGGAGAGATGCCGGATGAAAGGGTATTTAAGAAAAGGTGGATCTGTGGAGGGAGATGAAAAAAAGGAAAGATACCAGACTTCCTGGGAAGGGAAGGGAAATGGAAAGGGAGGACAGAGTTGGCAGATGGATGGATAGCATGCAGAAAGAAGGAGACCCTAGCAAGCAAGTTATCAGAAGAAAACCAGAGCTTTGGACCAACAAGATTTGAAATATAACCAGACAACAAAAGGTAGAAAAATTAATTTTATTTTTTGTTTTGTGATTATAATATGTCAGATTTGAAATGTGTATCCTGCCAGAGCTGGTGTTGGACTGCAAACGTGAGCTAGGATTTAACAGAGAGAGGAAAAGTCCTTTTTGTTTCTTTATTTTATTTACACCACAGCGCCAGTGTGGTTAGGAGAAGCCAAAGGGGGTGAAAAAGCTATAAAACCCACCAGGAGTTTTGAAAAAAATCACCCAACTGGGCAGGAAAATCGAATTGAAAAACCAATTCAATAGGGCTGAATCGAATCAAAAAATTTTTTCCTGTATCTGGCAGCATTAGTTTGCGCTACTGTCTTAGACTTTAGGACCTGGGATTGGGGAGAGATGGCATCCTCAGTACTTTATAATGCAAGTGAAACGAGGATTTGGTCAGACTTTTGAAGGGTCTGCAGAAAAAAAATATTGTATAGGCCGGGGACATGAGACAGCAGGAAATGGGAACTTTTCTTCCTTCTATTTTTGTGAATGGAAAGGCTGAGGATGTCAGAGAGTTCAGTTAAAATATGTGTTTTATAAGAAAATATAATAATGTGTTTTATAAAGTTTATAGCATAGCTGTCCTACCCAGTGAGGTGTTCCTAGTGGTGATGGTGGCAGCGTGTCAATGTGTTGAGAGGAAGAGGTGGTCTGGGAAATTCTGCTGAGCAAACTCCGGGCCCATTTCCACCCCCCAGTTAGTCCACTCCACTCAACTGGTTCACACACTGAGTGGGTCTTTGGGTGTTGTTTTGGGATCTCTTCCAGTGGTTTATCTCCTTCTGGTCCAAGGAAGGAAACTTTGTTATCCTTAGCATTGACCTACAGAATATGTTTGTAACAGCGCTGCTTGTGTGGCATTAGGCTATGTAGTGATCGAAAGAAAAAAACAGACCTTTGCACATTTTTGCACTATATGGTGGGTGTATGAGGAGATTCACATTTCCTGCACAGCTAAGTCCATGTGAAGTTACCTTGTGCTGTATTTGACATCTAGCAAGGTCTCTGTTTGAAAGGAAAGATCTAAACTTAAAAATGAAGTGGCCAGAAGTTATGGTAAAAGCAGATAGTGTAGCTGGTTTTAAGAAAGATTTGGACAAATTCCTGGAGGAAAAGTCCATAATCTGTTATTAAGACATGGGGGAAGTGTCTGCTTGCCCTGGATCGTAGCATGGAATGTTGCTACTCTTTGGGTTTTGACCAGGTATTAATGTCCTGGATTGGCTACCATGAGAATGGGCTACTGGGCATGATGGACCATTGGTCTGACCCAGTTAGGCTATTCTTATGTTATGTTCTCATCTGTAGGGGCCTTTGTTTTCACTTCTTATTTAATGTATTTTTTTTCTGGGAACTTATCAGTGTTTTTTATAATGGGAACAAAAATGGAAGAGAATTAATGTGTGTGGGATGAGGGGGTAACTAATTTCTTCAGCTAAATAATTCAATCCACTTCAAACAGACATAGGAGAACTCACGCACCATTCACACACCCTCCAACCAAAAACGTCAAAAGAAAAAAACTGTTCGACAACCTCCTAGCCATTCGAGCTGCAACACTCGACCCCCAACTCTACAACCAATTGACATCGACCACAGACTGCAAAACCTTCAAAAAGAAATAAAAACCCTTCTATTCAAAAAACACATAAAACCGAACTAACACAATCAGAACTGTCCCAAGCATCACCTGCAACTACTCCATATGTACTTCTGATGTCATGACAATTCAGACATAATTTATGTTATGTTTGGAATATAAGAAAATTTTCACTGCCTGTTTCTATTCTGACCATTTATTCCGTTTCATGGTCATTACAAAAAATATTTTTTTACATGGGGGGGGGGGTGTCAAAAAATGATGGGCCCCGGGTGCCACATACCCTAGGTACGCCACTGGAAAGGTGGACAAAAGAAACCAGGCTAAGATGCTTTCCAAACCCAGTCCAGCAGACAAGTCTATCCAGTGTATAAACTAATTGCCAGATAGTCAGGAAATAGACATATTATCAATATCTGGTGAAAGTACAGTTGACACTAAATCAGAAGCCAAGGACAGGCCTCAATGACGAGCCAAAAGCACACAACAAGAAGTCACGAGGACAAGATGTCAGAAGTTCAGCCAAGAGTGTATAGTTGTTTTTTTTTAAATCACTTTATTGGAGAATATGTCATAATAGCTCAAAGACTCGACACTGGCAGTGTTTCGGCGTATGTGCCTTTATCAAGAGTCTGTCTCGAACGTAGGCACCATGAACACATGCACTTGGGTCAAAAAGTTGAAAAGTCTGGTGAAAGCAAGGTAGAAACTAGTGTCCGCAGAAAAACTGAAGACCATTGCAGTACTTTATTTTTCAGATTGCAATCATACCTGGCCATTCCAGAACCCGCTTGGCTGGTGCAGTGTTGAGGACTAAGGTCCAGCAACTCGCTGTCCTTACTCCCCGCCACAATATGTACTACTACTACTTATCACTTATATAATGCTGAAAGGTGTACGCAGCACAGTACATTTTGACATTTATAAATGGTCCCTGCTCAGAAGAGCTTACAATCTAACTTGGACAGCAGACATGACATATAGGGTTGGGGATGCAGGCCCTTAGTACACATCTTTCTTGTGCTTAAATTTGGGCAACCTTTACTGAATTCCCCTTTAGAAGGCCAAGTATTACAGTACTCCCCCGAAATTCATAGGGGTTCCATTCCAGGAGTACCCGCAAATTTTGAAAAAAATGCGATAATTGGATGCGGTTTAGGGGAGGCGGGAGAGGCCTGCAGGGCCAGCTTTCTCTGTAACTTTGCGCCGTGCAGGTTGCCCGATTTTGATGATGTGCTCTGTTTTGGGCTCACTCCTCTCCTCCTCTTTACTGCAGAACCCCTGGAAGGGAAAGGTGCAACAGAACAACCTTGGGTGCTGGAGAAAGCAGCTGCACGGAATGCTGAGTATTCGCAGCACAGGAGAGAAGTGCGCGGGGTAATATGAAAAACAGTATTTTTGAGGAAGGGAAAAACCCGCGAACGACTGGGGCTGCGAACACTGAACCACGAGTTTGCGGCGGAGTACTGAACTTGTTTAATGTATTTGTGTTCTCTTCCATCTTTCTATATAAGTGCTCAAACCAGTTATAGAATTACCATATATCAGTGCAAATGAAGGTTCTAGCAAAACTGTATTCAGAGTAGAGAGTTGCGCAGGGACAGAAATCCCACCTATCCCCGCCCGCCCCGCCAGGATCCTCTCTGTCCCCACCCATCCCCGTCAGGATCCCTTCGTCCCCATCCATCCCCGCAAGGAATTACTTCCATCCCCACCCGTCCCCATAAAAAGCAGCAATTACTTCTGACAGGATCATCAGTTCCACAGTTTCTTTTGTGTTTGCGCTGCTGTTTTACTTGTGGAATCTCTTTGGTGGAACCCTTTTTTTGTTTTCTCTTCAGCTAATTAACTTATAAACCCCCTCTTTTATTAAGGCTGACGTGTCCATTATATTATATGGACGAACCCAGCTTCCAACGCCTTTCATCCCCTTGGGAGTCCCGTTGGCTAGAGGGGGGTCCCCTTGGGAGTCCCGTGGGTTAGGGGGGACTCCCGCGGGATTCCCGCAATCCCCGTTCCTGTGCAGACCTCTAATTCAGAGTTCCTTATTCCACTCTGGTGGTTCTTCTCCTAGATCTTAGTGCACATGCAGTTAAAGTAACTTAACAACTACTGTCCCAGAGACTAAATAAAAGCAAGTAATACTTTTACCATTGAGACACATTAATTTTTGTACATGGCCCTGCTTTTTAGCCCCTACTGTCTTATACAAATGAGGCCCCATATCCTGTGCATACTTCTTGGGCTCCCCCAGGTATTACCTCATACGTGAGAATGACAGGCTCTAGATTCTCGTAGACGATCTTCACCTCTGCTGCTCCTCGTTTCGCATGATCTATTGTATCTGCCAGCACTGCGCAGACTACTTGGCCCACACATATCACCTAAATAAACAGAACAATAAGAATGACATACGATCTGGTAGCATTGTTGGGCTGAATTTTCTGTTCTAAAGTATTGTGATGTGATTGTAAAGATATACTTATTATTAAGAAAAAGCAAAGAATAACAAAGGCTGATCAAGCTAAATGATCTGCTCCCTCACTTAAGGTCTATTGCGAGAGGAACTTTGGCTTATTTTAGTGAGCTAAGTCTTATATTAAATGACCCATTTAGACCCACCTAGACACCCACATTTACATGTGTGTTACACATGTAAATGTCTAGAATAATGGTGTACTAAGAAAAAGGGGGATGCCAACTTCCCAAAACTTGGAAAGTAGGAAACAACATAGTGAAGGAGACTCGGTGCCGAATCACTTTTATTGTATATCAAGACGGCAGCGTCGGGGGTCATTGTCCTCGTCTTCGGGGTCTTCCTCGTCATCTTCGTCCGTGTCATCTTCCTCTGCAGGTCGAGCCGGAGGGGTAGAAGTGTCTGTGGGGGGTGAAGGTGCGGTTTCTTCCGGGGGGGGTACGAGGTGCGCCTGCGTTGGTGGCTCTTACGGAACTTTGGGAGAAGGTGCCTAGGACTTTGCGTCATAAAATTCGTCGGCGGTCGTGTGTGGATATTTTTCACCTTATGGAGGGCAGAGTTCATAGGCGGGGTCATAAAAAATCAAAAAGGGATAGGAAAGAGGTTAAATCTTTTCCTGTGGCGCAGTCTATTATTAATTGGATGCGGGCCTTTTTGAGATTGGCGAGTGTTTGGGGGCGTGCTAATCCCCAAGAGTATGGCTTGTTGTTGTCTTATGCTGATTCGGTGCTTGACGCATATCAGCGGTTTGGAGGTTGGGCCTGGTTAAATTATGATGAGGCGTTTAGGGACAAAATGGAGGAAAATAAGTTTATGTCCTGGGGCACTCAGGACGTTAATTTGTGGCTTACATATATGGCTTCTAAGCCTATGGCAGGCCCGATGGGGCAGGCAGGAGTTGGTCCTGCAGGTAGTGGTCGGCCCTTTCGCGGGGGCGTTGGGGGTGGGGCGGCGGCGAGTTCCGTCGTTTATTGGAAATTTAACAAATCCGCTTGCCCCTTTACCGACTGTAAGTTTAGGCACGCCTGCTCTATATGCGGACAGACACATTCGGCACTTAAGTGTCCTAAGCGGGGTGGACTTGCTGCAGGGGGAGCCGGGAAGTGATTTTTGTTGGTCTTTGCCGACGCCGATACGTATTGCAGCCATGTGACCTTGGTTGCGTAGGTATCGTCTTCGTGAGACAGCTGTCTTTTTAGAAACAGGTTTTACATCTGGTTTTGTGATACCTTTTCATGGGCCCATCATTGGTGGGAGAGTTCAAAATGTGGTTTCTCAGTTACATGATATTGTTCGGGACAAATTGTTTGAAGAACTGCGTTTGGGTCGTATTGCTGGTCCTTTTCGGGACAGATGATTATATCTCCGTTGGCTGTGATTCCTAAGAAGGTTACCGGTCAGTTTTGTCTTATTCATAATTTGTCTCGACCTCTGGGTCGTTCGGTTAATGAGGGCATTCCGTGGGACCTTTGTTCAGTGCATCTTTGGACAGCGCTTTGCGACACATTGTTGCGGCCGGGCGGGGAGCGCTTTTAGCAAAGGTGGATATTGAATCGGCATTCCGGTTGTTGCCAATTCATCCACAGTCCTTTCCGTTATTAGGTTTTCGTTTCGACGGGTATTATTTTTACGATCGATGTTTGCTGATGGGCTGTTCGATTTCTTGTGCGTTCTTTGAAAAGTTCAGTTCATTCCTGCACTGGGTGTTGGTTCAGCAGGTGGGCGTAGGTTCTGTGGTCCACTATCTGGATGATTTTTTGTTTGTAGGTGCAGGTAACAGTTCTGATTGTGCACGATTGAAAATGACTTTTGAGGAGTTGTCTGCTGCTTTTGGGGTTCCATTAGCTATTGACAAGTCAGAGGGCCCGGTTTCCTCCCTCGTGTTTTAAGGGATTGAATTAGATGCAATAGCTATGGTTACTCGTCTTCCGGAGGCGAAGGTGCGTCAGTTGCTCGTGCTTATTGAGCACGTGCTTTCGGTCCCAAAAGCGACTTTGCACATGATTCAGTCCTTGTTAGGATCTCTTAATTTCGCTTGTCGTGTACTGCCTATGGGTCGGCCTTTTTCTCGTAGATTGGCAGCTGCTACTTCGGGAGTGCGGGATCGGAGGCATTTTCTGCGTCTCTCGGCAGGGGTGCGAGCGGATCTTCGCATTTGGGCCCATTTCCTGTGTGATTTTAATGGGACGGTTCCCATGCAGGCGCCCGATGTGTCCAGTGTAGATTTGGAATTGTATTCTAATGCAGCCGGTGGAGTGGGCTTTGGGCTATTCTGCGCTGGCGCTTGGTGTGCAGAGCGATGACCAGAGGAGTGGGTACGTTCAGGTATTACTAGAAACATTACTTTATTGGAATTGTTCCCACTCGTAGTTGCCTGTGAGTTGTGGGCGGATGTTTTACGTAATCGGCGGTTAGTGTTTTGGTGCGACAATTTTGGAGTGGTTGAGGTGGTGAATAGGCATGGCGGTGAATTCACTGATGCGTGAGTTGGTATTGCACTGCTTGTGGTTAAATCTGTATGTACGGGCGCGTCATGTTCCAGGTGTGCAAAATGGTATCGCTGATGCTTTGTCTCGTTTTAATTTTTTGCAGTTTCGTCGGTTGGCACCAGAAGCTCGAGCGGAAGGTTCAACGATGCCAGCGCATTTATGGAGCCTGGTCAGGAAGGAATCTGGGAGATGCTCCGAATGTCTGTAGCTGCTTCCATGTGGTCGCACTATTCTGCAGGTTTTCGGTCAGTGGCGGCTTTTTTGGCTGATAGGGGCTGGTGCCCGGGTGACGTGGCAGAAACTTCCTTTGCGGATTTCGTTTTGTCGTCGTTTCAGGCTCGGGTATCTCGGGGAGTTGTCCGCAGGCGTCTAGCGGGCTTTGAATTCTTTTGTAGAGCCTTAGGCTGGGCTTGTCCGGTTTCTGGTTTTTTGGTTCAGCATATGCTTAGAGCTATGCTTCGTGTTCGCCCTAGTCCTCCGGATTCCCGGTTGCTGATCATGCATGAGCTCCTTCTTCGCTTGCTTGATGCCTTGTCGGTGGTGGCCAGTTCGCCGTATGAGGCTTGTTTGTTTCAGGCTGCTTTTGCCACAGCGTTTTTTGGGGCTGAATTGTTGGTTTGTCCGTCGTCGCATCTAGGCCCTCGAGGGCTTTTGGTTCAGCATGTTATATTTCAGGGTGTGACCATTCGGCTTCACATTGTTAGTTCCAAGACTGATCAGTGTGCAGCTGGGCAATGGGTAGTACTGCATTCGGTGTCCAACTGTCGTTCGTGTCCGGTTACTCGGTTGCGGTCCTATCTTGCGGTCCGACCAGAAGGGGTTTCCATTTTGTTTGTGCATTCAAGGGACTCTCCTCTTACGCGTTATCAATTTCAAGCGGTTTTACGTTTGGCTTTGGTACGCTGTGGTGAGGACCCGGCAGCGTATGGGACTCATTCCTTTCGAATCGGAGCGGCCACGAGTGCTAACATGGCCGGTATGTCAGGGGAGGGTATTCAGAGGTTGGGTCCTTGGGTTTCGGATGCCTTCCGGGGCTATATTCGTCGGGGTGGTTCCGGTTCTCTGTCGGGCGGTCGGTGGGGGGCTCGGTAATTGGTGGGGGGGGGGGAAGCAGGGTTATTGTCTTGCTTATGGTCAGTTGTTGTTGTTTTTCTTTCAGCTTCCAGTGGCCACTGTTATTCCCTTTGGATTGTTGGTCATTCTTTTATTCACTGGGCGGCTGAACGAGCTGGTATTCGTCCTGGTGGTCGACATCTTGGGCTGGGTCATCGGGGTCTTCGTGTTTCCTGGTGGGGTCAAATATAGAAACATAGAAAGATGATGGCAGAAAAGGGCTACAGCCCATCAAGTCTGCCCATTCTTCTGACCCACCCCATCAAGTCTGAGTGCTAATGACCCAGTTCCTTAGCTCGACCCCCGTAGGGATCCCACATGGATGTCCCATTTATTCTTAAAGTCGAGCACGCTGGTGGCCTTGACCACCTGCACCGGAAGTCTGTTCCAGTGATCTACCACCCTTTCTGTGAAGAAATACTTCCTGGTGTCACCATTAAATTTCCCTCCTCTGAGTTTGAGCGGGTGCCCCCTTGTGACCGAGGGTCCCCTGGGGAGGAATATATCGCTTTCCGCCTCAACACGACCTGTGATGTACTTAAATGTCTCAATCATGTCTCCCCTTTCTCTACGCTCCTCAAGAGTGTAGAGCTGTAGTTTGCCTATTCTTTCTTCGTATGAGAGACTCTTGAGTCCGGAGACCATTCTAGTGGCCATTCGCTGGACCGATTCAGCTCGAAGCACATCTTTTTGGTAGTGTGGTCTCCAAAATTGCACACAGTATTCCAGGTGAGGTCTCACCATGGTTCTGTAAAGCGGCATTATGACTTCAGGTTTGCGGCTGATGAAGCCTCTATTGATACATCCCAACATTTGCCTTGCCTTGGATGAGGCCTGCTCCACTTGTTTGGCAGCCTTCCTGTCTGCACTGACGATTACTCCCAAGTCCCGTTCTTCTGAAGTCCTAGCTAGTGTTTCTCCGTTCAAGGTGTAAGTTCTGCATGGATTTCCGCAGCCAAGATGCATGACCTTACATTTCTTAGCGTTGAAGCCCAGCTGCCATTTCGAGGACCAGTTTTCCAACGTGATCAGATCCTGCGTCATACTATCCTTGAGATTGCTTTCACTTACTATATTACATAGTTTGGTGTCGTCGGCAAACAGTGTTACTTTACCCTGAAGCCCTCGGGTCAAGTCCCTTATGAATATGTTGAAAAGGGATGGTCCCAGGACTGAGCCCTGCAGTACTCCCCCTTCTGCTTCTATTCCTTTCTCTCCTCTCTTCTACCTTCCAAAGTATTTAGATCAATGCTGTATTGTTAAAATGTTTATTTTATTTTTATTTTTCCTCTAACTCTACTTTTCACTTCTCTATTACCCTCCAGGTACTTTAGTTAGATTGTGAGCCTTCGGGACAGTAAGGGAATTTTTCAAGTACCTTTCTTATTTCTAATCTTAATGTATATTTTCTGTAAACCGCTTAGAACCTAACGGATGTAGCGGTATATAAGAAATAAATTACATTACATTACTCCGCTAGTCACCTCCGACGTCTCAGAGAGGGTGCCCTTGACCACTACCCTCTGAAGTCTTCCACTCAGCCAATCACTGACCCATGCAGTTAGCTTCACGCCTAAGCCCATCGATTTCATCTTGTTTAATAGCCTACGGTGTGGGACACTGTCAAACGCTTTGCTGAAATCCAAGTATACTATGTCCAGAGACTCTCCAAGGTCTAGCTTTCCCGTCACCCAATCAAAGAAGCTGATAAGATTGGATTGGCATGACCTACCCCTAGTGAATCCATGTTGACAGGGATCCCTTAGGTCCCCCTCATCCAAAAATCGTGTCTAATTTACCTTTAAGAAGAGTTTACATGAGTTTACACACTATTGATGTGAGACTCACTGGTCGGTAATTTGCAGTCTCTGCTCTGCATCCCTTTTTGTGCAGAGGAACGATGTTAGCTGTTTTCCAGTCCAGGGGGACTCTCCCCATACTTAGGGAGAGATTGAAGAGCATGGCTAACGGTTTCACTAGAACATCGAAACCGTTAGCCATGCTCTTCAATCTCTCCCTAAGTACAGGGAGAGTCCCGCTGGACTAGAAAACAGCTAACGTCATTCCTCTGCATAAAAAGGGATGCAGAGCAGAGACTGCGAATTACCAACCAGTGAGTCTCACATCAATAGTGTGTAAACTCATGGAAACTCTTCTTAAAGGTAAATTAGACACGATTTTGGATGAGGGGGACCTAAGGGATCCCTGTCAACATGGATTCACTAGGGGTAGGTCATGACAATCCAATCTTATCAGCTTGAGGGAAGAACTCTTTCGCAACCCGATGCAAAATCATCGAGCAGAAGATCCCATCCTACGGCTGACAAATGCACCCCGTCACTGTGCAATATTCCATTGCAAGAAACATCCACCCACTCATGTAATAACTGCATCCCACCCTGACTCATTACCCACTTACCCACCTGCCGATTAAGCTTTGCCAACCCCCGTGTCCAGCGACGAGACGCCAAACAACAGGGGCGCGGTACAATATCTGACCAAACCAACAACACCCCCGGGAACCAATCCAGAACCACCCTCAAATCAACCCTAATAATGTTTACCAAGTCCTTCCCTGAACATACATCAACGCGGGATGCGATGGAGCCAGCTGCTGTTGTTGATGGAACGCCTGAGATCTCGGCCCCGTCATCCAGACATGCTTTTAATTCATTTAGGGGGGAATGATGTTGATGTATGTTCAGGGAAGGACTTGGTAAACATCATTAGGGTTGATTTGAGGGTGGTTCTGGATTGGTTCCCGGGGGTGTTGTTGGTTTGGTCAGATATTGTACCGCGCCCATGTTGTTTGGCGTCTCATCGCTGGACACGGGGGTTTGCGAAGCTTAATCGGCAGGTGGGTAAGTGGGTAATGAGTCAGGGTGGGATGCAGTTATTACATGAGTGGGTGGATGTTTCTTGCGATGGGATATTTCACAGTGACGGGGTGCATTTGTCAGCCGTAGGATGGGATCTTCTGCTCGATGATTTTGCATCGGGTTGCGAAAGAGTTCTTCCCTCACGGTGATAGTCGCAGCTCTCTTTATTGGGGGGGGGGCCTGTATGAATACAGACCTGTGGCTGGTCTCCCGATCTACTGGGTGCTGGGACTCATCCGGCGATGAGCGGAGGGACGGCTGGGAGCCGTGCCTTGGGGTCTACTGACCTGGTTAAAGGGGCATGAGGTCATGCCACCCCTCAGACTCTTGCTGTTCATGGCGGAGTCGGGGGCAATTTATTGATGATTACACCGGGTAGCTCGAGAGGAGCTGGCAGATCTTGTTATATGGAAGTTACTGTGTTAAGGATGTTCATTTAGGCAAATTTATTTAATTGCTGTTTTGATTAATAAATTGAGCTGCGGCTATATTCCAAATTTTGTGTGTGGACTCAGTTATTAGAACAAGGTATAGGGTGTGGGGGTGGATGTATGGGCGGTAATAGGTGCTATCCAGATCCCGCTGTTACAGTTTGTAAGGGAGAGAAGAGAAGCTATTGCCAAGAGGTGATATATGCTGAATAACACCTTTTGGTTTTTACAGCCCTTGATGCAGCTCTTATGAGGAGAAAATATGGCTGTGTCAGACTTTTTATGTTGTGAATACATTTTGCATTGGAGTTTGGACCTCTGTTCTGTCTACTGTGTTTTCGCACCCCTTTGCAGATGCATGCTAAACAATTTATATACACTGGGTTACAAAATAACACCCAGCATTTAGGCACAGAACTTTCCATTATTGGCACCAATCACATGTGTGCTAGTATTCTGTAAAATATATGCCCTATTGGTAACTAAATTTAGGTGCCAGCTTATAGAATTGCCTTTTATATCATCTCTTTAAGAATATAAAGGAGTCCCCAATCCTTCAGGTATATATATCAAAAGTATTTGAAAAAAGGGGACAATGAGATCCCTGAGGGATCTCACTTCTTACAGCAAGTTCCAACACGCTGGTAATTCCTAGTCTACTTAGTTTAACAATTTAAAGATCATGTTCTGTTAATTCAAAAATAGCCAAAAGATTAATCTGCATAAAAATTGCCTGTCCCTTACCTTTATCTCTTGACACAATTGAGTTATACTTGTCTCTGTACTGCACAAACTTCTAAAACTAGACTGTATAGAATGTAAAACATTAAAGTCAAGATTAAATTGTAATTGAGGGCCAGATTCTCTAAATGGCACCGTTGTCGGCGGCTGCCGATTGTGTGTTTAGTGAATCGTGCCTCCAGCAAAGGTAGGTGCCAGAAATGTAGGCCAGGGTTTTCAAGGCCTACATTCCCAACATCTACCTTTTAATATGAATCGTGCCTCTGGCGTTAACCATGCCTACATGGGCATTAGGCGCCGGTAGACAGCACCAGAGGTGTGATTGTGGCGCAGTTTTTTAGGCGCTGGTAGACGCCTTGAAATTTTTTTAAAGTAGCATTTTAAACGGTGCTTTTTTGTGTCTACCAAGACCTAAGTTAAGGCTCCATTTACAGAATCCGGGCCTGAGAGGCTTCCATTGCCTCTAATAACTTTACTAGGAATGGGTTGCTGAACACTGGCTCTCTCTCTCTATATATTTGTCTATCCTACTTTCACCTCTCACTCTCTCCTCGCTAACTGTCTCTATCCTCTGATTCCACTACTTTCTCTATCTCCTCACTTCCACAAAGAAACAATTCTCCATGTGTAGTGTTATATATACATTTTCAGCACATCAGGGGAATGTTGTTTCGCTACCATGGCTCCAAGTTGACATCATAGCTGATATTTTCCATGCATGGTAATACTGCAGACATTTTCCGTGGCATATTTTCATATAATGTTGTACCTTATCTTTGGCAAATAAATATTCTGGTCCAGGTAGTTCATTTATGCCTGGGACATCTTCAGCTGTTACAACATCCACCACCCCTGGGATTTTGAGGGCTTCTGTTTTGTCAATTGACCTGAGAAGATCATTTAAAAAATATCATGTAATGTCATACAGCAGAACTCCAATTTATTATTAATCTCACTTCCTTAATTCTATGACAAGATACTGTAAGCCTTGGGGGTAATTCTATAAATAAGCTCATATATAGATTCCTAAAAGGTACCTGGTATGATCCTACTTTCTTTTATAGAATACTAGCATAACCAGGTATTTCTGGTTGCATGAAAGTTACTATTAGAAATAGGCCTAACTACTGTAATACTATACCCCATACCATACCTTTCTTGTCTGAGTCACTCTCTCTTCATCATTCCCCCCACCCCCACTTGTAGGTGGGCCTCCCTTCCCACCTTCCTTTCTGGTCTGGGTCATTTTCTCTCTTCCTCCCCCCAACTTATGGGTCCAACATCCATCCATCTCTCCTCCCCTTCACCTTACAAGTTTAGTATCCATGTCCCTTCCTCTCCCCCTCCCCCCCTCGGTTCTGGCCTCCGATGGACCCCCTCACTCTGTAGAGCTGGAATCTCTTACCTGTGGTTCTCCCGAAGCAGCAGCAGCAGTCGGTCAGCAGAGGCAGCATTGTAAACAGGAAGCTTGTGGGCCAGCCCTGGCAAGGACTTTCCTCTGCTGCATTGGGTCAGGACCAGCTGCTGCTGCTGCATCGGCTGGAGGGAGAGAGGGGATTGTCGGGTCAGGAATGGCTGCTGCTCTGGGGGCTGGAGGGGGGATGATTTTTTTTTGCTGGCAATTTTTTTTTGCCGGTTGGTTGAGAGTACCGGTTAACTGGGATTCTACTGTAATCCTTTCTGTGAACCGTCTCTAGCCTTAACATCAGTTTGGGGATGATGTGGCATAGCAAGACAAAAGATTAGAATAGACATGTGTGAGATACACAAATGTACACCCTACCCATGCCCCACCCAGAGTCCACTAGTGAATGCACACCTTGCAAATAGAAGCTATCAGAGACTTATATAGAATAGCACACAGATACATATTTGGCATCTATTTATTTATTTTAATATCTATAGTCTGCTGTATTCTAGGAGGAATGAGACGGATTACAAACTATCTCATATTTAGAAAGATAGTCAAGGCAATTTTTTTAAAGAATATCTAAATCAGTGGTCTCAAACTCGCGGCCCAGGGGCCTCATGAGGCCCTCCAGGTACTATTTTGAGGCCCTTGGTATGTGTATCATAATCACAAAAGTAAAATAAAAGTTTCTTGATCAAATGTCTCTTTAGCTATAAATTACAATATTATTATTAAGACTTAGTCAAAAGGAAAGATTTATAAACTATAAAGAGTTTTACCTCAATCAAAATTATCATTTCTTTAAAAAGACATTAACTATTTTTTTTCTGAGGCCCTCCAAGTACCTACAAATCCAAAAAGTGGCCCTGCAAAGGGTTTGAATTTGAGACCACTGATCTAAACTGATTTGAATTTAGGAAGTATAAGTTAGAAATATATGAAAGGTTTTTATGTAATTCCTGGTTGTCTCTTGTTATCCAGTATATTAAATTTGTAATCCTCATAGAGCTGAGAGATTTACTGGCAGAATATAAGCACTGTATTGTATTATATTGTATTGTATTCAATATACACATACTGTATGTATGCATATAGGAGTTTATATGCTGGTATTCCAAACATTTAAATACATTACATTATAGAATTACATCCTATAGGGAGGAATTCAGTAAAAGTCGCTCAAAGTGAGGTATTGGGAGGATCTATTCCACACTAACCCCCTCTTTTACTAAGGTGCCCAAGCGTTTTTTAGTGCACGCTGCAGATTAGTGTGTGCTTCTCCCCCACGCTACGATCCTAAAACTAACGCCAGCTCAATGGTGGCGTTAGTATCAAGTGTGCGGGGCAATTGAGTGCGCGTTAAGCATACGCTAAAACCACTAGCGCAGCTTAGTAAAAGGAGCTCTAAGCCAGAACTCTGTAAAGAGTGCTTAGCACAGAACGATCTTTGCAGATTACTAGCTTATAGGAAATTTTACCCCTAACTTTGGGTGCAAGCATTTACACCTGCTAAAGGCTGGTGTAAATGCTTGTATCCAACTGATAAATAAAAAAGAAACCGACTATAATAGAAAACTGGCCTCTCGAGAGTAATCCTATATTTATATGGTACGCTCAGAGATATGAAACTCCTAAAGAGGGGAAGGTAACCCCCTCTTGTGTTTAAGAGTTTACCAGCCAGTCATAGCGAACTTTATATTGAGATTGCTCTCTGAGACCTGAAAATTCAATTTATATCTTTGACTGCTTTTAATATGTAATTCCGTTGTGTAAAGTCTTATACGTTGAAATTTGCATATAAAGAAATCACTGGAAGGCTAAATAGACTTCACTTATCTTTTGCACAAATGCACATATTCTAAAACATCAGAACTAATTTCTGGGAATGCCCCTCCTAGGGCCACATCCCTTTGTAGTTATACACTATGAAATTTAGGTGTGCATATTATAGAATAGGATGTAGGGCAGACTCCTAATTACTACCAATTAAGTACTTGTTAACTTCAGTAAATTGATTGTTATTACTTAACTGACTATTTTTATCATTGTGAGCCCAGATTTTGGCAGCCTGTACAGAATCTGGGGAGTATACACTGTATATCAAGGAGAAACCCTTAATAAAAAAGGGGCTTTGTATATATTATTGTATTGCAACTCATTGCTGTATTTAAGCTATAACATTTTAAAGGTTATAAAAGATAAGACAATTGCATATTGCTCTCTAATGCTCATAGAAAAATAGAAATAGACGGCAGATAAGGGCCACGGCCCATCTAGTCTGCCCACTCCAATGACCCTCCCCTACCTGTGAATAGATCCCACGTGTCTATCCCATTTGACCTTAAAATCAGGCACGCTGCTGGCTTCAGTGACCTGAAGTGGAAGACTATTCCAGCGATCAACCACCCTTTCAGTGAAAAAGAATTTCCTGGTGTCACCGTGCAGTTTCCCGCCCCTGATTTTCCACGGATGTCCCCTTGTTGCCATGGGACCCTTGAAAAAGAAGATATCTTCTTCCACCTCGATGCGGCCCATGAGATACTTGAACGTCTCGATCATGTCTCCCCTCTCTCTACGTTCCTCGAGTGAGTAGAGCTGTAACTTCCCTAGCCGCTCCTCGTATGGGAGATCCTTGAGTCCTGAGACCATCCTGGTGGCCATTCTCTGGACTGATTCCAGTCTCAGCACATCCTTGCGGTAATGCGGCCTCCAGAATTGCACACAGTACTCTAGGTGTGGTCTCACCATGAATCTATACAATGGCATAATGACTTCAGGTTTACGGCTGACGAAACTCCTGCGTATGCAACCTATGATTTGCCTTGCTTTGGATGAAGCTTGCTCCACTTGATTTGCAGACTTCATGTCTTCACTGACAATCACCCTAAGTCTTGTTCTGCTTCAGTTCTTGTTAGGATCTCGCCATTAAGGGTGTAAGTCTTGCATGGATTTTGGCTGTCCAGGTGCATGACTTTGCATTTTTTGGCATTGAAACTGAGTTGCTAGGATCTAGACCAGTGCTCCAGTAAAAGTAAAGACTGCTCATCATTATGATTTAGAGTATGAAGCTTAGTTAATAGTATTTCAATTGGAACTTTACTTAAAGCCCATTTAATATACTTACACAATCTTTGCATATGCCTGAGTGCTGGTCACAAAAAACAGGAAGAGTTCACAATCCACAGCAGGCATGTCATCACAGTAAACAGCTTCCCCAGTTGCTTGTTTAATGGCAGACACATGTACAGTGGGACGTCCAACGGGATCTTGAAAAGGTTGCTTTGGGTCTACATCCTGATTAAGAAACACAATACCAGCCTCAATATCATTGTGATGACACGGGCAAGCATTGGAGCCCTGGGGAAGACCTGTATACATACAACTGAGGCATCTTTCAGAGCAAACCAAAAAACACCTTTTAATTAGGACAGTAATGCAAAAAACAAAACAGAGTAGCCTAATGGTTAGCGCAGTAGGCAAAGAACTAGTGGTACCAGGTTCAATTTTCATTGCAGCTCCTTGTGACCTGAGCAAATCACTTAGCCCTCCATTGTCCTAGCACAGGGGTCAGCAAGCTGTGAGCCACATGCGGCTCTTCAGCCATGTGGCTCTCCAGGCCCCGACCCTTTAATCTCCCTTCCAACCCCCACGATTCGCTCCCCTCACCCAGGCCTACCAAGGTACCTGGTGGTCCAGCAGGGGTCTTCGTGACAGGAGTGCAGCCCTCTCGCTCCTGCCTCCTCGCGGCTGCCTTCTAATATGGCTGCTGAGACCTAGTGGCAGCTCGCGGCGCTACAGGAAATGCCGTGAGCAGCTGCGAAAGGTCGCAGCAGCCATTTTAGAAAGCAGCTGCATGGAGGCAGGAGCGAGAGGGCCGCGCACTTGCCACAAAGATCCCTGCTGGACCACCGGGTACCTTGTTAGGACGGGGAGAGGGGGATTGTGGGGTTGGGAGGGAGATTAAAGGGTCAGAGCCTGTAGAGGGGAGAGAACCTTGGTTATGGAATGGGAGGAGGGGGACAGGCAGGGGCGAAGGAGTGAGGGGTTGGATTGGTGTTGGTAGAGGTGATTTAGTGGGAGCAAGTTGCACTAGTCTAACCAGCAGGTGATAATAGTAGATGGATTTTGGTGATGTTATAAATAGGGCTGTACCAAATATTTGTATTCGATTCAGCCCGAATAGTGCCCCTAACATATTATTCATATTTGGCTGAATAATGATTTAAATTTTAATATGAATAATCCGGGTCTCTACTGTGCTAAATCCCACTGAAATAAACACTTGATCTCTAATTTCACATTGCTTCTTTTATTATGTTAAAGCTCAATGCCCATTATTCATATTTGGTATTCATATTTCGATGAACAGTATTTTTCATTATTTGTATTCACCCAAATAGTAGATATGCTATTCAGTACAGCTCAGCTCTAGTTATCAACAAAGAAATCTCATGTTTTAGCAAAGTTATGGATATGTGAGGAGAAGGAAGAAGAGGAGTTGAAGACAGAGGCTGTAACCTTGACAATAAGGACTAGTGACATGTGATCTTTTTGAAAATAGGTTCATAATTTCACATAATTAAACAGGCTCAAGAAAAATACATGGCGCAATTCATAGAAAATATCAGAGGCATAACTGTGGAATTCTTCATATCTATGGAAATCTGATCTTCTGTAAGTCTTGGCAAAAATCCACATTCCTGCAGGAACAAACCAGGACTAACAAAACAAAGTAGCAAACCCACCTACCCATACAAAGGACAACTGGTTAGGGAGCAACAGCTGGCAGCAAAATGGTAGTTTTCATATAAAGGAGGATGTGTGCATAGTGGAGTTAATTTTCTATGCAGTGAAAAACTTCCATACTCATGTTTAACTGAATATGACCGTTGGGGGGTATGTTGAAGGTGACCTTTGACCCTTCTGTTTCTGGATGACTAGGTCAGAGAGTGGGAAGTTAGAAATTCTGAGACATTGTCTCCTGGGAGGTGTCTCTAGAAAAGTGGCAGTAAACAAAATTTTTGTGGTCCATGTGTATTCCTTTTTTTTCATTTCCCATCCTGTCTAAGGTCATGGTGCTAAGTCCTTCAAGGTGAGAAAGACTTCTTGGGATCCCTACTTGAACTGATCAGATTTTGAAAGAAATCAAGGGTGATTTTCTGGAAGAAAGGGAAGTTAATCCCATCTTCCTACTCTGCTTAGAGAAATTATCTCAATTTTTTGGTAAAAAATGGACATTCCTGCTGAAGTCATGAAGAGAATTGTCAGAGCTATGCTTCAGAGTTATGGTCTAAGAGTAGTCCATAGAAGCTTATCACTGTTAAACAAAGGACTATGCTTTCAGAAACAGGCATTGTAGCAAGTACCAAGAAAATATTCTGTGAGGGAGTTTGAAGAGTAAGATTCACATTTTGAAAGCTGATGCTATGACCTGTGCTTATCTGGCTGCTCCCACCTACTGAGGAGCATTGGGCTGAAGCCTGAGGACTGATGTGGAAGAGTGCCAGAAGGGAGGGGTACTGGTATAGTCTTGTAGTGTTGGACATGGCTCCCTCTATGGCCGCACAGGTTTCACACCCTAAAAGCCAGGCTGCCTGACCACAGTGGAGTTGTGTTCCATTTACTAGTAAAAACCATTGTGATGTCCATTGGTTTATTGGATCCTGGTTTCATCTTACTTAACAGACCTAAAATTATGACCACTTACCAAGAACAACTTCTCCTACCCCACAAATGTGAGGACCTGTTGGCAACTCTTCCATTTAATTCCCTACTCAGATTTACAATGGGATTTATTTGAAATAGCCCAAATATTTGACATATTCTGTATCACTGACCTGGTAGATCTGTAAGCTCCTGTGTGCATTAGTTGGAAAATCTTCTATGGCACTGATATAATTTGCTGGCATTTCATGAACACTGGGCAGGTTCTAAAAAATAAAAAAAAATTCAGATTCATAAAAAAGAATAATGCTTCTCCCTCCAGTAGACATGCACATTGATTTTGGCATAAAGTTGCATATTACCGTAGTAGATCTCCAAATCTGAATTAACTATGTAAATATCCAATCATTAGTAAACTTGGTTTGTTTCCATTTATTTCTTATTTAGAAAAGATACTATAAAGAATGAATACAGTTAAAAACTGAACCAGAGGTATTAATAGAATGTATAAAATTAATCAGATCAAGATACAGTTATTGATTTCTTTCCACTCATTGTATCTGACCTAATAACTCAGCTGCCTGATTCCTTGTGATGATCTAGTGTTGTTCATACCTTATACTTCCATTGTGTTATTCTTGAAGAATTGATTAAGCTGTTAGGCACAGTACAGTCTATGTACCTTGAGAGCAGATGCAAACACATATTTGATTAACATACAACACTAGGTGTGCGCATAGAGTCATTTTTAGTGCCATGCCAGGTATACTGACACAAGTGCACAAGGCAAGAAAGAAAGTAATCAAAGCTATACCTAGCTCGTGAGCCAGTGAACTAGAGTGCAGTTATAAGTCACTGTTCAGATAGTTCCCAAAAACTTACGCAGAGGGATCTGTTTCTCCTCATTACTCTTTAATGAAACATTCATTAGTTGCAATATGATTGTTTCACTGCTCTAAATGCTCCATGTGTTTCATTGCTGAGTTGCTTTCCAGTAATGATATTTTTCTCCCATATATGGCTAGTTACTGCCATGGATGACTGAACAATCAAGGAGCAAATACCTACATGTTATAGGAACAATCTTTTCCTCTATACTCCTCCTCAGAAACTGATAACTTTATTTCATTAGCTTGTCTAGACCCAACTAGATGAAAGATGAAACATTCAGTTTAATTCAGGTCTCCTGCTGACATTGAAGCATTAGATAAACTTTGATTTCTTTCTGGAATTCAGTGTAATGCAAGCAACTGTAAGAGTAACATGACAACCTTTTCTATAAAGAAAATTTATAGATAAGGTTCCTTAAAACTCAGCCACTGCTTATTGCTCTGAAACATGTCAATAGTCAACTGTGCTGCCTTAAAATAACATCTTCTAGTACCCAGTGAACTCACTTCCTTTTCTTTATGATCACCACTGGCAGAGATGTCAGGCAGCACATTTTCTAGAGCTGATTAATGTGTGTGATGCAATGAATAAACCTTACACAATTACTCATGCATCATCTGAATGTCGTGAGGTCAAGGCGAGGTTCCAAGGAGATAACATGAATGTGAACCGATTCATTTTTTCTTCTGCTGCTACAACAGTTGATGAGAGGTTGAAACACTAAAGGTTAAGAGCTCTGGATCTCCTGGAAAGTGGAACTGAAGACTCAAAACTGGGTCTTCAGGTGTTGTGACCAACTATATTAAAAAAAAAAGGGGATACAGACCCTAGAAGAGATCCTGGTCATAGACAGGGAAGCTGTGTACACCTATCACCATACGGCCTCCTCACTTTCCTTTTCAGAGATATTGATTTCTGTATTATATCTTTCCTTTTCTCTTTTCAAACTCTTTCCCTTCTAGACCTGGTTTTCTGACACATCAATCTGCCCTTTTGTTTTTAGCTAGCCTTTGTTTGACTGTTTAAATTTATTCATAGTGGACAATGGCCACAGGCACAAAATGGGAAATCTCTTTAGTAACTCTGGCCCATAATGACCTCATTGCTCGACTTACTGAAGTCAAGCTGGTATGGCTTAGTTAGTAGAGCAGTGTAGACTAGAACAAACAGGCAGTCTGGTTGGGCCAATTATCTGTTTTTTCTTGTCTTACTTTTTCCATCCTGCCATTTCACAGAAAACTTTTATCTCTATTCCTTTCCCTCTTCCTATTTGCTTCAAGTTCCCTGGATGTTCACATATGAGCACTATGTTTTTCAAAATGCTTAACTAAAATACTCAAATCTTAAAACTTTGCGATTATGCAATAACAGAGAGGTAAATAGTATACCATTTTCTTTAATTCTTGCAACACTTTTAGGTAGAATTTGAACATGAAGCTGATGATTAGAGTTTTTCTGTATTCCACCTTTCCACCCTCAGCCGAGCCAGGGAGAGTAACTTCATCTAATATATCTTTGCAAGCGATGTCCAGCATATTCTGATTCCACTGCCTAGAATAAAAATATAAGGACATCATATATTATACAACATTGATATATGATATTCTATAGCTACAAGGGATCCCTAGTTGTGGAAAGGTGGGAGTACAGCTAGAGATTGAGTGAGATTGGCAGTATTGCAATAGAAGTGGAACACATACATGATAGATAGGCATTGTGGTCTTTAACATAAGAATTGCCTTACTGAATCAGACCAAAATCAATCAACCAAAGTATCATTCCAACAGTTGTCAATCCAGGATGCAAGTACCTGGCAGTATCCCAAAAAGTAAATAATTTCCATGCTACTTAGTTCTAGGGATAAACAGTGGCTTTCCCAGGTCTACTTTAATAATGTATTATGGACTTTTCCTCCAAGAATTTGTTCAAATCTTGTTATTGCCTACAGAATCTGTACATTTCTCCTTGATTTATTTGATAGCTTTTAATATTGTACCTAGGTTCCCTCTGTTTTCTGCTTCTCCTACTCTCTGAAACTGTGTTTGTTCTACTGTTATCTGCCCTGAGTTTATGGAAGAGCGGGAAATAAATCAAAATAAATAAATAAATTTAAAGTGGACTAAAACAGTAACCGCACTACTTTATTTACAGCAGCTTAAGGAGAGCTCCCAAGTTATCCAATTGCAAGAGGGAGATTTAGGACCAGTCATGGCTTTCTGGGAAGCCTATCATGATGCATAATAGGACCTGCAGTTTTATTTTAAGAAATTTCAGGATGTATGGAAACCATTAACAAAATATTGTCAGGATTAAGTAAAATTATTTCCCTTATGTTTATTAGTTTATGAGGTAGGGAGGGGGGTATTTTATTATTACATATATCATACAATAATGGAGTATATGGTTAGGGGGGATGGGTGAGGGATAGGGAGGGATAGGGATAAGAATATATGTAATATACCAATGATTGTTTATAAGTGGTGTATTTATTGTTACTGTGAATGAAAATATTAACACTTAATGTAATTTGTGAAAATGAATAAAGAATTATTAAAAAAAAAAAAAAAACGAGCTGCAGTAAGGATTTCAATGGTTAAAATCAGAGACTACAAATCCCAGACTGCTTTGGGGTATAATTTCAGAACAAGGATGGGCCAAAAAGTATCCTTCCTGGAACTGGATTGGATTGAATTGATTCAGTTTATATTCCACCTTGTACTAAGTGTTAAAGCAATTTACAGAACTCCAAAAAAGACAAACAATTAATGAAGAATAAAATATAACAAAACCATATCCAAATGATGAGAATCAAGGTAACTAAAACATCATAAACATTGCTGAAACAACAAAGCCTCTAAAAATCTGTGAAAACTAAAATAAGACATTATGCAGTTCATCTGATAAAGCATTTCACAACATAGGTACAACATATGAAAATGCCTTTTTCCTCACTGTTGATAGTCTAATTGCATGAAGACAAATTTTTGCAAGGGATGCAGTGTTCCCTGAGAAGTATATTGTATTAGCCCAAAAATGTTTTGAACATTAAGCATAATGGTTTGAAGGTGATAAAAGCAGCCAGAAGAAGCCAATGTAGTTGATATAAGTTTCAAGTTTATTAATTTTTAATATACCGACCATCAACTGGTATCTAGCCGGTTTACAATAAAATGTTAAAATAAGGATAGGAGTAATATAATACTGGAGTAATATGATCGTACTTCATACTTCTGGTTACCAACTTGGCTACAGTATTTTGTACTAACTGAATCTAGTTTTACCTAAGCCATTGGAAATTAATTGCAATAGTCCAATCTGCTTGTAAGAAGAACATGCACAATTTTAACCAGATTGGACCTTGATAATTTTATTTTCAATAGATATACCATCTGGAAATGAAAACACAAAACAGAGAAGGATTCTACATTTCCAATATGTAAATTCGATTTCAATGCACTATCGCATTATAAACCCAGAGGTACAAGATGTTGTGACAACGATAAAGTTTTACTGAACACTTCAGATAATGCGTGTAAAACATGCTGTTTGGGAGAGATCCACCTTATAGAGGATTTCTCAGCGCTCAAGATCAAATCTTATTTGCTCATCTAGTCTGTCATAACCTAAAGTTTGTTGTTAAGGTTGGAAATAACAGCTTCATGATCATCTTTTAAAATGATGATTAGCTGAATATTGTCTGCAAAAACATGGAAATCAATATTCCAACCTTTAAGCAATTTTGCTAAGGGAAGGGAGCCAAATACAAACTAAAAAGTATGGGAGAAAACCTCGCTTCAAACAGCTTTTAGATGGAATTTTTTGATTCCAACAGACTGTATGAGTATGATGAGAGAAATAAGAACAAAATCATTTCAATGCATCAGATTTAATTTGATGGGACACTGTGTCAAAAGATCTAATTATACCCAAGGGGCATTAAATCCCTGATCAGCCTTAACCAGTATACCATATATAACATCTAGTAGCAATGAATCAAAGCTACGGTGACATCAATATCCTGACTGACAGCAATGCAAAATGCCATTGTTATTCAAATATTTGTTCAATCGAACCAAAACCATTCTAATACTTTTGTTAGCAAAGACAAATTTGAAACTAGATAAAAGCCTGAATAAACATCAGCTAATATTTTATCTTTTTTTTTTTTAATCGGAGTAACAATGGCTTCCTTAAGACAGTCTGGGTCTTCAGCAGTAACCAGACATAGATATACAAGATAAGTTAGAAATGGAACTACGAGGGGCTGCTGAAAAGTTCTCAGCTCCTTTTATGACTCGTGTAAAATTTAGGCACGGACTCCGAGCCTAAATTTACACACGTGACTTCTAATTGATTCTAATTAGCATCAATAATTGATAAAATGTCAGTTATTAGCACTAATTAGCTTGTTATTCAATTAAATTGTGCATGCAATTTGCATATGTGCCCAAATTTGCGCAGGCAAACTTCAGCCATTTTTATAGAATTAAGGGGTAAGCAAGCGTTCAAATACTTATACGACATGGCGCCCGACTATATGATGACCAAGCTTCCTCCGTACGTGCCTAACAAGTCCCGCCCCTCCCAGGATGAAATATGCCTCAAAATGCCCTTCAATGCAAATCGCCAAACGACATTCCTACTCCCACTTCATACCAAGCCACTGGAGTCAACTACCCCCACAGATTAGATCCCTTGAAGAACTCCTCAACTTTAGGAAAGCAATAAAAACATACCTGCTCACCTAACTCCCCCGCCCATGACTGATAGATTACAAAAAAATGCATATTGATACAAGATCCTCGGTATATGGTGCGTTAGGATACAAACTTGTATTGAAAAATCTTGCACTGTAACTATGGCACATTGCAACCTGTAAACTGTATATTATGTATATTGGTACAATATCTCTAATATGTGTCGAGTTAGGATATAAACTTGTACTGTAACAATGGCAAATTGTAACCTGTTCACTGTATATTATGTATATTACATGAAAATACTCTACAAGTTATAAAACCAATATATATCTAAAAAACACAATATGTTGTGTAATAGTAATAAATATAAGTGAAGTGCTCAGTCACCAACCGATCCGTGCATAAAGTACTATTAAAAGTACAAGCGCCAGTTGTACAACAGGGACCATCATAGCACTCACATTCCCTAAACCTTCCTTATCCTATATAATAAAACTTTAGCGGCGCATGTGCTTTTAAAAAAGCATGATCCCTGCCGCTGTGGTGTGTGATCTGTGGCCGTGTTCCATTTTAGAACCCGGCTGCAGGGATCACTCTGGCCACTCCCCCACCTCCCGCCCTCACTCACCAACCCGAAGCGCAGGCAAGCGATCTCCCTGCCCGCGTCCGCGGCAGGGAACACACTGGACCTTCAACTCACCAACCGCCGCCGCCGTTTCTCCTCCTCTTCCAAAGCAGCCTGCGATTGTGGTCGGCTTTAGCGAACCGCACAGGCCGCACTCCAAACTCAGTAGCAGTTCCCTCTGACGCACGGGATCATGTCAGAGGGAACGTGCTACCGAGTTAGAGAGTGGCCTGCGAGGTTCGCTAAAGCCAGCCACCACGATCGCAGGCTGCTTTGAAGAGGAGCAGGCCAGAAGATGCCGGGATGGAGGGAAGGTAAGAATGGGGCCAATACAGGGGGGGCCAGGGGGAAAGGGAAAGGGGGCTGCTTTGGGGGGAGGGGTGTGCTTGGGACAGACAGCTGTGCTCGGGGGGGAGGGGGAAGACAGAAGGGACATGGAGAGACAGGGAGAGGGAAAGGGGGCTGCTTTTGGGAGGGAGGTGTGCTGGGGACACACAGCTTTGCTGTGGGGGAAGATAGAAGGGGCCATGGGAGAGATAGGGAGAAGGAAAGGGGGCTGCTTTGGGGGGGGCAGTGTGCTTGGGACAGACAGCTTTGCTCTGGGGGGAAGACAGAAGGGGCCATGGAGAGACAGGGCGAGGGAAAGGGGGCTGCTTTAGGCGGGGGGGGGAAGTGTGCTGGGGACAGACAGCTTTGTTGTGGGGGGGAAGACAGAAGGGGCCATGGAGAGACAGTTAGGGAGAGGGAAATGGGGCTGCTTTGGGGGGAGGTGTGTGCTGGGGCAAACTGCTTTGCTCTGGGGTGAATACAGAAGGGGGCCACGGAGAGACAGTCAGGGAGAGGGAAAGGGGGTTGCTTTGGGGGGAGGGTTGTGCTGGGGGCATACAGCTTTGCTTGGGAGGGGAAAGATAGAAGGACACAAACAGTGGCTAAGGAGAGAGAGAAAGAAACACAGACAGACAGACACATCTATTCTAGCACCGTTAATGTAATGGGCTTAAAGACTAGTACAGTAATAATTGTCAAGAAGAAATGAAAAAACACTTATCTTCAAATAAGCAAAAAGAAGGTAGCAAATGCTTTGTTCAAATCCAGCGCTCGTAACAGATATCCATCTTAATAAAGACTCCCCGAATTTGAAACTCCCATAGCCTCCCTTTGACTCGAGTTTCGCAAAAAGCGTTGTCAGGAAGGGGGCATCAGCTACAGGCTGGAGGCATTCTCCTATCCAAACTGGAGATCAGAGCAGATCAGTGTTTTTTTCATTTCTTCTTGACTATTATTACTGTACTAGTATTTTAGCCTGTTACATTAAAGGGTGCTAGAATATATGTCTGTCTGTCTTTATTTCTGTCTCTCTCTCCCTCCCGCTGTATTTCTTTCTGTCTGTCTCTGTCCCTGGCCCCCTTTGTCTGTCTGTCTTTCTGTGTATCTCCCTGCCCCTGTGTCTTTCTTCTTTTCTTTCTGTCTCCCTTCCTCCCTCTGTCTGTCTGTCTTTCTATCTATCTGTCTCTCTCCCTGCCTCCTATGCAGCAGCATTTCTCTCCCACCACTTCTCTATGCAGCAGCCAAAGCAGCATTCCCTTCCCCTCCATTTCCCTCCCCCCCATACCACTTCCCTGTGCAGCAGCAGTAGCGTTTCCTCTACCCCCTTTCCCTTCCCGCGGTCTGTCCGGCTCCCTTAGTCCCTTACCGCCCCCTCCCTTCCCTTCCCTTCCCGCGGTCCCGACTACGAACCTGGCGATTCCAGCAGTGTGTGCAGCAGTCTTCATACGCTGCTTCGGGTCCTTCTACTGCCCTGATTTACTCTGGCACGTCCCTGATGACATCATCAGAGATGCGGCAGAGCAAATTAGGGCAGTAGAAGGGCCCGAAGCAGCGTGTGAAGACTGCTGCACACGCTGCTGGAATCACCAGGTTCGTAGTTGGAACCGCGGGAAGGGAAGGGAAGGGAGGGGCGGCTAAGGATTTGGGCCCTGGGCGGCGGAGTCAGCGCAAGAGCCGAGCTTGAAAGTTGCTGGGCTCCTCGGGTCTGTCGTGGAGTCTGGGCCGGCTCCGTTTCTCGGTTCGTCCCGGAGAGGGGGGGGGAGGGGGGGCAGGAGGCGCTCTTTGTGCCCCAGCCCTTTGGAGGGTGCTTGTGAGTAGCCGGGAGGCCTAGGCGGTGACAGGGGCTGTGGCGGCCGTCTCCAAGTGACATCAACTCTCGCTTCTCCTTTTCTGTCACTCCCGGACCGCTGCCCCACGCCCTCTGATGACTATGGCACACTTTTATTTTCCCCCTCTTTGGCTGCCTCTAAATGTCCCGCCACCGAATGCACCTGTCGCGTCTCTAGCGTACCTTCGGATACGTAGTAAGCGTGCATGCGCACTCTTGCCGGCACATCCTGACAGATCAGATATCAGGGAACAAGCGGTGAGAGTGCGCATGGGCGCTTAGCATTTTATTATTATAGATAAGGAAGGTTTAGGGACTGTGAGTGCTATGATGGTCCCTATGATGGTTGGAGTTCACTTATATTAATGAATATTTATTACTATTACACAGCATATTGTGTTTTTTAGATATATATTGGTTTTATAACTTGTCGAGTATTTTCATGAAATTGACCTATTAACATAAATAATTACTATTTAACTCCTTAATATTATTGAGTATATTAGCCTTTAACCCTTTCTGAGCTCTTTGGGGAGGACCAGTTCCCTATTCATAACAGAGCATTGCCTTCTATTTTGATCACCCTTTATTATTCTCTGCTATTAATGTTAGGTAAGAGTTTACAAGTTCATTAAATGTGATTTGCTTGACTCCTTCAAGAAGGAGAATTAGTACAGTATATCCTTTCTACCAGGGCTGAACTTAGAAAATCTAAGCTCTGGGGTAAGATTTTGTCTCAAGCTCCTTGTTCTTTTCCACAATTAAAACAACAGGCTTGATTTTATAAGAGGACACCTCTGTAAGAAGTCTAAAAAGGCACAGATTTTAAAAAGACAATGACGATACTTAAGTGGCTTTATAAAATAGGATACCAGAACCAGCACCAGGAGAGAACAAAAGCTGACCACCCACTGACACTTGCTGTGAAGTTACCACTCTACATTGGCACCTTGGATATTTTATAAAATATATAGGACAAACTCATATCAAGTTTATTTTATTACCAGACCTCAACCACCAAGGCACTACTTATTGATTTTTCGTACCCTTACAGGGGTCATGTGTTCATCATCGGTCTTGGTAAGATGACATGCATTTATTCATTTTTAATTATTTTTACAGGCTCATAAAGTGATAATGTGCTTATAGTGCTGTAAAGGAAAGGCACTTATCTTTATGCCTTTCCTATACAGCACTATAAGCACATTATCACTTTTTGAGCCTGTAAAAATAATTAATTAATAAATGCATGTCATCTTTCCAAGATCGATGATGAACACATCACCCCTGTAAGGGTACGAAAAATTAATAAGTAGTGCCTTGAGTGTTTGAGGTCTGGTAATAAAATCAACTTGATATGAGTTTATTTTCCATCTTATTTAAGTTAGTTTATTGAACATCTCTGTATTTTTCCTTATTTAGTAGATAAAATATATAGGAACATCAAAACGCTACCCCTGTTGTGCCTATACTATGACCCTAGGAGTTCCCATAGGATACTGACCTCCAGACTGTCCCAGTATGCAACTCATATGTTCTTAGGTTAAATTTTCTGACAAGCTTTTATATCAGCTTTTCAACCTGTTGTTTCTGCTGAAGACAATACAGTCTGTCAGTAACTCTTACCTTCCAATCAGTCCCTGGCAGGTTTTCTTTGCACTCACTATGCTTGGGTTGATACCACCATAGAAAATGCTCATGTCCTGAATGTTGTCTGTGCCCTCTTTGAACAGGACTCTCATCCCTGCGTTGACAATGGCTAAAGAATTCTCACGACGTTGGGCCTGCCTGAAAGCATATACCAACTCCCACTGTAAAGGTACAGAAAGATATGGGTTCTTATAGGATCTTGCAATCAGAATCTAATCTAATCTAGATTTTATATACCATATTATCACCAATTAGGGTCCAAAACAGTTAATAAACAGAAGATAAATTCAAATACATTACAATAATATCATTACAAAGATTTCAAATCTATGATCAAAATTCCATAAAATTCAACCTATAAATTTCTGGAATATTTCTGTCGAGACACATATAAAACTTCTTTGCAAGTGTGTCCAAGCCTGTATGTACACAGGGGTTTCCCTGCGGAACCTGCTCATGTCATGCACACATAGTGGAAGTCTGGAGGATGTAAGCTTCTTCTTCAAAGAAGCTGATCCACAAACCATATTTTTCACTCCATTAGATGCACCTGACCATAAGACACACTCTAAATTTAGAGGAGGAAAACAAGAAAAAAACCATTCTGAACCAAATTCTCCCTGCCAGGCTCTGCACCCAACCCCACACTCCTTGCCAAGCTCTGCACTCTTCCCCCTTCTCTGCCAGGCTCTGTACCCTGTCCCCCCTCTGGTGGTCTAGTGATAGGCCGGGATAGGGCACAGGACAGGCAGGCCTAGTGGCTGGCAGGCAGGTAGGGACAGGGCAGACAGGGGACAGGGCGGGCAGGTAGATAGGCAGACAGGCCTCTCTCCCCTCCCCAGGCAGGCAGCAGGAAAGCCCCGGCCTCTCCCTCCCTATTTTTAATTCGGCAGGGTAGGCAGGCAGGCAGGCCCCGGCCTCTCCCTCCCAGGCAGGCAGCAGGCAGGCCCCAGCCTCTCCCTACTCCCTTACTACCCCCCGGGCAGACAGCAGGCAGGCCCCGGCCTCTCCCTCCTCACTACCCAGGCAGGCGTCAGGCAGGCCCCGGCCCTCTTCCTCCTCCCCTCTGCCGGCCCTCTTCCTCCTCCCCCCTCCCCCCGCGTACCTTTTTTTAAAAACTGAGTTCTCACGGGAAGCGGTGTGGGACCAGGCAGGCAGCCTGGTGCGCCTCTATGCCATGAGAGAACAGAAGAGGAGGCAGCTGCATATGAATTCTCGACGGAAGTGGCAGGGACCAGGTGGCCAGCAACCCTTGTGTGCTGCTCTCAGCATGTGAGGCGCCAGAAGTTTAAAAAAAAGGTACGCGCGGGGGGGGGGGGGGGAGGAGGAGGAGGAAGAGGGCCAGCATTAAAGAGAGGGTGGCAGCATTAAAATAAGTTAACAGGGGGGGGCGCTTTGGGTATTCGCTCCATTAGACACAACCTTATTTCCACCCACTTTTGGGGGAAAAAAAGTGCATCTAATGGAGTGAAAAATACAGTACCTCCAGAAATTGGGACTTCAGGAAGGGGAGCAGGTTTCAACTAGCAGCTAAGAAGATAAAAGCTGGACAAGCAGGAATTTTTTTTCTTTTTGTTTGTTTAGTGGGTCTAAACAGAAAGCTACAAACAGGATTCTGACAAACCTGAGTCTTGATCAAGCTGCTGAATGCACCTGGTGAGCAAGTACAGCCTGCGGGCAAATGCATGAGGTGAGAGAAAGGGAAGAGCAAGCTGGAGAGCCTTATATATCCAGCACAATGATTGCAGCTGGAAGTAGTGTAAAGGAAGTGGTCTAAGGAGGAAAAATAAAACTGTAAGAAAGCTGTTACAGATTACAGAATGGAGCAGGAGCTAAGGGTGTTGATACAAGGCCAGCTCCTGAATGCACAGCAGACAACAGGGAGTAAGAGACTCCAAGCTGTGTAAGAGAAAGAAGCTAAAACTGGAGCAGCTAGAAATCGTGGAGTGGAATTGCTGGTTAAAAGTCAGCAATCCAGGATATACTGGTGGGAAACCAGGCTGCTTGAGAAGTGAGACTTCAAGATGACAATCTGGGAGCAGGAATGGGAGGATAAACCAGCAGCAGTGCCCTGTAGATTGGACTAAATACTATCTTGAGGAAAGGAACATGGCTGAAGAGGAACGAGATATGAGGATGAGAAAAGGAACTACAAGGGCGACCTGGTCGACATTGTATATCTCCCAGGAAAGAGACTTGGGAGTTCTGATCGGCAAGTCGATGAAGCCATTCATGCAATAAGCTGCGGCAGCGGCGGCGAAAAGGGCAAACAGAATGCTAGGAATGATAAAGAAGGGGATCACGAACAGATCGAAGAAGGTTATCATGCCGCTGTACCGGGCCATAGTGCGCCCTCACCTGGAGTACTGCATCTAGCACTGGTCGCCATACATGAAGAAGGACATGGTACTACTCGAAAGGGTCCAAAGAAGAGCGGACTAAAATGGTTAAGGGGCTGGAGGAGTTGCCATACAGCGAGAGATTAGAGAAACTGGGTCTCTTCTCCCTTGAAAAGAGGAGATTGAGAGGGGACATGATCAAAACATTCAAGATACAAAAGGGGACAGACTTAGTAGATAAGGACAGGTTATTCACCCTCTCCAAGGTAGGGAGAACGAGAGGGAATTCTCTAATGTCGAAAGGGGATAGATTCTGTACAAACGTAAGGAAGTTCTTCGTCACCCAGAGAGTGATGGAAAACTGGAACGCTCTTCCGGAGGCTGTTATAGGGGAAAACACCCTCCAGGGATTCAAGAGAAAGTTGGACAAGTTCCTGCTAAACTTGAACATGCACAGGTGAGGCTGGACTCATTTACAGCACTGGTCTTTGACCTAAGGGCCGCCGCATGAGTGGACTACTGGGCACGATGGACCACTGGTCTGACCTAGCAGTGGCAATTCTTATGTTCTTATGACCCTGAGGAAGAGAGTGTGGCACAGTGGCTAGAGATAGAAACATAGAAACATAGAAAGTTGACGGCAGAAAAGGGCTATAGCCCATCAAGTCTGCCCACTCTACCGACCCCCCCATTAGGATCCCACGTGGATGTCCCATTTATTCTTAAAGTCAAGCACGCTGGTGGCCTTGACCACCTGCACTGATACAGCATCGGCACCCTAAGGTTGTGAGTTCAAACCCCACACTGCTCCATGTGACCCTGGGCTAGTCACTTAATTCTCCACTGCTCCAGATACATTAGATAGACTGTTAGCCCACTGGAACAGATAGAGAAAATGCTTAAAGTACCTGTTTTGTAACTCATTTTGAGCTCCTTTGGGAGGACAGGCTAAAAAAAAATCAAATCAATAAATAAAAATACAGGGGAAATGCAACTTACACTATAGGAGTCTATTGGCCTGCCAAGACCATCTCTTCAGAATATGAAGAATGTAATGAATATGAATATGAATGAATGTAATGAAAGCACAGCAGGTGGACAAACCCCAGGAGACAAAAATCTCGGCGTAAGGCAGAGTTCCAGTCTGAACATGTGGCCTGGTAATGAGGAGGAGACAACAGATGCTTGTGCCTGTAGAGTTGATGTCTTCTGGAAGTGGGAACCAATCTCAAGGTGAAGACCAATGGAGCTTGCTGAAAGTGGAATCTAGAAAGACAGTACAGGTCTGTAAGGGAGCCACCATGATGCAACCACAACCTATCATGGAGATGTTCTCAAAGGTGGGATTCTCCTAGAGTCTTTACAAGAGTTGCAGAATTGGAGGGCCCAACTCGGAAGAGAGTTTAAAGCAAAGGCACTGCTGTTGCAGAATATGTGTGCTAGGAGTTGGCACCACAAGAGCAGGTGATATCAGGACTGGAAGTTTCAGGTCAGGCAGTGTGTACCTGGACTGATATTGAAGAGATGAGTGCTGATGGGAACAGCAAGCTGTGCGGGCAATTAAAGATGCAAACTCAACACTGGTGCCCCCTGGCCAAAGGGGAGTAGCCAGAGGATCCATTGTTACTGGGCCCTCCAGTGGTGGAATGAAACAAGAAGTTACCAGACTGCAGAACACGAATTACCAAGCGGTTCATGAAGAAAGAAGTGGATATTACGGGAGTGCCTGGAGTCTGTGGAGGTGACTCCAGAATGGTGGATGGAAAGTTAAGGTCAAGGGTTGCAAAGCCATTGATATGACGGGGCCCAATGGCTGATGTGCTTACTGTACCCTGTGCGGTTGCTGAAAGAATGCTGTGTCATGGATGGTTGCATGGTGGTAGTCTGGGTCATCTCAGGGATCCCCTGTTATTGTGGGGGGTCCTGGTAGTCCTTTGAGTCACCCTCAATCCTTTGGGGGGATGCCCCTGGTGGAAGCAGGCACTCAATCTACTAGGGTTGAACTGAGAGGGAGATATGTGAGAGTGTAAGGGGTTTTCTCTCACTGTTGCTACAATTATACCACTGGACAGAAGGGGGCATTAGTCAAGAGTAAGCTATCATAGAGGGAGTGGAACAACCCTGCTGAGTCATAGGGGTGGGACTCAGGCAAGGAGGAGTATATGTGCCCCAGAGAATAGTCATTCAGAGAGGTCCCCAAGGGAAAGACTTCTGTAAGAATGATCCTAAGGCAAGAGGTCTAAAGGAAGAGAAGCTTTCCCTAGCTGTGGGCTAAAAAGAAGCCATAGGGACGAGAGGGCATCAAGGTGACAGTTGGTGTCTGTTTGGCTGAGGTAAGCCAGCTCTCTTGTTTAAAGACTATGAAATCTATAATAGGTGCTGGCTGGGGTCAGACCTAATTGACCGACTAAAGAGTAATAAAACCTGAGGTTGGAGTAGGGCAGTTGCTGGCCACAGGAGCACTCTGGGCTGAAATCCCAGAGTCCTGGTTTCCAGCCTGCTGGTCATTTAAGAATAAGAGTTTATTTTCACTGTAAGGCAACAGGCTCAAAAATTTGTACACCAATAAAGACTGATGAATTTGACTGAACTCTTAGGAGTTAAGAATTTATGTTGTCTTCCCTGAGTCAGTGAGGCAACAGGCTCAGTTCTGTAAATGAATAAAGAGCTCAATGCACCTGCAAGTGTGTCCAAGCCTGTATGTACACAGGGTTTTTCCTGCGGAACCCGCTTAAGTCATTTACAGTCTATAAAATACTGAGTGGAGTGGAATGAGTAGATGTAAATTGCTTGTTTACTGTTTCCAATAGGACTAGGGGGCATACAATAAAACTACTAAGTAGTAGATTTAAAACAAACCAGAGAAAATGTTTCTTCACTCAGTGGGCAATTAACTCTGGAATTCATTGCTGGAGAATGTAGTGAAAGCAGTTAGCTTAGCAGGGTTTAAAAGAGGTTTGGATAATTTTCTGAAAGAGAAGTCCATAAGCCATTATTAAGATGGTTTGAGAAAATCCACTGCTTATTCCTTTGATAAGCAGATACTTGTGACCTGGGATGGCCACTGTTGGAATCAGGATACTGTGTTGATGACCTTCGCTCTGTCCCAGTATGGTTGATCAACTTTCAACTCATAAACCTCCACTTTCCTTCCTTGCTCCTGACTTGGTTTCTTTTCCTTTTCTGACACCTGTCCCTCTCGTTGTTAAAATTTCCTTCTGGTTTGCCTCTTCCCTTATGCACTTTGTTTTCTTATCCTTTCCTTATCCGCGATGCATTTGATATCATATAGAGTCTCACTTATTCCCTCTTTTGCAAACATTAAATAGCTCTGATATCATGACCCCCCCTCATGTTTTATCCTAACCCCACTGTCACCTTTTTCTATCTCCAATATGTAACTTTTAACCTTCCCTCCCTACCACCCTACTTCCAGTTTGTCTTGTAATGTTATTTATGTTCACACAATACTATTAAATTAACTATATATATACTTTATTGTTATTTTTTTTCTTTTCTATCCTGTAATCTTATTGTAAACCAGCTAGATATTAATTTGATGGTTGGTATATCAAAATCAATAAACTTGAACTTGAACTTGAACTACCAGCATTTGACTTAGCTGGATCACATTGGTTTATTGTCTTGTAAACCTGACCCCCATCCCACTGAGCAGGCCATGTTAAGACTTTACTTAATAGCTAGGATAGCACCCTGGATCTTGTTTGAAAAGCAGTAGAAGGAACTTTGCATTTGTGGAGTAATTTTAGAAAGGATTTTCTACACATAACAGAGCTTTAATAAAATAATCATGTATAACAATATGCATGATGTCTTTAAAAAAACAGGCTGAAGTTAGGCATCTTCATGGCTTTCACATATAGGCAATCTGAAATTACCCTCCACATGGCCTGCATGAAACAGGAGTGGGGAAGAGGGATGGAAGCAGCAGCAATAATTGCACCACAGCAAATACAGAGCACATAGGCCATAGTTATAACAATGTAAGTAGCCTCATGAGTCACACGTCCCATGATCCTTAGCAAACCGGGCCCTTTATCAAACACTGGTGTCACTATCAGAACTTTCTGTCTGAGTTTCTAAGGCAATTGCTTCCTCTTGACACATTCCAAATAAGGAAAAAGTAGGTGAAAATTTTAAATGTTATCTTATATTCATTTGATAGGGAATTTTGGTAAAAATCTATGAATATTGATTTTGTTGATGTTTCCTCTGAGTAGAGTTCTTACATAATGCAGTTCAAAGGGGGAAGAGTTTTAGGAGGTCCTGAATGTGTGTGATTTGTATTGTAACCCGCTTAGGTGTTAAGCAGGGAAGAAATTTTTAAAATAAATAAATAAACATATTCTGTTATTTCTAAGTACTATAAATGCATCAAGCGATGATACTAAGAAACCCAAGACTGATCTAAAATCTCCCTCCTTGAACCAGTGACATAGCTAGGTACCAAATTTCAGGTGGGCCTGAGAACTCCACCCCCAGCCTGCATCTCTCCCCTCCTCTGTACCCCACCAAGTAATCTGACATTTCTTAACCTCCCACCCCCATCCTATGTACCTAGTTCTTTGCTGGCAGTGAACAGTAACTCAAACTTGCTGTTTGCACTTGTCCCAGAGCCTTCTCGCTGTAAGCCCACCTATGCAGAAAAAGCAAGTTGCATCAGAGGGAAAGCTCTGGGATCGCACGAACAGTAAGTTTATGTCATTGCTTGTCATATACCACTGAATAAGGTAGTCAGAATGAATCCTTTATAATCTCAGAAGATGAGGACTGTGTACAGTGTGCTCTAAAATCCTTTCTAGTGAGTAGCAGAGGAGCTGTAAAGTTACAAGATGGCTTATCCAAATCCACTAGAAAGCAAAAAGCACTGAAAACAGAGCTAAATGGTATGTGATAAGGCATATGGGGTCAGACTTAAAGATCTCAATCTGTATACTTTGGAGGAAAGGCGGGAGTGGGGAGATATGATAGAGACGTTTAAATACCAACATAATGTAAATGTGCATGAGTCGAGTCTCTTTCATTTGAAAGGTAACTCTACAATGAGAGGGCACAGGATGAAGTTAAGAGATGATAGGCTCTGGAGTAATTTAATGAAATACTTTTTTTTACAGAAAGGGTGGTAGATGCATGGAACAGTCTCCCAGAAGAGGTGGTGGTGACAGAGACTGTCTCTCAATTCAAAAGGGCCTGGGATAGGCACGTGGGATCTTTCAGAGAGAGAGAGAGATAATGGTTACTGCGGATGGGCAGACTAGATGGGCCATTTGGCCTTTATCTGCCATCATGTTTCTGTGTTTCTAAAGTTTGGACATTTGATCCAGCTCCATCCCAATTCACACCTGCCCCTTACCGTCGTGGAAAAAGGAATTTGAACAGAGAGGAGGATTTCTTCTGATTTAGGGCCTGAATTTGTAAGGTCAGCAAAAAACTTTGCATCCAGAGGAACTTGTCGTGCACGATCTGATTTAAAAAAAAAAGTGAGTTTTAGAAGAGAAAATTAATTCACTATTTTACTTGTACTATTCTACTGCATATTCCACTTAAAACATAGCACATAATACACAGCAATAGGCCTTAGTGGGGTAATATTAAAAATAGCCAAGTAAGCACAGAGTCCTCTGTACTATGTGTCAGTGGACATTGCATTCATTTTCAAAGAATAAAAATGCTCACACACATTTCTACCTGCTAAGCCATGCAAGTACTTCTTCAGAATACAAATACATGCATACTTTTGAAAACTGAAAAGCTTGTGTGTATTTCCAAGCTCTGCTCTGAGAAATGCTTTTGCCTTTTGTGGCTAAAGGTACATGTGTGCATGCTTACCCATAACTTTCTAAAAACCCTATTTCAAGAGGTAAAACGCTGCTTAATCAACTGAAATGGCTTACAATTACTCCTCATGAAAGAAATTTTCAACACTTTTTTAAAGTCAAATATTGTTTAATCATATAAAAATTCCTATTGAAAACTGCCCATCCCCCTCCCCTGGCATGTGAAAATATCTACAGGGATCATATTGTGGGTACTTTTACCTTCTGATAAGAAGGAGCAGATGCAGGGCTAAGAAAGGTTAGGGAAGAAAATTACATTTGAAGACTTTCAAAATGGTGCAAATGTATGCATTGAAATGGGGATCCCTGTTTCTGTGGCTGGCTGCACTTTTAAAGTGAGCTCTGTCTGGGGATGAGGATAATGTCCCCTCGGGCCTGCAAGTCCTCTGTCACTCTAAACTTTGTCTTGTTAGTGTGGGAGAGGCCTATATACTCCATAGGATGCAAAGGATCCTTCGCAAATTGTGCAATGGGAGCAGGACCTTTTTCAGCATATACTGTATATGTGTTACTTAGGGCTCCTTTTACAAAGGTGCATTAGGCCCTTAACGCGTGGAATAGCGCACGCTAAAATACCGCGCGCGCTAGCCACTACCGCCTCCTCTTGAGCAGGCGGTAGTTTTTCAGCTAGCGAGCGCTATAGTGCGCGCTAATCTGGTGTGTGCGCTAAAAATGCTAGCGCACCTTTGTAAAAGGAGTCCTTTTTCTTTTAGGTCCTCTTTTGTTAAGCCGATTACCAGTAGCCAAATTGCACCGAAGCCCATTGGGAATTAATGGGCTTTAGTGCTGTTGCTGCGTGGCAGCCACTAATGTGGCTTTGTAAAAAGGGGGAGGTTAGATTTTTATCTGTACCAGGTAGAGATATAATCAGCATCTTTGCACCATTTTCTTTCTTTTCCAGGAAAAAGATTTAACACCCATGCCCAAGGCTCTTGGTTGCGCTCTTTCATTGGGGATCCTCCCAGGGCTGTCACTCAAATTGAACAACTGTGTTTTATGACATGGCTCTTCCCTTCAGCTCCAATTTTCAGCCAGTACTGTCCTATGCATGCAAACGAGACCCCATAGTGGATCTCTGCACATAGCCCCGTATCACTCCATAACTTTCATGAACTGCCCCTGAATCTTGTGAACCACTTCACTGTGTATTGAATTGCAATATCATGTGGCCAGATTATTCATTTTCTTCCCCACCTGTCCTCAAAGAATGCTTTTTGCAGAAGTACCAGAAAATGCCAGGTAATTTGGATTTTGCCCCACTTAGACTCCAGCCAATCACAGAGCAGCGTGGGACCAGGCAGGAAGCGTAAAGGTCGGGTGTGACTAACATTTAGGTGCGGCCATTTAGGCAAACAAAATCCAGACTTAAATACCTGTGCTTAAGTTGTGCACAGATGGGGAGTATTCTATGACAGTGTATATAACTTTAGGAACGCCCAAGATTCTGCCCTGGCCTTTTTGAGCAGTGCATACTTGAATTTATGCACAGCACTTTATAGAATACGCTTAGCAAGTTCAATGCGCAGATTCTAACTGGTGCCAATTAGCATCAGCACTGATTGGCTTGTTTAGCAATTAGGTTTCACACACAACTTAAGTCTCACTATACAGAATCAGACAATGAAGGGCTAAGCGAGTTGCCCAAGATCATGAGTGAACCTGCTTTCCTACTCCTCCATGTCTGTTCTTGCTTTTTCAAAGGTTACTGCTGCTGCTTCCTTTGTCCATAAGCTACTGTATAACAGTATTATTTTTTGTTATGGAACCTACAGTTGTTCTTGGTTAAAATGTACCATGCCCCTCTCTCTTCAGTATAATTCTCACCTTTAGATATTAGATTGACAGAACAGTGTCCTGCAGCTAGAACAGGATGCAGGTCAGAAGTGAAAACTTGACCTATAATGTGTCCTCCTATGGACTGGAAAAAAACCCCACAAAAGTTGTTAACTTGAGTTTTATGTAATGTCATTTGTGCCATATATTGAAGTTTTCATTGTTTTAGAAGAGTTGCACACATTGAGGAGCATTTTAGATATGATGTCCAGTTGTAGATGTTTTTCTAAAAAATGCTTAACATTCTCATTCTGAACATAGCAATTTACAATGGAAAAACTTCTGGGTTTTTTTTTGTTTCATAAATCACTGTTTTCCAGATGTTTTTATGTTCAGGGGGGCAAGGAGAAAGGACCTTGTGCTAGAACTGGGGAATGGAAAAGGGAACAGGTGGGAGAAGGGACCTTGAGCTAGAACTGCGGGATGGAAAAAGGGGAGAAGGTAGGAGAAGGGGGTTTCAGTTGGAACTTGGGGGCTGGAATGGGAGGAAGTCAAGAGAAGGAGCCGGAACTGGGGACTGAAAAAGGGAACAGGTGGGAGAAGAGGGCAGGAGCTAGAGCTGGAAGCTGATAAAGAGTAACAGGTAGGAGAAGGTTGAAGATGGGGCTCAGAAAAGGGGCTGGAGCTGGGGATGGGAAAGGATGGGCAGGTGGAAGAAAGGGGTGGGACTGGGAAAAGGGGGAAGGTGGGAGAAGGGGGTGGGACTGGGAAAGGGGAGCAGGTAAGAGAAGGGGCTGAAGCTGGAATGGGACTAGAGAGGGAGGAAGCTGAGAGAAGGAGATGGAACTGGGAGCTGAAATGGGGAGCAGGTGGGACAAGAGAGCTGTGGCTGGGACAGGAGAAACAGGTAGTAAAATGGGGTAGAGCTGGGAGAAGGGGGTTGGGGCTGGGAAAGGGGGGCAGGTAGGAGAAAGGGCTGGAACTTGAAAATGATCCTAATTTATGGGCTAGAAGAAGGTGGCAGCCTGGCATGGGATAGCAAAACCTGGCTATACCCCTGTGTACACCACTACAAAAGCACTCAAGTCTGTAGGTATCTCCTAACTATAGGTTCAGTTGGGTTTTTTTGTGGGTTTTAGAAGGCTCACAATTTCTACCACAAGTGCACTAATTAGAATGGGATATAGACCTGGGCCCTTTTCTCTACAGTCCACTCCACTGACCAGTTTCCTACTCCTGGGACCAGCTTGCTGCTCTAATAAGAATGGCCTTAATATCTGAAGTTGTCATACAGCCTAGTATGTACTGACACTGTCATATTTTTATGGGGTGGGAGGGGGGTCAGTGACACGGGGGATTAAAGGAAGATCATACCTTAATACCTCCAGTGGTCAGCAGATTAGTTAGATCACCTTTTTGTGACATAGCTGTGGTTGAAACAGGTCCAAATAAAAAGTCCCAATTTTTTGCCTTAGACATATTTATCTTGTTCCATTATCCTTGAAAAAGTCCAAATTCTGATCCCCAACATGCCCTCTTGCAATTTAGATAAAATGTGGAGAAAAACATCTCAAACCTGAGTTTTTAACATCGTGACTTGAAAACAGATCCATCTGCCATTTTTGAGACCTTTTTCTCTTTTGAAATTGAACACCATTATTTTAATGACTTTATGTAAAACATACTGCCATGTTCCTTATCTGCTGGCCTGCCAAGGTTTGCAGATGATGCAGAAGAGCCTGGAAAATCTTAGTCTCCTCCACGGGGAACTCAGAAACAGCTTTTGCCAGGGTGTCCTTCACTGTAGCCAGGCTGCAGCCAGCACCCACCATTAGTCCTGAAATCACAACAGATTTCACACAGTTACCAATTAATTTATTAAAGGGGGGAGGGGAGAATGGGACTTGTATACCTCTTTTTTATGGTTACAGATTCAAAGCAGTTTACATATATACAAGTACTTATTTTGTATCGGGGCAATAGAAGATTAAGGGCTCCTTTTACTAAGGAGCGCTAGTGTTTTTTGAGCGCGCTGCATTGCCGCGCGTGCTAACCCCGCGCTATGTGGCTAGATCTTAATGCCAGCTCAATGCTGGCATTAGCGTCTAGCGTGCGGGGCAATTTAGCACGCACTAAAACCGCTATTGCAGCTTAGTAAAAGGAGCCCTAAGTGATTTGTCCAAGATCACAAGGAGCAGCACTGGGATTTGATCCCACAATCTCTGGGTGCAGAGGCAGCAGCTAATCTATTCAGACACAGCTGCCAAGTTACCTAGCCTCAAGAGGAAGACTTTATGTCCATTCCTGTTTTTTGAACTTATCTCCCCAAAACAGTGTGGCAGCCATAGTCTGAGTCTATCATTGAAATCAGTACTGTAAGTTCCATAATGCATCAGTATTGCATCATCTTAAATCCACGACTACTAAAATCTCCCTCTTGGAACTGTGCAATATGGTAGCTTTATCCAGGTGAAGGTAGTACATCTCTCATTGCTTTCTCTCTAGTCAGTTGTGACTTGGGACCCACTGCACAGTAGTTAGAACTGTGCAACACCTGGGGGTGTTTCTTTTTGCTTCCCCTTACAGTCCTGTAAAAAATGTTTGGTTTGGGGTTTTTATTCTACCAAAATAATTATTGAATCATCATGTTTCAAGATCCATGAGGCAGGATAGAGTTTAAGGGGGAAATTCTATAACCAGGCACCCCCTGATACCGAATGGGTAACACTTATTCTATAATGGTACCAGTTCGTAAAGCGCACTTACATATGTAAATGACAATTTTCTCAGCATTTACTTTGCAAAGAAAAAATGGAAAACTACAGACTTATTAGCGTAACATCAGTAAGTGCAAAGTATTGAAGAGATTACTGAAATATAGAGTAGTACAATAGTGCGTATGAGGAAAGACTACAAAGGTTAAAGCTCTTCAGCTTGGAAAAGAGACGGCTAAGGGGAGATATGACTGAAGTCTACAAAATCCTGAGTAGAGTAGGATGGGTATAAGTGGATTTTTCACTCTGTCAAAAATTACAAAGACTATGGGACACTCGATGAAGCTACAGGGAAATACTTTTAAAACCAATAAGAGGAAATTTTTTTTCACTCATAGAATAGTTATGCTCTGGAACTCGTTGTCAGAGGTTGTGGTAAGAGCAGATAGTGTAAGTTTCAAGTTTCAAGTTTATTTTTGACTTATTGAATCGCTTAATTTAAATTTGCTAAGCGATTTACAGATAAAAAAAAGATAAGTACATCAGATTAATTATAAAAGGATACATAGATTTGACATACTCTCATACAAAATAATAAATAATGTCATACAAACTAACAAATACACAGGGGAAGAAAGGGTAGAACTACAATCATATATATAAAAGAGAACATAAATGGTGAAAACAACAGGTAGGGTAGATATTGGGGGAATAAAAAGATAAAAAAGGAAAAAAATTAATAATAAATCGTTAATTAAGCTTATAAATTAAACGCATCTTTAAAAAGGAAACTCTTCAAAATGCCTTTAAACTGTTTCAGATCATTTTCTTCCCTAAGATACTGGGGCAAACTGTTCCATAATTGTGGGGCTATTACAGAAAAAATATCAGGACGACGAGTTCCAATAACTTTTAGTGATGGAACTGTTAAGAGTTTTTGATTGGTAGATCTTAAAGAACGTGATGTACTATGGGGAATAAATAATCTATTAATAAATTGGGGTTCATTTGTAGATAATGTTTTAAAAACTAAGAGTAAAATTTTAAAAGTAATACGATGGGCAACAGGAAGCCAATGTGACTCAATCAAGAGCGGTGTAACATGGTCAAATTTTTTGCGGTTGTGTATTAATTTGATGGCAGTATTTTGAACTATTTGACGACACTTTTTCTCTTTTTGGGTGACATTTATTAATAAAGAGTTACAATAATCAAGCTTTGAAATAATTAACGAATGAATCAATATGTTTAGTGATTTTGGCTCTAAAAATTTGGCAATTGAACGGATCATACGCAACCTGTAAAAACATGTTCTGACAGTGTTAGTAATGTGTTCATGGAAAGATAACCTATCATCTATAGTAATTCCTAATATTTTTAGGGATCTTACTGAATTTAAATGAACGTTGTCTAGAATAAACGGAACATTTAGATTTATGTAGCTGGTTTTAAAAAAGATTTGGACAATTTCCTGGAGGAAAAGTCCATAGTCTGTTATTGAGAGAGACAATGGGGGCAGCCACTGCTTGCCCTGGATCGGTAGCATGGAATGTTGCTACTCCTTGGATTTTGGCCAGGTACTAGGGACCTGGATTGGCCACCATGAGAACAAGCTATCGGGCTTGATGGACCATTGGTCTTACCCAGTAAGGCTATTCTTATGTTCTAATATATTGAAGCCTAGACTGCTTGGCAATGAGATGACCAGCCCTAGTAATTCTGGAGGGACATGGAGTATAACTAAAACTTAGGTTGTAATTACAGGGTGATCTATCAGGCGTATCTTATGCCTCAACAGTATTTTTACTGTGGGGGTGCAGTCTCTATGCTGTGTCCCAAATGTGGGACGGGGAAAGGGAACTTTGGCCATATGTTTTGGGGATATGCTCTTATTCAACATTATAAGTAGGATATTTTACATTTTATGCATAATGCACTTTATCTGGGTTTGTCTGGTACCCCAGAGCAATTGGTATTAGATCTCCCTGGGGCGTATGGAACTATGGGAGGGTTTGCAGACTGCTATGTCATAAACTCAGTCTGGTGGCTCGGAAAGGTATTTTGAAATGCTGAACATCTAGTGAGCCTCCTGGGTACTGGCAGTGATGTTCATCGGTTGGCTTGTTTGGAGGCTAGGAATGTGAAGGGGGGCCACCGATTTCTGAGCCTTTGGGATCCATATCTTAGTATTTTGTATCTGAAAGGGCATAATCTTCTTCTGACTGAGCTTAGAGGGTAGTGGAGTGAATCTTGGTATGTCTGATGGGGTTGTTGGGGAGAGGGTGTTGGTGTTGGACTTGGGCTGGCTGTTTGTTTGTGTGTTTTCGTGGGTTGGGTGGCATCTTCTGGGTTCAGGATAGGTTGTAGGATGGGTTGTTTTGCTTGTGGATGGTTTGGGAGGGGGGGAGCTGTTTCTCTGACTGTTGGGTTAGTCTGGCTGTTACGGTTAGTGGAGTGGTATTGACTGTGGAGGATCTTTGGGTCAATGTTGGCAGTTGAATCTGGGGATTATAAGAATCCAGATTCCCTGGTTCCCATTTATGTCTGTGTCATATGGCCTTTTGGGTAACGGGCCTTTTGGTATGTGTATCATACGGGTGAGGGAGGGGCTGTTGGGGGGGGGTTGGTTTTGAGATGTATTTGCTATGTGGTTGTTACATTACTATGTGCTTTATAATATTTAATAAAATGTTTCAACACTAAGATTGTAAATTTAGGTATTGATTTTCTAGAATTTAGGGGATACTTAAATATAGAAAAAATCAGTTTGTTGGTTTATGTTTATTAAAACTTTCTATACTACATATTCCCAATCAGGATATAGACAGACTACAATAGTAATCAAATTAAAAATAACAAAATAAAGGAAAGGAACTCCATAAATGATAGGACAGGTTTAAACACTCATACAAAAGAATGCAGTCAAACCTTCAACATTCAAAGTGCTACAGGAAAGGAGTAGATCTCAGCTGTGAAAGGTAAAAGGGAACTAAAAAGCTTGTTGATAGTAAAAAGTGATTTAAATCTGGTGAAGGATTCCTTATTATATATGTTTTTGGGAGCTCATTTCACAATACAGGAGTTAAACAAAAAAACCATTGCAGATTGATGGGTGGACTCATAGTGGATCAGCTTAGGGTTTGGGAGCACCGAACGGTTAGCATCAAGGGAGCAGAGAGTGCATTAGGGTGTGTAAAGGATAGTGCAGAAAGATAAGAGGGATTATCTAAATAATAATCCATATGTTTTAATATGAGGACTTTAAAAATGATGTGGCATTTAATGGGGAGCCAATATAACTGCGAAAGCAGTGGAGAAACATGGTCATACTTTCTTGCTTTGAGAAGAAAATGAGCTGCACAGTTTTGCAGTCATTTGATTTGTGTTTGAGAAAGATCTGCATAAGCTATATTACAGTAGTCCAAGTGAGAAGTAAGAAAAGCGTGTAAAGAGGTGTGTACTGTATAGAGGATTGTAATCCAAAACAGAATGAATAGAACAAAGACAACATAGGACGGAAAAACCTAATCTTGTTAGTTCTGAAATTTGTTTAGTGAAAGAAAGTTGGAAGTCAAGCCAGTCTCCCGAGTACCTAAAAGACAGAATGGCCTGGACATGTAGACCAAATAGTAGGTTGGGATAGTGGCAGCAGCAGTGTTTTTTTCCTGGATTTAGTTTTAATCTGTTATTGGATGTCTAGGAGCCTAAGGCAGAGAGACGGTCCTGCAAAGGTTTGATATCAATGTTGACAGGGAGTTAATAATAATAATAATAATAATAATAATAATAACAGCTTATATACCGCAATACCGTGAAGTTCTATGCGGTTTACAAAAGATTAAGCAAAGGTACAAATTGACTGACGTCAAGAAGGGAAGAGGAAAGAGAAGTAGACAGGAAATTCATTGTTGAGGAGAAAAGTGATCAAAAGGACAGTAGGTCGCTATTGAGAGGAAAGAGATAAGTGGATCAGTTGTCAAGATGTTTTAGGAACAGGTGTGTTTTTAGACGTTTCCTAAATTCCTCATAAGTAGAGGGCGAAAGTAATTGTTCTAGGTCTTTACCCCATGATGCTGCTTGGTGTGAGAGAAGGAATTCATGGTGTTTTTTCAGTTTGCAACCTCTCACTGGGGGGGAAATGAAGTTGGAATGTGAACTTCTCTTGTGTCTGTTGGTTGAGAAGGAGAAAAGGTCAGTAATGTATTTGGGGGCAAGTCCGTGTAATGCTTTAAAGCAGAAACAGGCAAATTTGAACTTTACGCGTGCTTTCATCGGCAGCCAATGTAGCTGCCGGTAGTAGGGTGTCACGTGGTCAAATTTTTTTAGTCCAAAGATTAGTCTGACTGCCGCATTCTGCAACAGTTGTAGGCGTCGCATATTTTTTTGGGAAATTGCCAAATAGGCGATGTTACAGTAGTCAAGCAGGCTTAGTACGAGGGATTGGACTAGGATTCTAAAAACCGATGTAACAAAATAAGCTTTAAAGGATCTGAGTTTCCAAAGAGTGAAAAATCCCTTTCTGATTAAGAAATCTACTTGGTCTTTCATGGTTAGGCATTGATCCAGAGTTACACCTAGTATCTTTATGGAGGGCTGGATAGGGTAACTAAGGTTATTGATACAGAGGGGTGATTTAATGTCAAGTGGATGTGGTGAAGCAATGAAAAAGTTGTTTTATCTGAATTAAGTTTGAGCCTAAAGTTTATCATCCATTGTTCCATCATGTTTATAGCTTCTGAAGCTTTGGGAATAGTTTCAGAGACAGAATTGGTGAATGGGATGATAATCGTAAAATCATCTGCATAACTAAATAGTTTTATCCCCAGCTGGGTTAGCTTCGTGCCCAGTGAGGACATGTAGACGTTGAAGAGCAATGGGGATAGTGGAGAGCCTTGGGGCACACCGGATGGATTGCTCCAGGTGTCGGAAAGCTCATAATTAAAACGAACCTGATAGGTGCGGGATATAAGGAAGCTACGGAACCAGTTAGAGTTAGAGAATATGAGCAAGATATCATCTGCATATATGTAGAATTTTATATCAAAAGATTGGATCAATGTGGCTAGGGGACTAATGAAAAGATTAAAAAGGAGGGGAGATAAAACTGAACCTTGTAGGACCCCACAAGTGAAAGAGTATGAAAACGATGTAGAGGAATTTGAGGAAATCATGAAAGTGTGGTTGGCTAGGAAAGATGTAAGCCATTTCAATACAAGACCAGTAACTCCAATTTCTGATAATCGAGCCAAAAGGAGAGAATAGTCCATGAGGAGGGCATGTGGGATAGGGATAGAGAATAGGTGGGGGCAGCAAAAGAGAAGGGATGGTATGAAAGTAAGAATGGGAGCACAGAGGGGAAACTTTTACTTTTTATGGAATCAGAGAGAGAGGGGGGCAGGGGTAAAAAGAGAGAAGGGATGGTGAGGACAAGAAATGTAGGGGTACAAAAAGGAAAAAAAAAATTCTGTTTAAAAAATTGTTACTGTTCAAGTCCCTGGGATAATAGAGGAGTGTGTTTGTGTGTGTGTGTGGGGGGGGGAGGAGGGGGGGGGAACAAAGGTAAGGATAGGAAGCAAGCAAGGTGACCCTCAGCAATGCTGTGCTGGGTTGCCAACTGGAACTTTTGAAATTTGCTTTTTTCTTTCCAGAGTTGCAAGAGGGAAAGGAAATCTCTGCTGGCTAGAATTTGTTACCTTTTTTAAAGAACATTAATTTAATTGTCCCACAGTCAGTGGCGTACCTAGGGGGGGGGGGGGGCGGGGGGGGGCGGGCCGCCCCGGGTACCAGCCCTGAGGGGGTGTTCCCGGCCTTGCCGCTCAGTCCCCCCCCACGCCCGAAGGACCGCTCGCCCCACTGACCTTCCAGCACACCTATGAAGCAGCCCGCAGCAGGATCGCGACGTCAGCAATCCCTCAGCTGCTTGGGCGCTGCTTCCTGCGCCGCGGTCCCGTCCCTCCTCTGACGTCAGAGGAGGGGGCGGGACCGCGGCGGAGGAAGCAGCTCCTAAGCAGCGCAAAGATAGCTGACGTCGCGATCCTGCTGCGGCTGCTTCATAGGTAGTGCGGGGAGGCCAGGGGGGCGAATGGTCCTTCGGGGTGGGTCGGGGCATCAGGCCTTCAGGGTGGGGCGGGCGGGCGGGCGGGCAGGCAGACTTTCAAGGGGGAGGGGGGTGACAGGCAGGCAGGCAGGCCTTCAAGGGGGGGTGCAGGTCTTCGGGGGGGGTGCAGACCTTCAAGGGGGTGCAGGCCTTCAAGGGGGGACAGGCAGGCCTTCAAGGGGGGGACAGGCCTACAAGGGGGGGGGGACAGGCCTACAAGGGGGTGCAGGCCTACAAGGGGGGGGGACAGGCCTTCAAGGGGGGACAGGCCTTCAAGGGGGGTGCATGCCTTCAGGGGGGGGTGCCGACCTTCAAGGGGGTGCAGGCCTTCAAGGGGGGGACAGGCAGGCAGGCCTTCAAGTGGGGGGACAGGCCTTCGGGGGGGTGCAGGCCTTCGGGGGGGGTGCAGACCTTCAAGGGGGTGCAGGCCTTCAAGGGAGGGGACAGGCCTTCAAGGGGGGGACAGGCCTACAAGGGGGTGGGACAGGCCTTCAAGGGGGTGCAGGCCTTTGGGGGGGTGCCAACCTTCAAGGGGGGGGACAGGCCTTCAAGGGGGGACAAGCAGGCAGGCCTTCAAGGGGGGGTCAGGCCTTCAAGGGGGGGACAGGCCTACAAGGGGGTGGGACAGGCAGACCTTTAAGGGGGGATAGGCCTTCAAGGGGGGACAAGCAGGCAGGCCTTCAAGGGGGGGGACAGGCCTTCGGGGGTGCAGGCCTTCGGGGTGGGTGCAGGCCTTCGGGGTGGGTGCAGGCCTTCAGAGGGGGACAGACCTTCGGGTGGGAGGTAAAGTCCTTCGGGGGGGGTGCAGGTCTTCAGGGGTGGGGTGTAGCCCTTCGGAGGGGGGACAGACATTCGGGGGAGGGGGGTCCTGGTGTAAAAGTACACAGAGGGAGAGAGGGAAGGGGGGGTTCAAAGATACGTGCATATGCCACACTTTAGGGGTTAGAAATAATGGGTCTAAAAACAGAGGAGTGGGAGAGAGATGGTGCATAATGGGATTTAGGGAGGGAAGGAACAGAAAGGGAGAGAACTTGGAAACAGGGGATGGTGTGGAGGGGGGATAGAGATACTGGATAGGAGGATAGTTGGGAACAGAAAGGGAGAGATGGTGGATCCTGGGGTGGTGGGGAGTTGAGAAAAGGTGAATCTGTGGATGGAGACAAAAAAAAGGAAAGATGCCAGATCTCCGGGAGAGGGAAGGGAAACGGAAGGGGAGAACAGAGATGGCAGACGGATGGTTAGCACGGAGAAAGGAGACCCTGGCAAGCAAGACAACAAGAGCCTGGGACCAACAAGATTTGAATATTGATCAGAGAACAAAAGGTAGAAAAAATAATTTTATTTTCTGTTTTGTGATTACAATATGTTAGATTTGAAAAGTGTACATGAGACAGCTTGAAATGGGAACTTTTCTATTTTTGTGAATGGCAAGGCTGAGTTCAGTTAAAATATATGCTTTATAAGAAAATATAATAATGTGTTTTATAAAGTTTATAAGCATTGCTGGCATACTCGGTGAGGTGTTCCTAGTGTTGGTGGTGGTGGTAGCATGTCAGTGTGTTGAGAGGAAGAGGTAGTCTGGGAAATTCTGCTGAGCAAACTCTGGGCCCATTTCCACCCCCAGTTAGTCCACTCCACTCAACTGGTTCACACACTGAGTGGGTCTTTGGGTGTTATTTCTGGGTAGTTGTTTTAGAATCTCTTCCAGTGGTTTGTCAGTATCTCCTTCTGGTCCAAGGAAGGAAACTTTGTCAACCTTAGCATTGACCTTCAGAATATGTTTGTAACAGCGCTGCTTGTGTGGCATTAGGCTATGTAGTGATCGAAAGAAAAAAACAGACCTTTGCACATTTTTGCACTATATGGTGGGTGTATGAGGAGATTCATTTCCTGCACAGTTAAGTCCATGTGAAGTTACCTTGTGCTGTATTTGACATCTAGCAAGGTCTCTGTTTGGAAGGAAAGATCTAAGCTTAAAAATGAAGTGGCCAGAAGTTATGTTAAAAGTAGATAGCGTAGCTGGTTTTAAGAAAGGTTTGGACAAATTCCTGGAGGAAAAGTCCATTGTCTGTTATTAAGACATGGGGGAAGCGTCTGCTTGCCCTGGATTGGTGCACTCATCAACAACAAATACTAGTTTTGGCTGGCTCTTTCCCCGCATTTCTCCTCTCTTCCCCACGATTTAATATCCAGTTCAGGCAGTAAGTAAATGCATCGGCAGGGGGGGTCTGGTAAGTCTGGGGGCTGGGGATGGAAGGTGAGAATCAGTTCTGTAGGCTATCAGAAATTTGCTTAATTATCTACTCACACAGAAAAGCAGTAAAGTCAATAGGTTCTCTGAGTGGGAACAACCTGTTTGATCTTGCACTCTTGTGATTGACCAATTGTTTATCACTGTTTAATTTATCACATTGATTAATTTGAGCACACCTGAGGTGTCCTATGATGGTGTGCACTGCAGGTAGAGGAGCCTTATTGTGTAAAGCGCTGGAGAATTCTCTCCTCTCGCTTACCTCTCACGCTGAGGACACCCTGCTTCAGTATAATCATTTATATGATTTATCTTATAAACATTATTACGTGGTCTTTTCCTCAAGTGCTGAGACATCAGGTTGTTCCCACTTGGAGAACCTATTGACTTTTACTGCTTTTCTGTGTGGCTTTAACATTTTTGCTATTCAGTATACCTAAACTATTATTCAGTAGAAAAAATTTGGTTTGTTCAATCAAATCCTGTGTGGACATTGGACTTCTATGAGTGAATGTTCTGCTTGATTGAACAAACTAAATTTTTTCTACTGAATAATAGTCTAGGTACAATGAAAGTAAATAGCAAAAATATTTGAGTAGATAATTAAGGAAATCTTTTTCATATTGCTTGCTTATGGACTGGGAAAAAAAGACTGTTCAAGCAAATGTCTCCAGAACTGCTTTAATGGAAAAATGTGATTTTTTTTTTTAAGTACTTTGTGAAATTTATTGTTATACTTTGTTTAAACTTAAAAAGCGGTGTCATTAACAGTGAATCTAATCGAAAAATCGATTCAACAGGGTGAATCGAATCGAATGAAATACTTTTCTCTGAATCGGGCAGCACTATTGGCTACCATGAGAATGGGCTACTGGGCATGATGGACCATTGGTGTGACCCAGTTAGGCTATTCTTATGTTATGTTCTCATCTGTAGGGGCCTTTGTTTTCACTTCTTATTTTAATGTATTTTTTTCCTGGGAACTTATCAGTGTTTTTTTATAATGGGAACAAAAATGGAAGAGAATTAATGTGTGTGGAATGGGGGGGTAACTAATTTCTTCAGCTAAATAATTCAATCCACTTCAAACAGACATAGGAGAACTCACGCACCATTCACACACCCTCCAACCAAAAACGTCAAAAGAAAAAAACTGTTCGACAACCTCCTAGCCATTCAAGCTGCAACACTTGACCCCCAACTCTACAACCTATTGACCTCGACCACAAACTACAAAACCTTAAAAAAAGAAATAAAAACCCTTCTATTCAAAAAACACATAAAACCAAACTAACATAATGGTTACATAAATGAGGTTCAATAAAAGAAAATTTTCACTGCCTGTTTCTATTCTGACCATTTATTCCATTTCATGGTTATTGCAAAAAAAAAAAAAAAAAAAAATTTTACATGGGGGGGGGGGGTGTCAAAAAATGATGGGCCCCGGGTGCCACATACCCTAGGTACGCCACTGCCCACAGTAAATAATATTTGCAACTAAATAAAAACATGACGTGCACAGTGTGTGCCAAGAAGTCATCTGAAACCCATTCTTCTGATGGGACATGTTTCTATATTTTACATTTCTTTCAAAGTTTTTGTGTAAGATTAACCTACCTCAGGACAGCAACGGTATAGCCCAGCTTACCAATGCAAAATTGAAGCTGGGAAATGGACTAAACCAGGAGTGTCCAACCTTTTGGCTTCCCTGGGCCGCATTAGCCGAAAAAAATGTTTCTGGGGCCGCACAAACTTACAAACGCTGCAGCAAGACAGAGGAGGGAGCCGGCAAGACGGTAAACACCCAGGGGCAGCAGAAGAAAACACTGCATCGCCCTCGACCGGGGCTGCACAAAATACTTCATTGGGCCACAGGTTGGACACCCCTGGACTAAACAACAAGCAGACATGACATATATGTGTAAAATAGAGATATTAATACTTTTCAATATTAACATTTGGGCAAGAATACTTGCTGACAAAACAGTGGACGAATGTTTTTCTGTTCAGTACAGTCAAGCAATGTGAGTTTAACAATGTTTGATGCAAAAGTAGCTAATCTTTTTTCACATTTGATATACCGCCAAATGGCCCAATTAGGCTTCTACACATTATACAGCACATCCTCATGGAGCAAGATAACCAGACTCTTACCCTGATCTGTGAAGCTTACTACAGTGAGATCTGGAATCCTAGTAGGAGAGATAATCACAGGATGAACAATTCCTTTCTGTTTCATTTCCACTCCTAAAAGAAGTTAAAATTACAATGGGAGTTAGATGCAGGGAAAAGGGTGCTGGTGTGAAGAGTGTCCTAAAACTAGATGTATTGTATTTAAGTTGGAAACTGTTGTATCTTCATCTATTAAGCAGTACTGACTCCAGCCACTAGATGGCAGTATACTGAAATTGTGTACCTGCAACCACAAAGGACATAGGCTTTCTCTCTCTCATTATGTAAGTCACAGTGGTGTCTACTGTCTATCCTATATAAGAAAATAGGAACCTACTTTCCTTTATATAATACTAACATAACTGGTTATATATGCCCATATAATTTAGGTGAAAGCACATATTTACACCGGTCATAGAGCTTATGTAAGTACTCATGTAAATTGTTGAAAAACATGCATAAATCATAACATTTTATAATTTACATTAGTTTTTCAGCCCGTTACATTAACGGGTGCTAGAATAGATGTATGTGTCTGTCTTTCTTTCTCTCTCTTTCCTTAGCCTGTTTGTGTATTTCTGTCTTTCTTTGTTTCTTTATTATTCCTCGGCTGTCCAGCACCACCCCTTGCCCGCTCCCCCTGTCCATTCTCCCTCCATTTTACCTCCCCTGTGTCCACCACCACCCCGTCACAGCTCCCCTTATCCAGCAGCAGCCCTTCTCCCTTTGCTTTACCTCCCCCCTGTCCAGCAGCAGTAGGCCACCCTTCCTTTTTATTCCCTGCCCTACCCCCTCCCCCTTTGCCCAGTTCAGGAGCAACTTCCACTACATCACATGAGCTCCCTTTGCTCTCCTCTGCTTCCTCCTCCCCCCCACCCCCTATGCACCTGTGATAGCCTGGGCACTCTCTGCTCTCTACCATCCCAGCTGGAGCTGACCAAGATTAGGGAAAGAATTAAAGAAGCTGGTAATTAATTTGAATCAGTCATAAATATTTAGGGGTCAGATCCCATAGCAGTTCCTAGCAACTCTTCTGGGAAAACCCATCTGACAAGACCATCAAGTCCTATGGCATGATGGAAGTTGCTTTCAGCCTTTATGCTGTATAAATACTATCTTAGTGATATGACATTTGATGCCACTGTGCCCAATCCTGCATTTTGTTCCCAACACCCTGCAACCCTCCTCCTCCTCCCAGCTTCCTGGTGCTGTCACGTCACTCTTCTCTCATTGGTGGAAATAAATGGGGGCGGTCTCCGGCGGCAGCTCCTGACGTCACTGACGCTTTTTCACCCCTCACCCATTTTCCTTTTTTTTTGAGGTGGCTGTACGTTTGTCTTTCCGGTGTCACGCTCAAAACTGGGTTCAGAGTTTAAAGCAATACTTGGGATAATTCTCGATTGCGATTAGACCGCAAATGTGGCGGGCGCTTTTGCATCGATTAAGTGGGTGTCAATTTGCTGTTGTGTTTTTGCGCGTGGAGGAATAATGATGGTCGCATTGTAAATGTGCTTGAAGGCTGAGTCAGACATCTTAGGTCTTGCAAGCAGCCTCTCCCGGGATCCCTCCCCCTCCCCCCCTCTAGTGTCTCACAACATCAAACAATCCCCTTAGGATTTCGGCGCACAGGACTCTGCCCCCCCCCGACCCCTTGCCCAACCGGACACCATGAAAGCTGCTAAGAAGGGCAGCTGTGCCGGAGGGAGGAGGGAGGAAGCAAAAGATGTGAACCGGGATTTTGATTTATTTCTTTGGGGATAGAGCTGCGAGTGTGGTGCCGAAGTTTATTTTTAATTTTGAATGTGCCATGGCGGCTCTCCTCACCATCGCCGCCTTCCTCGGAATCCTTGCAGCAGCACGAGGTGGAGAGCAGGGCGGCTTGTCTGGCGCGCATGCGCACTCCAACAGCCACATCCCAACAGATCAGATCTCAGGGAACACGTGGTGAGCGTGCGCATGCACGCTTAGCATTTTATTATTATAGATGGGTAGATGTGTGCTCCACCCTTACACCACTAAGACTTTGCCCATGCATACATAACGTGACCATTTATTTTTTCCATCAAAATTGGACATCTATTGTCAGTCCCACCCCCAATCCTGCCCTAACCCTGCCCCCAATCCCACCCCCAATTTCTTCCATTCATTTTTCATGTACATCTTATTAATTCATAATGGTAACCATAAAATTTTTAAAAAACCACAAAGCAAACTATACTCAGAGAAAATGTTAATTATCATTTATTTTAGGGGGTTTTCAAAGATGTCAAGGCAGATGACTAAAATATGCAATGTCACCTCAGTAACTATAGAAAAATAGACAAATATAGTGCAAAATATAGACAGCAGATATAAATTCTCAAAACTGATACATTTCTATCACTAAATTGAAAATAAAATCATTTTTCCTACCTTTGCTGTCGGGTGATTTCATGAGTCTCTGATTGCGTTTCCTTCTTTCTGCACTCAGGCCCAACAATTGTTCCTTTCTATTCCCTCCCTCCTTCCTTCCTATGTCCTTAGTGCCCCTTCCTGTGTCCTTACTGCCCCCAGTGCCTCCTTCCTATGTCCTTAGTGCCTCCTTCCTATGTCCTTAGTGCCCCTTAGTCTTTGACCTAGGGGCCACTGCAGGAGCAGACTGCTGGGCACGATAGACCACTGGTCTAACCCAGTAGCGGCAATTCTTATGTTCTTCCTATATTCTTAGTGCGCTCAGTGCCTCCTTCCTATGTCCTTAGTGTCTTCAGTGTCTTCTTCCTATGTTCTTAGTGCCCCTTCCTAAATCCTTAGTGTCCCCAGTGCCTCCTTCCTATGTCCTTAGTGACCCTTCCTATATCCTTAGTGCCCGCAGTGTCTCCTTCCTATGTCTCCCTCACTGCCTTTCAGCCTTTGTCCCACCCCCTCCCCCGAAGCCAGCCTGCTTCCCTCCCTCCCTGCCACACCAAAGCCTGCCTGCCTACCTCCTTCCCTCCCTCCAGTGCCCGATTCAACTCCCCCAGGTCCGCCGATGCTGCCTCCAGCCTCCCTCCTTCCCTCCCTGCTACACCGATTCAAACCCCACTGTTCACCGCCGCTGCACCTTCTTCTTGCTGTCCAGAAGCCTTCTTCCTGACATCAATTCTGAAATCAGAGAGGAAGTTCCAGGCCAGCCAATCGTTGCCTGGTTGGCCCGGAACTTCCTCTCCGATGTCAAAATTGACGTCGGGAAGAAGGCTTCTGAGTGGCAAAAACCAGCGGCAGCGAACTGGGGGTTTGAATGGGCATGGCAGGGAAGTAGGGGAAGCGATCGCCGGTTCCATTGTCCCCACGCACAGCTTCGGGATGCTGTCCCTGAAAACAGGACATTTTGGCATCCCGAAGCGGTGGGTAAGGACAACAGGACTCAGTCCAATAACAGGATGGTCCCGTTGAAAACGGGACATATGGTAACCTTATGCATACACCTACTTTCAAACACCCACCATTGTTAGGGTTACCAGATTTTTGTCTGGAAAAACCCAGATACATGGCTCTGCCCTATTCTACCCCCTAGCCACGCCCCATCCCGCTTCTAGCCCTGCCCCATTCCACCTATAGCTCCACCTCTGCAAAGTTTGTCTTTCTTTTCTGAACTCCGGGCCGAGTTGGGAGAGTCTCTGAGCATGCACGGATGCATGTGATGTCATCTGTGCATGATCAGAGGTCCTGTTGGGAGATCAGGGCTTTCCAAAACCTGGACAAACTACCAGGTTTTGGAAAGTTCGTCTGGGCACCTAAACAATTGTCTAAAAAGAGGACATGTCCAGGTTTCCCCGGATGTCTGGTAATCCTAACCATTGTAGGATGGCAGAAAAGATCTGGCAGGCCTACCTAGTCTGCCCAATTTACATACCGACGCTGGTATTCCCCACGACAAGAGGTGCTTTGGGGTACTTGGTTTTTAGTTCCAATAATTCAGACAGACTAGAAGGAGAAATCCAGGTAATTCGTTCTCCTTGGAAAACCATTTTCTTTATTCTCTGGTTTTCAGCCATCAACTAGGTATTGGGACATAGAGAAAAGGCAATTCAGGGCTAATATATAGTGCTAGGTAATAAACGTTTACAAGAACTCAAAGAACAAAACCCACTAGTGAAAAGACACAGGAAAGGACAGTTTTCAAAGATATTTAGCTAAGTTAGGAATGATTAGTGCATCTGGCATGCCTATTAGAAAATCACCTTCCTTTGATGCATCTAAAAGTACGTGTTTCGCTTCACAGCTAGGGATCCTGATATTTATTAATGTGCATTTGGTTCATTAGTGCACTTTTAAAATATTTAGCACATGCTAAATCAATTTAACCACCTACAAATTATTGTTTTTTAAGTCAATAGTGTAAATTGATGTAATGCCACCTCGCTGTCTTACAGCTCCTCTTGTTGTACACCGTCTTGAACTGTAAAGGTATGACGGGATATAAATAAAGCTATTATTATTGTGGTAGAGGGGCTTATGTGTTTCAGTGACTTGGAGGGCTATTCTGTAGGGTCACCCATATCAGATAAGTCTATAAGGAGAAATCAGATGAAGGGTATCTCAAACCTGCTGAAGGACCAAGATGGTGTCAGAAGATGTTATGTTGGACTGAGCTCTGTAATCATCAGTTTTTCCAGTACTGAGAGGGGGAAGAGAAAGGGTAAACCCCAGACTTATTCTTTCATACCACCAACATTGTCTGGACAACCTTTGAGAATGAAGGTGACTGTCCATTAAAGGAGGGGAGTGTGGCTGCAGAGAGATTGGAGCAGATCTTGGAAGATATACTAACTTGCCTAATGTGCAAAGCACACCTTTGCAACCCAGAGTCAGCTGGAAGCTTGAGAGGAAAACATCCTAGTGGTCTTTTCTCTGGTTTAGGAGAATGAGAAGTGTGCCTGATCGGCCAGCTAGCTGAGTCTAGATACAGGTCATTTAGGACCAGCTATAAGACACCATTCAGGTTGTGGGCTTTTCTCTATAGATGATATCTTTATGGTTATCTACATCTTAATTATGATATTACTGTCAATCTTGATTTGGGTGAGTGTTCAGAGTTTGTATGCCTTAAGACAGCAAGCATAAAGGTCCATATTCTATACAGTGCTTTAAGTTAGGTGTCTAACTTAAGTGCAAAATGCCGTTTAAAAAAATCAATAGCGTTTAAGGGCAAACTCTAGGCACCTACAGGCACTTAAAAAAACGGATCCTGCATCGCAGCTAAAGAAGTACTTTATGATACCTAACACCATTGTAGGTGTGGCTAAAGCCGGAAGTGTCATTGGGTGTTGTAAAGCAGTGTTTTTCAACCTTTTTACACCTATGGACCAGCAGAAATAAAAGAATTGTTCTGTGGACCGGCATCAGTCTGTGGACTGGCGGTTGAAGAACACTGGGCTAAGTCGTGGGCCAGACCCCACCCATCTCTACCCCAGACCCCGCCCCCATAATAGTACTAATTGCACCTTTCATGCCCCGTGCCTCATCTGGAAGCCTTCCCTCTGACGTTGAAACGTCAGAGAGAAGGCTTCCAGTTCAGGCGCAGGATGCCCGTAGGAGCCACTGCTGGTGGCTTTGTGCACTGAATCACTTAGGAAGAGGGAGCTGCCTTGAAGATTACGCCGTATTGATCGCACCGTGGACCGACGTTTGAAGAACACTGATGCACGTGCTGGCTCTTTGGACCGGCAGGAAATTTCTGTGGACCAGCACTGGTCCATGGACCGGTGGTTGAAGAACACTGTTGTAAAGCACCACCTTAGCTGCGATTCACATGAAAGGTAGTCACTGGAAATGTAGGCCTTACAAACCCTGGCCTACATTTCCAGTGCCTACCTTTTCACAAAGCCACAATTCCATAAACGGCACCGTTGTGTGATTGACACGTGATTGGTGGTAGTTTCTTAGGCAGCCAATGACAACGGCACCATTTATAGAATCTGGTCCAAAGTGACTTTGGATTTGACAGTTCTTTAGGAGAGTTACATGGAGTTGGTGATGTAAGAACTTTATCACTAACCTTCCTGCTGGTACCTGATTGGATTATGGTGTTGTAGCTATGCCTTGGACATATGAGGGATCTATTTATGGGAGTGTTGTTCAATGCCTTTTTCCTGATTTTTAAAAGAAGGCAGGACTTCCTGGCTTAAAACTCTGAGTCTTATTTTTAGGTGAGACAATCAATTTTTTTTTTTTAAATGTCCTTGTTTCTATTTTGTACTTTATGATAGATAAATTTCTCTTTTCCTCTCTCCTAAATAACTTCAGGATTTTTTTGTTGTATTATTATAGAGAAGGCAATAATTCAAAATATTTAATATAATGAAATCCCACCCTCCATTCTCTCATCTCTATTACCCTGTAGTATATTCATTCTGTAATTCGAAATATTGTAAGTCGCCATGAACCTGGTTAGGCATAGCGCGACTCAGAAATACCAGATTAGATTAGAAGGCTTGGCTGAATACTTTGGCAGTTCTAGTAGTTAATCCTTAACTGGCTTGCTATATTTAATTCATTGCCTCTATGATATTAACCACTCCTTTTACCAAGTTTTTAGCGCAGTTTTAGAGCATTGGAGCATTTACTGTGCCGGCTCGTGCTAAAAGCCTCTAGTGCATCTTGGTAAAAGTTTTTTTCCTATATTGATATATTTTACTCTTGGTGCTTCTATTGCGAGCCTATGTATGACTGTTATTTCTTCTTTTTTATATGTATATATTGTTTCTTGCTTGTTTTGCAGATCTAGATTGATGATAGGGTACACTAGTATAACATAGCAGGACATTTGGGCGTTGCCATTTCAGCATTGCTGTTAGGGCACTGAACTTTCAGTTGCAGGACTTTTGGGCCCTGGAACTTTTGACACCCAAATGGCAGCATCGAAAAATTCTCCATCCCTTTCCCCCTTCTTCCCCCCCTCCCACAATGCACTGATCTCCCAATACATGTTGGGAGCAGTAATCATGGTTGCTGCTGCAGCTGGCATGTGGTCCATGGGCAGAAGGTAAATGTGGGTTGTCTCAGGCAGTGCCTGTGAAGGAGGACAGAACAGACTTCCTGAAGGACTGTCCACCCTCACAGGCACCACCTGGATCAGCTTACATCTTCCTTCTGCCCAAGGACCCCTAACTGTAGCAGTCATGAATCCTGCTCCTGATGAGTACTAGAGTATTGGGAGAGGGAAGCATTTTTAAATGATGCTATGTGGGTGTTACCCAAAAGTCATGTGCATCTAAATGGTGGTGCCAAAATGGTGGTACTCATATAGCGGTGCCCAAGCTCATGTACCTCTAGTAAAATGTTCATACCTTAGCATTAATAAAAATCATGCATTATCTTACCATTAATTCAGGTGGAAAAATTAATTCCTGGGTTGGATCCAAGGGCAGAAATTCTTCCTGTGTGAACAGTACTGTACAAAGCTTGAAGAAGAAAAACAGGTTTAGTTTTCAAGAAGGCAAACATGTTATTTGGTTTCCACTAACATCACATTAAGTTAAAGGATTCAGCATTATAGTATTAAAATTCCCATTACTTGGCAAGTTATTCTGTTTTCTAAACTAAGCTACTGTAATAATAACCAAGGGATCAAAATGCTGTATTGTATTTTCCATTTCACCTAAGTTGGAGTATGGTTTCTTCTTTGCCTAACTACTCTTTTTTTAATTAAAAAAAAAAAAAAAATTCCCTATTCATTCTCTGAGTTGAGTTATCTAATCCCTGGGCTGACTGGGGATGGCAATGCTGCTGAGTCATGGTCATTGCTTAAGAGTGACAAAAAAGAGTAACTGTAGTGACACCTAGCGGCCAGATTCAGAGCCCATAATTGCAAAGTTCTAGAAAGAGTCCTAGTGCATGGACTAGAGAGTGATGCGGTAACACTAATTACTACAGTAATGGGGACAATGTAAGAACATTACTCTGAATTACCATGGTAACAGTAAACTGTTCCACGGTAGTGCCATGGGAACAGGGACCAATACCACGGTGATCCACATTAAAGGGGGAAAGCAGACCAGCCAACCCTGAACCTCAGTTGGCTCTCCCCAGGCCTACCTTAAGAACCCTGGTGGTCAAGTGGCCTCTTTGGGGGCAGGAATGAACCACACTTTTTCCTGACCACTACAGCTGCTGCACCTACCACTACATTTTCAAAATGGCTGCTGAGACTTCATGCGGCAGTCTCACAAGATTTGTGGAAGTATCATGAGACCGTCGCATCAAGTCTCAGCAGCCATTTTGAAAATTGCATTAGCAGTGGGTTCAGTGGTGGCAGGAAAGAATGAGGTTCTTTCCTGCCCCCGAAGAAGCCACTAGATCTCCAGGGTGGCTATTCTTCAGGAAGGAGAGGAGAGAGATACCAAACCACAGGAAGGTAAGGGAAGGAAAGAGATGTCAGACCAGTGGAGGGAGGACAGGGCGGTAATTAGAGAGATGCCAGACCAGGGAAGGAGCAGAGAGAGATTCCAGCCTAGGGGAGGGATAAGGGAAAGAGAGAAGAGAGATGCCATACTGTGGGAAGGAGAGGAGAAAGATGATAGACCATAGGAGGGGGGAAGGGGAAGACAGAGACATCAGACTACGGGAAAGAAAGGGAGGAAATACATTACATTACATTAGTGATTTCTATTCCGCCATTACCTTGCGGTTCAAGGCGGATTACATCCAAACTAAAACAAGAATTACATTCAAAATTTGAAGGAATAGAATATGCGATGACATAAAATTTTTAAGGTAATAAAACGTTGGATAAAGAGTTACCAACGGGAAGTAGAGGTCTTTAGGAGGGTGAATTATGGGGTTTTAGATAACGTTTGGTAGATAGAAGAATATTAGAGAGTACTAAGGGTATAGAGAGTGTTGGATGTTGGGTTGGGATTGATCGTGCTGGATAGGTTTTATGTGTTTTTTTGAAGAGTATGGTTTTAATATCTCTCTTGAAGGTTTTGTAGTTTGTAGTTGAAGATAACAGAGTGGTGATTTGTCTGTTCAGTTTAGCTGCTTTGGAGGCTATTAGGTGGTCATAAAGTTTTTTTCGTTTGACATTTTTGGATGATGGGTGAGAGAATAGTGAGTGGGTTCTTCTGTGTCTGGTTGAGGAGGATTGATTTAGTCGGTTATTCCAGTAGGTTGGGCTTTCTCCGTTGATAGCCTTGTAAAGTAAGCAGTAGAATTTGAAGTGCACTCTCGCTTCTATTGGAAGCCAGTGCGAGTCATGGTATGCCTCTGTGATATGGTCATATTTTTTTAGTGAATAGACAAGTCTTAGGGCTGTATTCTGTATTGTCTGCAATTGCTTCATCATGGTCATGGGACATTGTAGGTATAGTATGTTGCAGTAGTCTATCATTCCAAGGATATGAGATTGTACCAATAGTAGGAATTGCTTCTTTTCGAAGAATGATCAGATTTTTCTTAGATTTCTCATGGTCATGAACGATGCCTTTATTATTTTGTTAATTTGGAGTTGCATGGTGCAGCCTCTGTCAATTGTGATTCCAAGCACAGGAATGGGTGGGGATGGGATAGATGGGAACGAGGAAAAGAAAAAGGGAGGAGATAGTTCCCATAGAAGATGGAAAGGGAAAAAAAGACATGGAAAAATAGATATATTTGAGAAGAAAGCAGAAAAATGGAAGAAATGTTAAAAGTTAATTCCAAAGATGGATGTAGGACAGAAAATAAAGGAGAGAAAAACAGCAAATGGATTTAAGAGCAAACGCAGAAGGAAGAATAACTAGAGACTGGGAAAAGTTGATTAGAAAAATAAAATCACCAGACAACAAAGGTAGGAAAAATGATTTTCTTTTCAATTTAGTGATTGAAATGTGTCAGTTTTGAGAATGTATATCTGCTGTCTGTATTTTGCATTGTTCTTGAAGAAATACATTTCTTTCTATTTCTCTAGTGTTGTACTGCAGGCAGAGTCTGGCATCTTAGAGTTTCGCTTTTGTATATTAGTACTTTTAGTTTGTGGTCCTATATTTGCATAGGGTGTTATTTATGTTCTGCATGTGTGACTGAGCCCAGCTGTTCTGGTAGGAATGAATGTTGAGTAGTGTTATTGGTGTCATTGCCCCAAGTAGGAAGAATTTTTTTGGTTCCACTTCAGCCCTTTTGTACCCAAAATGGCTTTGATTTAAAAATTAGCAAAAAACATTGTCCCAGGTTTTCTATAAGGCTTCAGAAAAAGGAAGATGGATTGAGACATCTGGGTTTTATTTCTATTGCTTTCAATGGAAGTAAAACCTGGATATCTTAATCTGTTCTCCTTTTTCTGAAGTGCGTTCTGTTTGGTTTCTCACTGAAAAGGCAATAAGCCATGTGCTATAGGTTAATGTTAAGGATTACCTGTATAGGTTTCAAGGTTCCTGGAAATGACTGAGAGAAAAGCACTAATGCTGGTTTTACTAAACGGCAGTAGAGGTTTCTAGCTCGGGCCAGCGAGGTAAATGCTACGACGCTCATAGGAATTCTATGAGCATCTGAGAATTTACCTTACTGGCTCACGCTAAAAACCTCTAGCACCATTTAGTAAGTTATTTGCATGTGATATTCTGAGGGCTGTACTTGATTGACTTTTTCTTTATTCGCTGGCTTTGTTTTGTTGTTTGGAAATGGACATTGTCTGTTTGTGCTGTTTGGTTTGGCTTCACACTGAGAAAAGTACTAAGCCATGCGTTATTCATTTGCTTTTACACTAGAAAAAAAGAGCCAAGTTATTTGTGTGTGATATTCTGAAGGCTGTTCTTGATATGTTTTGCACATGAATAATTAGAACTAAAATTATTGTCTGGACTAAAATATCACTGGTATTGAGCTGATGTTTGGCTTTCTGTGCACAATACAGAACCCAGCATGCCTCACAAGTTTTACTTTATTGATGTTTTTTTCAATCAAAATAAAAGTTAGAGAATCCTTCCCACCTCCACCACCCCCACCCCCATAGACTTGAAATGTTTATTTGCAATGCCATAGGCCCATAAAATTGCATAAAATCATCTTTCTGCTTTGAGTGGGGAGATGTGGGGAAGAAAATTAAGACTGCAGGAACAGTGATGGGACTAGGATTAAAAATTCACTTTACTACAGGGACGGAGTGGGAATGGGAAAAATTATTTGGATGTGGGGAGGGAATGGGGATGAATCTTTGCCCCCGCATCACTCTCTAGTATGGACCCCAGCCTAGGACCATCACTGACATTACAAGACTAAATACAAGGGAAGAAGGGAAAATAGGGAAAATATCCTAAGTACGGTAGTTGCAAATGAAGGTTCATGGTGCCAGATTACAACCTTGGTTCCAGTTCAGCTACATAACAATATAATGGTTTTCCTGCTTTCATATCTAGTGAAAAAATCTGAGTGGCCTGTCCATCCACTCTGTATCTGCATTGTTTGCCACGGTTTATACTGGAGATGGTGTGGTGCCATGGGTTAACTGTATCCCTATGGCATGTTGTAGATTTGCATCAGATAGACCTGATTAATTAATCCAAGCCAGGCCAATCCAACCCAACTTTACCCCAACTCAACTCAACCCATCAACAGCATAATTTGTTATAAAGCACTGTGATAAAAAATAACATTACACTTACATCCTTCTCATTATCAGCTGATGCAGATTCGTCTTCTTGTCTTTCCATGCAACAGCTCCCCTTTTCTGCAGTCTGGCAACAACCTGAATCCTAAACAAATAATATTCCATTCAGCACTTTTTAATGTGACTGTTTGACAAAGTCTCATGATCCACTTAAAAGTGTAACAGCTTACTTTTTTCTCTATATGTGTGGAAGATAGATCAGAAAAAGTGATGTCAGCAAGTTTGACTGACTGAGTAAACTTTTTCTGCCCACATTCACACTCTCTTTGGAAGGCACATGCTAGCAGAGTTTGAACAGACCTACATTGAATATATGGCACTTATAACATAGTAAGAAGAAACAGAACAGTATGATTAAATATTTTCAACCAATCTGACTTCATCACATCAGTAATTCACTGCATTATGAATACCAAACTATTTACAAGCAGAAGTCTGCCATTTCAGTTGCTACAGGTACAAGATCCTTTACCTGAAATTCTGAAAACCGAAATGTGGCGCGAACTGGGTGTAGTGAATTTCCCCGATGTGACACATGCTGAAACCAACGCAGGTGCGTGTGTTTCTCCTGCTCTCTGTGCATAACATAATAATAATAACAACATAATAGCGGACTTCTATACCGCATAACCCTTAGTTCAATGCGGTTTACAAAAGATTACGCTATGAGTGAATACAGAGATAATATAATACACAAAGAATTAGCTAGCAACAAATTTAGAAAAAAGAAAAGGTTTCAAAAGTTTTCTGTAATGTTTATAGGATATTGATCTGGTCAATAATGGGAGGAATTCTATATCAAATTGAGCTGCTTGATAGGAAAGACAATGCCCATGATGTTTCTTACTTTTACAGCACTTAACAGAAGGAAACGTAAATAGGGCATGGGATTTTCTACTGTTCCCATGAATCATAATAACAAATCTATCAACAAGATAGAGCAGAGCAACACCAAAGGCGACTTTATAATATAAACATCTCAACTTAAAAATTACTCTCATCTGGGAGCCAGTGCAGCTCACAGTAATAGGGAGTTACATGATCATACTTGCTCAGTCCATAAATCATTCTAACTGCCGTATTTTGAACTAAGGTCAGCCTAGCCAAATTTTTCTTTGTACTTGTCAGATATAAAATATTGCAATAGTCCAGAATACTAAGGGCTCCTTTTACAAAGGTGCGTTAGGGCTTTAACGCGCGGTATAGCGCGTGCTAAAATGCCACGCACGCTAGCCGCTGCCGCCTCCTCTTGAGCAGGCGGTAGTTTTTTGGCTAACGCATGCTAACCCTGTGCGTGCGCTAAAAACGCTAGCGCACCTTTGTAAAAGGAGCCCTAAGTAATAGCATCTCAACTAAAAGTGTAAAGGCAGTAGCATCAAAATAAGCTCTAATGGTGCAGAGTTTCCATAGAGTATAATAACTCTTCTGGACCACAGCATCTATCTGATTTTTCATGGTCAGACACTGATCAAAAACCGCTCCCAAGATTTTAATTGTAGGGCTTATTGGAAATGATACTGAATAATCTTAATTATTGATTCTGGAATTGTCTTTTTTGATGATACAAAGAAAAACGTACAGCCTGTTTTACACCGCACGGCAACAGCCCCGAAGCCCTTTAAATCTCTATGGGCTTTGGGGCCAATATCGCACAGCAGCTGCTAGCGCGGCTTTGTAAAACAGCGCAGACATGAAAACTGCTGATCATGTGGAGAAGGCTTCATCTAAGGCAAGACAGTTGTTAGATTGCATCCGCAGGAGTTTCGTCAGCCGGAAGCCTGAAGTCATAATGCCATTATACAGAACCATGGTGAGACCTCATGTGGAATACTGTGTGCAATTCTGGAGGCCACACTACCGAAAAGATGTGCTGAGAGTAGAGTCGGTGCAAAGGATGGCCACCAGGATGGTCTCCGGGCTCAAGGATCTATCGTACGAGGAAAGGCTGAAAAATTTGCGGCTGTACTCACTCGAGGAACATAGGGAGAGAGGAGACATGATCGAGACGTTTAAGTATATTACCGGCCGTATTGAGATGGAAGAAGAGATTTTCTTTCTCAAAGGACCCTCAGCCACAAGAAGGCATCCGCTCAAACTCAGGGGCGGGAAATTTCATGGCGATACCAGGAAATATTTCTTCACCGAGAGAGTGGTTGATCCTTGGAATGAGCTCCCGGTGCAGGTGATCGAGGCAAACAGCGTGCAAGAATTTAAGAGCAAATGGGATGCCCATGTGGGATCCCTTAGAGGGTTAAGCCAAGGGAACCTGTCACCAGGAGTGGGATCCCTAGGATAGTAGACTTGGGGGTGGGTCAGTAGAATGGGCAGACCTGATGGGCTATGGCCCTTATCTGCCGTCATCTTCTATGTTTCTAAACAGGCCCTTAGTTTTTTCCTGATTTAATTTCAACTTAAATTCTTGAGTCTGAGAGGCTGGAAAAATTGCAAAGAGAGCTGCAGATTCCACACAGGGTGGAAATTTTATGAGCTTATGATCTGTCTTTTTCTGACTTAACTTTACCAGTCCAAACTTCAAAAAATTCCAAAAACCGAAATACGCTTGGTCCCAATGATTTTGGATAAAAGATCTTGTACCTGATTTCCAGTTTTGGAATCTGATGTCTCATATCAGGAAGAAGATATTAGGGTGGTTCAGAACAGTGGTGTAGCGAGGGTGAGAGGTGCCTGGGGCGGTGGTGCCCCTCCTCACCCTCATCATTGCCCCCCCTACCACTTGCACTCCCCTTCCTTTCTCCCGTACCTTTTTGCTCCCCAGCATGAGCAGCATCTTTAACGTGTTTCCTGCACCGGCGTTGGCTCTCTCTTTGATGTCACTTCCTAGTTGCGGGACCCGGAAGCAACGTCAGAGGGGAATGCTGAGGCCGGCGCAAGCCGTAGGTTGGGGATGCTGCTTGCTGGCAAAGAGCTAGAGGTACAGTGGCAGGGAAATGAAGGCGCGTGTGTGGGAAGGAGCGGAGGAGGCGGAGAGGACAGGTGCCTGCGCCCCCACCAAGACAGCACCCGGGGCAGTCCACCCCCGCCCCTGCCCTTACTACACCACTGGTTCCGAATTTTAAGTTCAGGTGCACTTCTAAACAGAGGTCAGCACGAAAGAAATTTGTTTTAGAACTTGTTGCTCACATGAGAAAAGAATTGCGTGCACCTGGCAAAAACTTAGAGGGAGTATTAGTCACAAGTACTTGACAGAATCCCAAATAGTAATAACATTCCATGCTACCAATCCCAGGGCCCACCATGTCTATGGCTGGAGTAACCGTGGGCACCTAAATTTTAGGTACAGCAATGCCAGGTTACCTTGGTATTCTGCAATAGAATCTGGGCATCCAAATGCTGTTATAGAATAAACTGTCACTGTGAGGCATCAGGACATCATAAAGGAAATGCCCACTTACAGAACTGCATCCATGATGTGTGAAGAGGTGTAAGTGGAAGAAGATAAAGGAGTGGAACTAAGAAACCAGGAAAAGAACAAGTAAATGAAAAGGGGAGAAGGGAGTTTATACTTTTCAGAATCCTGAAGAAATTCCAGAAATTTAGGAAGGATTGTTACTGAAGAGTCCCCAGGAAATACGAGAAGTTACAGGAGGGCTGAAGATTAAAAATAAAACACATGCGTTGTTTCAGATTTGTCATTTTCTGTGCATCATTGATGAGAACCACCCAGTAATTTACCATTTTAATTCACATCCAGGTGTCTAGTGAATATAACAGACAAAGGAGAAGGTACAAAGATAGAAGGTGCTACCCAAGAGATATTCTCCATATCAGGGCCTTGGAGATTGGGTCTCTCCTCTACTCCTCAGGACCTTAACAAAAATTGTTTGTTACCCCAAAATCTGCCTTGCCAAAAAAGAATTGAAAGAAGGTCCCCTTACACATAAAAGTAAAAAGAAAAATTAGGTTTGCAAAATTTTTATTAACATTTTTTGTACTTACCTTACAGAAGGTCTTAAAGCCATCTAATATAGGTCTGTATCCAGTGCAGCGGCACAGATTACCTGAATTAAGAAAAATAATGCATGCATGATAAATGGGATTGCAATTATTGAGTCATTGTGTGTGTAATACTGGTGGCTTTCCTGGTTTATGAGATTTGTAGTTCTGTATCATCATAATGGCGATTTGCTGTATGTTACTCTGTTTATATATAAGCATTTATAATTTTTACTTTTTGCAATTCACCTTGGATTACATTAAATAAAATCCATGTTGATTTTTAGCAACTATTTTGCAGCAGGAGGTCTGAAGAACCCCTGCTAGAGTCTGCCTTTTGGATAGAAAGCTACAGTGGTGTTTTGGCATAGCCAAAGAGGTTTAAGGTAGATTCTAGCAAACAATCTTGGGAAGTCATTTTGATCTGTGAGGAACCAAACCTCAGGTCATCTTGAACAGACAGAAGATATTGAGATTTTTTTTATATTTATGCCCACTGGAATGTTTTTATTTTCTCCTTGTACTTCCCCCCCCCACTCCCCCAAGTACTTACTATATGTACTCGAATATTCCTAATAACTAAAAGCTCATCATCTAGTATATCTAGAAGATGTCAAACAAAAGAATAACAAATCCACACAACTGGATGGCATTCACTGCAAAGGTCTGAAAGAGCTCAAATATGAACGTGCTACCCTGTTACTAGCTTACATTATATTAATATGGCAACTGTTCAAGCTAAAATTTTACCTTCTTGAAGCCATGTTTATCAATATGTTAACATTTTCAGCCTAGTGTAATATAACTGCCAAAAAAGCAATCAGAATGTGAGGGACTATTTGAAAAAAAAAAAAAAAAGAACAAAAAACTGAGACTATCATTATAGATCCATGGTATGATTGCACTTTTTTAGTATTGTGTGCAGTTCTGATCATCCCATCTTTAAAAAAGGATAAAGAATAATTAGAAAAGATTCAGAGAAGAGTGACAAAAATGCTAAAAAAGAATACATTGCCCCTTAAAAGAAAAGCCATAAAGATAAGCTCTTTATCTTGGAAAAGAAAAAACTGAGAGGGGATAAGGTAGAAGTTTATCAAATCATAGGCAAGGTAGAACAGTTAGAAAGGGAATGGTTGTTTAATCAAATTGGATAAAGTATTTTTTCCATACTGCACATACAGTAGCTAAAGCAACTACTTTAGTTGGGTTAAAAAAGGTTTGATCATATCATCACTTATCCCTTGAAATAATTTATGAGAAATTAGATCTAGTTTTGGCATATTCTGGGTACTTGTGACCCAGTGTGGCCACAGCCAAAGATAGGATGCAGTGTTCAATGAACCTTGGTCTGACTCAACATAGCTTTCTTTATATTCTTATTTTCACACACAGTTGTATGTTAATAAATTACCTGAAAATCTCACTTTTCTGATACCTGCAGTCCTAAATACTTGGCTCAAACAGATGAGAAATACATACCTCCTAGAGCCTCATATATATGGTCCACAGTAGGCTCAGGGTGATTCCTCAGTAAGGTGTACATGGACATCACCATTCCAGGTGTGCAGAAACCACACTGAGATCCATAAGCTTTTGCAATCCTTTCCTGGGACAATTTAAAGAACAGGGCATATTTATAAAGTAGTAGGCTATTTTAAAAAGTCATTTTGTGGACACAGGTATATTGGAAATATAGGTTTACTTAATTTCAAATACTTCAGTTTCACTTTCCATACTACCTCTTCAGTCTCCAAGATCTGTTGCAGTTAAGAGAAGAGACTGGAGGCAAAACACTCATGAAGCTGGCGCCAGAATACACATAAAGGGCTCTTTTTACTAAGCTGCACTAGTGGTTTTAGCGGTGCTATCCCACTGTCTATCAGTGTACCTCAAGGCTATGTCTTGGGCCCTCTCCTCTTCTCTCTCTTGGTACACTGATCTTCTCCTAGATCTACTTCTTCATACCAGATATCTCGAAAAAAATTCAGGCCTTAATCTCAGCCTGCCTGTTTGACATTGCCACTTGGATGTCTCACTGGTTAAAACCAAACTCCTTATCTTTCCACCTAAACTCCTTCCCCTTCCCACCTTTCTTTATTTCTATGGATAACACTATCCTCCTCCCTATCTTGTCAACTCGCAACCTCGGGGTGACCTTTGACTTCTCTCTCTCCTTCTCCGCTCCGATCCAACAAAGCACTAAAACCTGTGCTTCTTCCTCCATAATATTACCAAAATCCAACCTTTCCTTTCTAAGCACGCTACCAAAACCATTATTCACCCTCTCATCACCTCTCGCTTAGACTACTGCAATGTAGTTCTCTCATGTCTTCCGCTCAACCATCTTTCTCCCCCTTCAATCTGTTCAAAATGCTGCTGCATGACTCGTATTCCACGAGAGCCATCCCTCTCTTCAAGTCACTTCATTGCTTCCCCATCCATTTCCGAATACAGTTCAAACTCCTTTTACTGACATATAACTGCATTCACTCTATAGCCCCTCAATATCTCTTCCCCTATATTCCCCCCTGAACTCTGTTCATTAGGTAAGTCCCTCTTATCTGTACCCTTCCAATGTCAACTCCAGACTCCGTCCCTTCTTTTTGCCATGCCTTATGCCAGAGTCAATACGTCGTGCTCCATTTCAAGCAGTATTCAAATTCAAGCCAAAATCCCATTTTTTGAAGCTGATTTCAACTCTTGACTCCTACTCACTGTCAGATACCTATATTCATTGCATCATTCCTCCTACCAGAAATTCCCCAACCGTGAGATGTCCTGTCTGTCTGTCCAAATTAGATTGTAAGCTCTTCTGAGAAGGAACTGTCTATTGCATGTTAAATGTGCAGTGCTGCCTTTTCTATAGCCTTTCAGCACTGTAGAAATGATAAATAGTAGTTGTAGTAAAAGTTTGCATGAGACAAAAGCATGGTTTAGAATTATCATCTTGGAAGCCCAGAACAGATGTATTTCAAATATTAAAAAAATAAAAGGTTGAAGCATATCAAATAACTGCCCGCATGGTTTAATGGTAAGATGAAAAAGGCAGTAAAAGTCAAAAATAAATCTTTAGAAAACTGAAAGCAGGCCGAAATGAGGAGACGAGAATGAATACAAGCACTAGGAAATTAGATGTAAAATTGTGATAACAGGCCATAAAGAATTTGAAAAGAAGCTTTCAAAAAAACCCTCCCTCAAAACAACAACAACGAAACAAAAACAATAAAAACTTTTTTCAATACACTAGGTAGGTTTCATATTAGCAGTCGTCATGCAGGAAAAGGATCTTAGAGTCACAGTGGGCAATGTATTGAAATTCTTAAATCATTGTGCAGCAGCAATCAAAAGACAAATAGAACGCTATCATTTATTTAGAAAGGAAAGAAAGATTAAACAAAGATTATGATACCATTGTATAAAGCTAGGGTGCAACCACCCCCACTTAAGAACTGGTTGCCCCATCCTAGAAGAGATATAGGGCTCCTTTTACTAAGGTGCACTAGTGTTTTTAGCGCACACACAAGATTAACGCGCACTAGCTGAAAAATTACCGTCTGCTTAAAAGGAGACAATAGCGGCTAGCACGCGTGGTATTTTAGCGCGCGCTATAACCGTTAGTGCGCCTTTGTAAAAGGAGCCCATAGAGTAACTAGAAAAAGTACAGAGAGGAGCACCCAAAATAATAAAAGGAATGGAACAGTTCCCATAAGGTGAACTAAAGAGGTTAAGGATCCTCAGCTTGGAGAAAATACTGTATTTTTCTCACTCAATGCACAATTAAGTTCTGGAATTTGTTGCAGGATGATGTGATTGAGGCAGTTAGGAAACATTAGTTTAAAGGGACTTTAGATATGCAACCATTATTAGCCCTGTAAACTTTGAAAAGTCATTACATGTCCCTGGGATGAGCAATGAATATTAGATTTACTGTCTGGGATCCAGAGGAGGAGCTTTGACATGGATTGGCCACTGCTGGAGACAGGATGCTGGAGTGATGGACCTTTGGTCCAATACAGTATAACACATCATATGTTCTTGTTTTTCAAAGTCATGCGCAACTTTATCCAGTTCCCATTAAAACTGACTCAACTTCCAGAAGTTTATACTATATCATTAATAAAGAAGATGCAAACAGGTCAATGTTTTTACCTGAACAGGATGGATCCTGGTTTCTGTGCTTCCGATTCCTTCCACAGTGGTGACGGCAGCACCGTGCAGTGAGCAGATGGGAAACAAGCAGGCATTGACAGTGTAGTGACTTAGCATTGTAAAGGAGAATCAAGACCATTAAATGAGATAAATCTGTTTAATTTGCAGACTATAAATAAAAATGACAGTTAAAACTAGGAAACTGAGAGTGAAAAAGGATTTTATTTGCCAGGTACGTTTTAACCCCCCCCCCCCCCAAAAAAAAAAGCCATAGTTACAAATTGACAAAGACTTCTGGCAAAAGGCTGTGTGTTCACTTATACAGTAATACCTCCTTTTATGAAGCCACGTTAGGCTGCAAATCTACTCCTACTCCTACTCATTTCTATAGCGCTACTAGACATATGCAGCACTGCACATCAAAACATAGAAGAGACAATCCCTGCTCAAAGCTTACAATCTAGTCAAGACAGACAAACTGGGCAAGAAGGTGGGGGAAGTACAGAGGGAATAATAAGACGGATATTGGTGTTTTGAAGGTAGGTTGGAGTTTGAGACTGCTGTTCTAAGGGATAGACGCCAGGTTGGGATTTTACAACATTCTGTTATCAGTGCCCTGAGCCAGTGCCTTACCTGGTTCAGCAGTACGGGGAGATTAGAGAGAAATGGAGATATACCAGATCATGGCAAGGAAAGGAGGGGAGGAGAAAGATGAGAGCCTGCAGGGTTTGGGGGGTGCCAATGAAAAAGTTGGCTCAGGGCACTATAGTCCCTTGAGCCAGCATTGTGTGGCACAAGATTTCTGCCACAATGCTAAGTGCTGTTGGAAAACTGACCACTGCATTTTCTACTTTTAAGCGTGTACCATGCTGTATTTTATAATGCATAGATATGGGGAATGCTTGAACATAATTGATGGTTTTGTTATATTAAATGTCTCTTTTCAAATGGTGTGACTAAAGATCAGATTCTGCAAAAGTTATTGATTTCAGCCAAGAACCTAGACTCACAGTTGCAGGGCCGGATTAACCAATTAGCCAAGTAGGCACATGCCTAGGGCCCAAAATGGTCAGGGGGGCCCACTGAAGGAGACCACTCAAAAAAAAATTTTTCAGACGGCGACAGCCCAGACCTCCCCCCCCCCCACACAGTGATCGGCAACACCAGGCCCTCCCCTCGATTGGCAACACCGTGCCCCCCCTCAATTGGCAACACCAGGCCCCCCCCCCTTGATCGGTGAAACAGGGCCGGCGACTGTTTTCTCTCTTTCTCCCGCTGCTTCCGAAGCCTGTAAACAACTTTAACATACGCCGTGGGGATCTAACAGTATGCATGATGCTACCGGCTTCCCTCCTCCTCCTCCACCAACCAAATGGGAAGTTATGTCATGAGGGAGGAGGAAGGAGGAAGGAAGCCATCAGCGATACGCGCACTGTTAGAGCTCTGTGGCGTGTGTTAAAGTTGTTTAAAGGCTTCAGCAGAGGCGGGAGAAAGTAGTAAATGAGTGGAAGTCGGCAGGCCTGGGGAGGGGAAGATGGAAGGGCAGTCGAAATACAGTATGTTGGAGCAGGGGATGAGAGGGAGGGAGTGAAGGGGAAATGTTGGACAAGGGTAGGAGGGCCGCTAGATCATAGGGTGACGAGGGAGAGAACAGTAGGAAAGAAAGCGGAAGCAATCTTCGACCCTGAGGGAGAGGGAAGAGAGGTGATGAGATTATTTATTATGAAGAGAGGGACAGGAGGGAAGAGAGATGGGATAGGAAGATAGTGAAGGAAAAAGGACAGGGAGATGTCAGGAGAGGAGATGCTGGGCTACAAGAATGGAGGGAGGGGATATGCTGGAAATTGTGAAATTGTGGGACCGACCAAGGGACAGGGGTGGCATGGACATGAATGAGAGGAAGATAACCTCTAGCTCCTCACCGCTGCTGCTTTCCCGCATGCGCCTGACACTGATGGCACAAGTTCTTCCCACTTCCATCATCTGCCCTCTTCTCTCCCTCCACCCCAGGCAATTCACTGAGGGGGGCAGGATAACTGATGGAATTGCCTGGGGTGGAGAAAGAGAGAGAAGGGGCAGATGATGGAAGTGGGGAGAACTTGTGCCGTCAACTACAGGCGCATATAGGAAAGCAGCAGCAGTGGTGAGGAGCTCTAACCTCCTCACCACTGCTGCTGTTTTTCCACATGCTGGATGGGGGGAAGAAGATAGAGTTAGTGAGATAGAGGAGGGATGAAGGAAAGGGGTGGCAAGCTGTGAATAGACACAGTGAAAAGAGGGAAACTGAGGACTGAATAGTAAGAAAGAATTTAATTTAGACAGAGGCAGGAAATAGAGAAGGAAGAACAGAGAAGAAAAGGGAAGAGAGCTGAGAATTCCCAGAAACGGGTGAGACAGATATCAGATCTGAGTGGAGGAAATGAGAAGAGAGAGACGCTAAAAACCACAGGGGGAGAGATGGAATGAGAGAGATGCCAGACCATGGGGGGAACAGAGGGAAGATGATGGATGCTAGACCAAAGAGGGGTGGGGGAGCAGAAGGAGAGATGGCAGAGGGAGGTAGAGATTTTCTGGAAGGGGCAGACACTGGATAGAAGGAAGCGAATGACAAGAAGATGAGGAAAGCAGAAACCACATGACAGAGGTAGAAAAAAAATTCTATTTTTTTATTTTATTGCTTTTGGATAAAGTAGTATTGTAGCTGTGTTGATAAATGTTTAGAAATAGAAATGGTGCTCCTTTTATTGGACTAATTGTAATATATCTTTGGCTAAATTTCAGAGACCAAATTCTCCTTCCTCAGGTCAGGACAGGATACTGTAACAGCAGTATACTTTACTGACCTAAGGAAAGAGGGTTTGATCTCTGAAAGCTAATTAAAAATGTATTAGTCAGATAAAATGGTATCTTATTTTCCATTTTTTGTTTTATTTTTATTTGTTAATTTGTAAAGTGATTTGTTATTTCTCTTTTTTTAAAATTTACATCTGCTATCTTTATATTTTGTTCAGTATTGGGGGATATGCACCACTGTTTCTTCACCCCTAAACTGTACCATTCCATCGGTTTATAACACAAGGCAGCATGCTGAATGCTTTGCACTGCTCCGATGGTCACAGAATTCCTATGATCATCAGAACAGCACAGAACATTCAGCCCGCCAGCCAGCGCTAAAAACCTCTTCTGTGCTTTTGTAAAAAGGGGGAAGGGAGTTTCCAGTACTGGTCGCCGTACCTCAAAAAGGACATGGCGGTACTTGAGGGAGTCCAGAGAAGAGCGACAAAGTTGATAAAGGGTATGGAAAACTTCTCATATGCGGACAGATTGGAAATGCTGGGGCTATTCTCTCTGGAAAAGCGGAGACTTAGGGGAGATATGATAGAAACCTTCAAAATCATGAAGGGTATAGAGAAGGTAGACAGGGACAAATTCTTCAGGCTGTGGGGAGCCACAAGCACAAGGGGGCACTCGGAGAAATTGAAAAAGGACAGGTTTAGAACAAATGTTAGGAGGTTCTTTTTCACTCAGAGGGTGGTGGACACATGGAACGTGCTCCCGGAGGCTGTAATAGGCCAGAGCACACTACAGGGGTTCAAGGAAGGTCTAGATAAGTTCCTAAAAGATAAGGGGATTGAGGGGTACAGAAAGAAGTAGAGATAGGTTATAGGATTAGATAGAAACCACTTCACAGGTCACGGACCTGATGGGCCGCCGCGGGAGCGGGCCACTGGGCGCGATGGACCTCTGGTCTGACCCAGTGGAGGCAACTTCTTATGTTCTTATTACTTATTCCATACTGGGTGAGGGTGGTTCTGTGTCCTATGTGTATTAAAGATATGGTTTTCTGTTAGCGTTGACCAGCCTTGTTTGGCAAATGCATCAGGCATGGTTCCTGGGAGCACCTTGAATACACCTGATTTGAATCTCCTTATTGGCTGCCGATCTTCTTTTGTTCCACGTTGGACCGCTTGCCTTGTTGTTTTGTTACAAATTAACATACACGGAGTAGAACATACTAGAGTAGTTACCCATATGTATGTATTTTTATACAAAATAAATCAATTTAAAACGTATTGTACGCTTAGTTTAGTAGAAGGCCTCATTCATACCACATCAAAAGGATCACGGACACAAAGCGATCCTTTTGATGTGGTATGAATGAGGCCCTTCTACTAAACTAAGCGTACAATACGTTTTAGATTGATTTATTTTGGACATATACGATTGTATCCCTCTATATATTAGGTTGTATTTTTATACATACATATGGGTTACAGTTGGACGACATAGAGTGAGGCAGTTGAGAGGAGTTGCAAACTTGGTTATTAATATAGACTTATGTTTCGGATAGTATTACTGCTTTACAATGCATTTGAACACTTTTATATATGTATGGAAAGGGTTTTGAGTTAAAAGTCCTGGGCAAGAAGGTGGGAAGGGAAGGAAGAGGGTTTTTGTTCAGAGATATTTGGGGCTTGCATAGAACTAAAACTGTACACTGGCACTGGTATGGTAATCTTTGTTATTTGTTTTGAATTTTATAATAAAAGAAAAAAAGAAATACAAGTGGAAATAAAGAAGTAAATAAGAAAACAGGTAAATAAATGTGGGCAGGGCAGGGGGGACCGTGGGTGGGATGTGGGTGGGGCAGGGCTAGGGGGCCCAGTATACTTGTGCGCCTAGGGGCCCTCAACGAATTAATCCTGCCCTGTACAGTTGACTCCCAGTGGTTTGGTAATAGGAAGTTTTGGTGTCACATACACATTTGAGTCTGACATGTTGCTGCCACTTTTTGAGTGCAGAGTCAACTTCTTATCTGAGTTTCCAGGGTTTTGATCATACTGGATTGACCATCCTCAGTTTGATCAGATCCAATTTGAATTCCTTAATACTGAAGCAGGGAAATCTTTTTCACTTTAACCAGTTTTCCTTTCTCCCACCTACTTCTTGTCTTTTGCAAAATGAAAGCTAAAGATTATGAAACAATAGACTTTCTCTGTCTAGCTCATAATTCTTAATTTTCAAGGATACTGTATCTTCTTGGAAATAGGCTCAAATCGTGAGAGCATCACGGTGCAAGCACCACAACCACCTTCTCCACAGCTATACTTTGTTCCTGTGAGACGAACTGGAAGTTGAGTAGTTAAGGAATATTATTGCCAGTTTTCACAATGCTCTTCCTCTTAAAGTGTACTCAATGGTCAGCCTGTCTTTGTAGAAAAAAGAAGGGACTACAAGTAGAGAGCTAATGGGTTGATCTCATGTGGTGCTGGTACAAGGGCATTATGGGCCAGATTCCGTCACAAGCGCAAAAATCAGCACCTACCTTGATTACCTAAATGAGCTTTAACAAGCTCTTAATTGGGGAAAAAAATTAATTGGTCAATAGGCGCCTACCCAATTCTATAAAAAGGTATGCACCTATCACATGGTGCCTAGTGGCGCCTATGCCTAAATGGGCATGTTTGGTGATGGAGACAGAGGTAGACGTCACTAGGCCTGTATAGTCTTTAAAATTTTACATGGACTATTTGTTCCTTTGATGTCTTTATCTCTAACCATCATGAGATCTTTGGGCATGAGAACAACTCAAATGTATAAACTCTCTTTTCCATCATTAAGAAGAATCAAGTCCATTAGTAAAATTTCATACTCCTTTCCATACTTACTAACTTCGATATGGAATGGACTATCTCCTCAAATTAGATCATGTTTATCTCTTCAGATCTTTCGCAAAACCTTAAAAACCACAGTTTCATCGCTTTTTAGGCAATAGTCCAATGAGTGTTAATGGATCTTTCTTTTTTTTAAATAATTCTTTATTCATTTTCAATTTGAACAACAAGTGCACAAAAGATATTACAATAAATTATTCCACAATATCACTTTGATATCTACACATAAAAATCTAGTGAAGCAATAACCCCCCCTACCACCCAACATTCATCATATATTTCAATAAAGTACACACATATTATAAATCTTTCTTTGTGATTTAATTATGTAAACCAAATCGAGCTCCCATTTTTAGGAGATGATTCGGTATATAAGAATAAGAATTAGATTAGATTCTCAAAAGAACTTAGGCACCTGCAATGTAGTAAAACCCTAGCCTACATTACCGGTGTCTAGGTTTTGTGATAGGTGCTATAAGACGTGATTCTATAAATGGTACCTAAGCGTGATTGAGCCTAAGTGTGCTTGATATGTGGCAGGTGCCTTTATTCAAGGCACCTGCCAATTTAGGTGCCTTGTACAGAATCTGGCCCTATGTGCCTTAGGCAATCCTTCAGCTTTGCACTTTCCCTAGCTTCACCTCTCTTACATTTTCATAATTAGACTCAACAATCATGATCACTCTAATACCATCAATCCCCAGAATGAGCCCATAAAATTGCTTAATTGGATATATTACTTTTAGGTATTATGTGGTCAATATTCAGCCATAAGCACTCAGGGTTTTCTTAACCGCCACTAATGTTACGCTTGGATATTCAATGCAGGGCCATGTCTGGGATTCGGCATAGAATTTAAGGGTTTGCAGAGCTGACTACAGCAAAGCTAGTTAAGTGCGATATTCAGCATGTAACCAGCTATGGGACACCACACAGGACTGACTTCCATGCGGTCCTATTGATGCAGTGATTTTGGCCAGCTTAGTGTTGAATATTGGCATTTAACCAACTAAGTGCTGACTCCACCCCTAGAACAACCCCCCCCCCCCCCCAAAAAAAAAAAGTCGGTTCAGTGCAGCTGAAAAATGAGTGGTTAACCCTGAACAAGCAATTTAACCAGCCAGGAACCATTTCTAGCTAGTTAAATCGCTTTGAATATTGACCCTTAAACTTTTTGTTTTGCGTGTATGCTGGCCTCTCCTGAGTCTGCTGCTTTGTAAGGGTGATGCCAGTGCTGAATGATGTCACCTGTAAACAAGGGTGACCCTTGGAGAATGTGAAGGAATGTGGTAGGCTCTTATTTGTATAAGTCCTTAGGGTTTGAAAATCAGTGTTGAAGGGTAGGACCATGTGATGGTAGGATCCCCAAGTCACTAAAGCTTGGTATTAGCCCCTAGTTGCAGGGAATTCAGTGCTCTGGAATCAGCATGAGTCCACATCTATTACTTTTCCACAGAGCAGTTATTAAGACCAAGACATGGAAGGGGCTGACAGAGTATTGTTAGGACTCTACAGTATATATTAATTTTTTTTATTATTATTATATTTATTTGAAATTTTTCAGAGAAATACAAAGCATGAGAGGTACAGCAAATAGAAAACCAAATAAAGTTCACACAGAACAACCCTTCTCCCCCCCCCCCGAAACTCAAAAATGCAAATATTTGTACTGTAACTCTTCAGTACAAAGCACCACAACACATCCCAAAAAACCCAAACCTCCCTCCCCTCCCCCGCCACAGGGTCAATTATACAAATAAAATAAAACAAGATGGTTAGCACTATCATAAAGATAACAAACAAAGGTCATGTTATATTTTCACACCATTTAACATAAGGATCCCACACTTTAAAAATGGAGTAAGTCGATTATGCAGCAAAGCAGTCAATTTAGACATACGAAAAATAAAATCCACTTTACGCAACAAAAAAATTCTGCCAGGGGGATAGGCCTGTTTCCAATGGGCAGCCAATAAAAGTTGAGCCGCCGTAAAACCAAAACAAGCAAGTTTATGCGCTTTAACAGATAACAAAGTTAATGGTAAATGTAAGAGAGCACTACCCATATGTCGATGAAGAGTTATATGAAAAATATCAGACAAGTAATTCAAAAACCATATCCCAATAGGGAACAACCCGTATATTAATTTTTTGAAGGGAAACAATTTTCTAGAAACCTGACTGCCAGAAGGGAGTGGCTTGGCTTTCAAACTTGAAGTCGACCTGCCTTGTCTCCTACACTATATGGATAGTATTGGGACAATTGAACATATTTTCAGCCCAATACTATCTATATCCCTATCACAAAATAATGTGGCTGATAGAGAAGATAAATGTTTAACAGCTACCTATAATCTGCTTAGACCTAAAGTTATTATCCAGCCAGAAACTATTTTCACCAAACTATCCCCTCCTTTTACAAAACTGTGATAGCAGTTTTTAGCGCAGGCTGGTGCGCTGAATGCTGTGTGCTGCTCCCTACACTCATAGAGTTCCCATGAGCGTTGGGAGCAGTAAAGAGCATTCAGCACGCCGGCCTGCGCTAAAAACCGCTATTGCAGTTTTGTAAAGGGGGAGGGGGTATATAATCAAACCACCTTGATTTTTGTAGTATGGTTTCCTTTTAAATACTTGCTGATGACTTCCTTTAAAAAACTGACCCTTTAACTTTTATTTTTTTAAGAATAAGGGTAAAATGTTGACTGAGCAGCCATAGAACAAACACACAGCGGTTTTCTTTGGCTGAAAATCTTATTTGACCAGGCAAGTTCTTCTTGCTTCTTTGTATTTCTAGCTCAGTAGAGAGGCCTAGTGGTTAGGGCTGCAGCCTCAGTACCCTGAGGTTGCAGGTTCAAGCCTAGGGCTGCTCCTTGTGACCCTGGGCAAGTCCATTGTCCCAGGTACATTAGTCAGTTTGTGAGCCCATTGGGACAGAGAGGGAGAATTACTTGAGTGCATGAATGTAAACCACTTAGGCTATAAGTGGTCTATAAATAATAAAAATAAATACAACTGGTTTCTACTAGGGCTTTAGTGCAGTAAATTTTTATTTGCAACTGTCTTTGGTCTCTCTACTATCTTTAGCCTCTCCTGTATTATCTAATCTAATCTGAATTTCTGTATCATACTTTTCCAGTATAGGTTCAAGGCAATTTACATGCAAAGAGAGCCATATAGTACATGGGGAAGTTACAGTGACGTGGACATGATAATAACAATCTTATAGGTTGCAAAAGTAAATACAGAGTAAGTTTACATTGAAACTAGTGAGCTAGAGAGAGTCATTAAGTAGTCGATTGCTATTACTGAAGTGATTGCATGCCTTCATGGGTTAATGAAGAGGTTATATTGTGGTTTCTCTGCCTTTTTTAAGTCCTCCCTCGTATTGCCCAGTCATCACAGGTACAAAGCTGCAATCCTTGGCTAAGGCCTAGAAACTGTGATGCCCCAATGGGACCTGGTACAAGTAGGCATGCGTGCTAGATGCTAAGAATACCTTTGACGTTTCCCCATTGAGCCATCAGCCCAAACCATCTTAAGAACCTTAATTCCATGTCATTTATGATGTCATTTTCTAAATTTTCTTCTGAATTTTATTGCTACAGTTGACCTTTAATTAATGCCAATTAACTTTGGCGTGTAAAATGATAAAGGATACGTCTCTTTCTCAGATAGTACAGCAGCATCATTTCAGGATCTGCATTCTTCTCGATTACCTAGATAACCAGAGAGAAGAAAAGTGTCATGAGCTACGTAAATAACATTTTCAGCTTACAGAATCATAAAAATAAGACCCTCCTATATGTGCTAACTCCAGACTCCATCCCTTGGAAAAGAGACAGCTGAGGGGAAGATATGATTGAAGTATACAAAATCCTGAGTGGAGTAGAACAGGTATAAGTGGATTTTTCACTCTTGTCAAAAATTACAGACTAGGGGACACCAATAGGAGGAGATTTTTTTTTTCACTCAGAGAATACTTAAGCTCTGAAATGTGTTGTCAGAGGATGTGGTAAGAGCGGATTGCGTAGCTGGTTTTAAGAAAGGTTTGGACAAGTTCCTGGAGGAAAAGTCCATAGTCTGTTATTGAGCAAGACATGGGGGAAGTCACTACTTGACCTGTATTGGTAGCATGGAATATTGCTACACCTTGGGTTTTGGCCAGGTACTGGATTGGCCTCCGTGAGAATGGGCTACTGGGCTTGATGGACCATTGGTCTGACCTAGTAAGGCTATTCTTATGTTCTTATCTACTGTGGCAGCATTAGAAGCTGCTGGCAGGTAGGTGGGTGCCTGCAATATTCTGTACCGGCACCCACATAGCTAAGTGGGTAAATTTAGGACAATTCAAGGTCCTCCTGTGGCTGAACATTTTTCAGATAGTCTAAATGTGTCAGCCCTTTTGGAAAGCTCTCAGAATGAATTATCACATGTATATTATGCAAACACGAGAGCATCTGTAATTTCGGTTGCAAGTGTACAATTATGGAAAAATTTGACAGGACCATCGAGGTTACTTTCTGATATCCAGAAATTTAAGAAGGTTTTGAAAACAACTTTGTTTATGGAGGCTTTTAACTGAGTAGGCTGGGATACTAATTATGCACATTTTAGATGAGTTTGTTTTGTTTATTTGTATGTTATATGATAATTATATTTGTATTTTGTAAACCACTTGGGGTTAAGCGGGTTAGAAATGTTTTAATCAAATAAATATATAAAGTATGTTTAGAGCTACTTTGTTGGTTTTTATTTTATATTTTTACAGTATAAAGAAGCTTTGCTTAGGTTTTATCTTATTTCCAAGCAATGGGTTCAGGGTGAATGTATCAAACAAGAGAAACCAGAAAAGGTATTGGATATAGTAAAGCAACTGGTTTCAATGGTAAACGAGTCAATGAAATGTGACCCTATGTGGCTTGTAAAAAAGCTCTGAGATATGAAACTCTGAAGGAAAGGCTTATAAACCTCCCTGGGAAAAGAGTTCACCTTCCAGTCATAGCAACTCAACAAGTCCATAGGGCACATTCAAAAAACTCAAAAATGCAATAAAAAAGCTCAAGGTTTTATAGTCTTTCTACTGTTAAATGAATATCTTCACTTTGTTACAATGTAAACTGCCATCAAAGGTTACTTAGCTCTGTTGCTTTGGGGGTCCCAACGCAGCCCCGTTTCGATCTCTGCCTCAGGAGACCCAATGCAAATGATATTCAAAGAATAACAAGTGTTGTTCAGAGAGTAATAAATGTGAGCACAGGTTTGAATCTGCAATTCTTCATTGGCTGAATATATTACATAGCGTGATGTTCAGTTGTATCTACAAATAAAAATCTGTGTTTTAAAAAGAGTCCCGTGTGAGTAATATTTCTAAAACACAGAACTGCAAAAGCTTATACAATTTCTAGGCAAAAAACAGGAGAGAGAAGCTCATGAATGGTACATACCACGATTGTGTGTAGGTTTCAAAGGACTGACATGGTAATCACGTTTCCCCCCCCACACACACACACATTTATCCTTTAAAACAGTATCTTGCTGGCAGTTGAAAGTCGTTAGATGTCAGTCCTTTGAAACCTACACACAATCGTGGTATGTACCATTCATGAGCTTCTCTCTCCTGTTTTTTGCCTAGAAATTGTATAAGCTTTTGCAGTTCTGTGTTTTAGAAATATTACTCACACGGGACTCTTTTTAAAACACAGATTTTTATTTGTAGATACAACTGAACATCACGCTATGTAATATATTCAGCCAATGAAGAATTGCAGATTCAAACCTGTGCTCACATTTATTACTCTCTGAACAACACTTGTTATTCTTTGAATATCATTTACATCGGGTCTCCTGAGGCAGAGATCGAAACGGGGCCGTGTTGGGACCCCCAAAGCAATATACAGAGCTAAGTAACCTGTGATGGCAGTTTACATTGTAACAAAGTGAAGATATTCATTTAACAATAGAAAGACTATAAAACCTTGAGCTTTTTTATTGCATTTTATTGCATTTTTGAGTTTTTTGAATGTGCCCTATGGACTTGTTGAGTTGCTATGACTGGAAGGTGAATTCTTTTCTCAGGGAGGTTTATAAGCCTTTCCTTCAGAGTTTCATATCTCTGAGCTTTTTTACAAGCCACATAGGGTCACATTTCATTGACTTGTTTACCATTGAAATCAGTTGCTTTACTATATAGGTTTTATCTTAGGCAAGCTACTGTACTTCTGTTATATTTCTGAGAGAAAAGACTCAGATATTCCCTATATATATCTAGAAATACTTAAGATAAAAGGAAAACATTTCTTGATATCAGACAGGATGTTCTAGCATTAGGACCAAAATTTCAGTTAAAATTTCCTTGTAAGTGTATAATAAACACGAATACAGTGTATCATTTCTGTTTAACCTTCTCAGTTGCATTACTTTTTGGAAGGACAGTCATCCAGTTGTTAATTGAATAGTAGTGATAGTTATGTTAATGGTACAGGATTTTCCTCTTTCCTAGAGTGTTCTTTATTTTTTCTTCATGCAATCTCAAATTATTTTATTGAGACCACTTTTCTCTCATTTGTGGACTATATAGCAACCATTATTACACCACATTTTATTACTTAGAGACTGATTGATTTTTATTTTTATTTTGTATTTTTGCATGATCAGTGGTTAATTTGTATACAAAGTTATTCTTTGTGTTTATTTGGAATTGCAGAAATATTTTTTTACAGGAAAAAACCTAGGCCACATGAATGATTTGGAATATGCAATTGTCAGAAAAGAGGGCGGAGTTTTAGACATTCTAGGGCTGTGCCACCACGATATCTGACTTGTACAAAGTGGTGATATTCAGCTGCTAAGAGAGCAATTTCATAAGGAGCCACCTAGTTTCAGGCAGAAGGAATGTGTAAAAGACGTCAAATAGAATACTGACTAAAGAAAACATGCACAGGTGATTAAAGGGGCTTTTTTTCAGCTGCAAATACTGTCAAGATTAAAATCTATGATGGCTGTGTCTGATTTTCGGACATTGTGCAGAGTCTGGTGGTTACAAAACTTGATTTCTATAATGCATTGCTTTTAGATATCATAAAATACCGAGTGCAAGCTATGCAGATTGTGAAAAATACTACAGCGCATTTGATTTCTGGGGTACCTAGATATGAGCATATTTTGCCAGTGTTAAAACAACTAAACTGGTTACTGATGGAGTTTATAATTGAGTATGAGCCCACTGGAACAGATAGGAAAAACTAATGAATAAGGAAAACACAATTATTTTAGTTTATATTGTGTTTTCCTTAATTCATTAGTTTTAATGCTTGTATTAGTTATTTAGAATTTTATTATGTATGATATTATTATATTGTATGCTGAGTACCTATTGTGTAAACTTCTATGAACTGCTGGTTAGGCAGTATATAAAAATAAATTATTATTATTAAATGAGTACCTGAATGTAAACCACTTAGGGGCAAATTCTATAAATGGTGTCCCGATTGTAGGCAACAATAGGTGTCCAACTGCTGTCTAACCAGCCAATCAGGCGCATGTTTTCTAAAAAAATAAAAACCGAGGCAGGCCGTCTATACTGTAGGCATCTGTCACGGGTACAGAGAGGCACCTAGGGATGCTTAAGCTTGTCCAAGGCTGGGCGTGGGCATGGATTTGCTCAGAAGTGGCCTTAGGCGAGCTTAAACGGCCCTAGGCGCTTCAAATAGATGTGGCCGCTAAACTGATTGTGGCAAGGAAATCTCCTTGCTGCAATCTCATAAAATTCCTATGAGCATCAGAGCTGTTACCACCGTGGCTGGTGCAAAAAAAGTGGTATGGTTTTGTATAAGGGGGGGGAGTAGCTTATTAGCACGTGAGCTAGTAGCAGAGGCTCATATGCTAATGGGAAAATTAGCACATGTCCATTAATAGAAGAACTTGGAAATTCAGCCATTGTACCCATGAGGTAAAAATGGCTATAGCACATGGAAATGGCCTGTGTAAGAACACGCTAAGACCAGTTTTTACCACAGTTTGGTAAAAGAGTCCCTAAATAAGTAAAAATGTAGCTAAAAGTGATGGAAGCAAACTGCTAGAGTGGTTATTCTGAAAATACTTACACCCCCTCCCCCCTCACGCCTTTTACAAAGGCACGGTAGCAGCTGCTCTGCGGCAAATGCTCCGATGCCCATTAAATCCCTATGGGCGTCAGAGCGATTACCAAGGCCAACCACAATAATTGCCTTTGTAAAAGGGGACCACAGTATTTCAAATCAACAGAACTCTGGTTAATGATGTTTTCTGTGTATACTTTCCTTGGTCTCATGGATTACATAATATTTGATGGTCACAAGTTGCCCACCCTGATCTAGTAAAAGAGATAGCAACTACATATTTTAAAATCAATGGATTGTACTCTAAAGAAGTCTACTGAATTACTTAGTGAATGGATTTAAGAAATTAATTGCAAAAAGACATTTTCTGTAAGAAAATAAATAAAAGAAAACAACATAACATAAAACATAGTTAGTCTCTAGTGCAGTGTCCTGCAAATTTTGTCGAGCTGCAGCACACTAAACGTAATGGCTGCGGCTCAAGGCATCCAGAAGTGTGTGGACATCACCATGATGAAGTCCTGAGCATGCACGAAGGTCTTCCAGGTGGGCCCTGAGCCGCCAGTATGGTGTGTGTGTGTGTGTGTGCCAGCAGGGAAGAGGCGCTGGCACCGGCTGATTTCTTACAGGATGTGCCTCTTGTGACGAGAGGCACATTTTGTAGGCAGTCAGCCGGCACTGGCGCCTTTCCTCCTCCCCAGTTTGTAGCGGCACACAATTTGCAATACACTGCCCCAGTGCTATGGTTGGGTATTTTTAAGATTAACCAATTCTACAAACATCTGTGAAACAACTGTTTCTTAAGAATGCTTGGGGACAGTAACCTGCACTTAATGGCAGGTACAGCCCTCCCCCTCTCCCCCAAGAAAGAATAAAAGCTTGGGGAAATTTATGCAATTTAAGGGGTTAATACCCAACTATTTGTATCCACTGAAGTCCTATATTCAATTATCCCCCTTGTTATCTGTTCTGTGTGGCAGATATTGCCTCGGCAATTCTACTAGGCAGACTGAATGGACCATATTGACCTTTTTCTGTCATTGTCCACTATATTACAATGTTAATAAGTTTATTTGCACATGGACAAAGATGTACTGCAATATATATAATGAAGTTGCTTTTTACACAGAACAGTGACTACTTTCTAGATGTAATAAATAAATGCCAAGAATCTTACCTTCCTCCCATTTACGTAGAAAATAAGCTCATCTGGCCCTTCTAGGCAAGGCATTGTGTTTTAAAAAAAAAAAATCCAAAGTGGTAATCACCAAATGGAACCTGTAGCTGGTATTTTTTCCACAGGGTCAAGAATGTCAAAGACTGTAGACAAACTGATGTGGAAAGAATTTCTACCAGAAACCTGGGATGGGACAGAGAAGGTTGGGCTATCCTTTTTCACACCCATAAACTGCTTGACAACGCCTCTGTAATGCTATTCAATACTATGAAAAGCTGAAACAAGCTTAGAAGTCGATTGCCCTAGGGAAATATCTTTTATCTCAGGAGTGCAAGTATTTAAAGGGAAACAAATAATCAAAACTCAAGGTCGTTTGATTATAGTCTGATGAAAATATTTCCTGGCTGGATAATAACTTTAGGTCCAAGCAGATTACAAGCTCTTTTCCTTCAAAAAGTGTCCTTGTAATACTACAAGCATTTTTTGTGGTAGAAAATGAACAATCTGCATATTTTTATTTTTTTGCTGAGAACAAATATAAACTCTGAACAATGAGCTGAGGACAGTCCCTTATTGACTCTGAGAATGAGATTGAGAACCTATGCAATTTAAGGGGTTAATACCCAACTATTTGTATCCACTCAAGTCCTATATTAAATTATCCCCCTTGTTATCTGTTCTGAAATGAACTTCCTTTCATTTTCGGTTGTACAATATTTAATCCCATGAACAATTATCAAAACCACAACAAGGCAGAGCAGACGCTTCCCTGTATGTATAGACAATTTAACACCCTCTTTTACAAAGCTGGTAGCATGGGCTGGCATGGTAAATGCTCCGACGCACATAGGAATTGAATGGCTCGTTGCTGCACAGTTTTGAAAAGGAGGCCTAAATGAATAAACTATTTTCAAGAAAAAAATATTAAAACAGTCAATGAAACAACTAAAATATCAGGGACCAGCTTCAATGGAGCAGTTCACTAGAAGCAAAAACAGCTGGCTTACAACCACTGAATGACAGAAAAATATTATTGGTTAGAGAAACAACTGACAGCGAAGTGACTGTTTTTTAAGTGTCAGCTATCAGCTAAGTAAATTTTTCTCAGCAGTGTGCTTGATGCATTTTTGATCTACTTGAGACCAGAACAAGATTTGCATATACAATACTCCCCCGGAATGCATTCAGTAGGTGAAAAATCACTTAGCTAAAGCTTCACACATTAGTAAGAAGTTTTTGTTTTCACTTTTTTAGATTTACGCCGCTTATTACTGTCATTCTACAAGTACGGTTGAGTACATAGCTGTTTGGTTTCCTGAAGCAGTATAACGAAATGTGGTCACGAGGAACCAAGGAACCAAGCTTTAGCTAAGTGATTTTTCACCTACTGAATGCATTTGAAATATTAAGAGATTCACTGCATTTTTTGAGATTTATAATAAGCTTAAAAGTATGAAGGATTAAGCAATGATTGGGTGGTGAGGTGGTTGGGGTTTTTTACCCTCTGTTGTGCCACTCCATGTCTCTGAGCTATCCTATCATATGTAAAGCTTACATTCACAAGTTTATATTATTGCTTATTGAGGGAAGTGTTCTTTGTTATACACATGGAGTATTTTCACTCCTCATTTGGATACCGATTGGTATTTATTGGCTTTTCCCTGTTATTTTTTGACAAAGGCATTTTGTAAATAGCTTCGTGCCATTTTGAACATCCAGCTGGTCCGTTGCTGAATTCAGTCAGTTCATAATAAGTGTGCATAGGATGGAATAAGTGTGTATTTCGTGTACTCAAAGAACCTCTAATAGTTTGATGAATATAGTTTGTATATTTGCAAATGGGGGGAGGAGGGTGAATTAAAATTTTACTGTAGGTTTAATTAATAGAAAAGAATATTTATTTTTGTATATTTTTGATTAATTGCTAAAGAAAAGGGTGGGTGGGGAGGGAATAAATTTATTTATTTGATGTTATACTAGAAAGAAATTCAAGTGATGTATTTAATTTTAAATGTTTTATTATTTGTACACTTGTTGTAAGATTAAGAAATGAATAAAGAATTAAAAAAAAAAAAAAAGAATTGCTAAACTAAAAGATGCTAGGAACCTATATGTGGAGAGTGACATATGATAGATGTAATTTACTTAGATTTCAGCAAAGCCTTTGACATGGTTCCTCATAGGAGGCTCTTGAACAAACTTGAAGGGCTTAAATTAGGACTCAAAGTGGTGAACTGGATTAGAATCTGGTTGTTGGACAGATGCCAGAGGATGGTGGTTAATGGAAGTCGCTCGGAGGAAGGAAAGGTGAGTAGTGGAGTCCCTCAGGGTTCAGTGCTGTGGCCGGTCCTGTTCAATATATTTGTGAGTGACAATGCTGAAGGGATAGAAGGTAAGGTTTGCCTTTTTGCGCATGATACCAAGATTTGTAACAGAGTAGACACCATGGAGGGAGTGGAAAACATGAAAAAGGATCTGCAAAAGTTAGAGGAATGATCTAATATCTGTCAACTAAAATTCAATGCAAAGAAATGCAGAGTAATGCATTTGGGGATTAATAATTGGAAGGAACTGTATGTGCTGGGAAGTGAGAGGCTGATATGCACGGAGGGGGAGAGGGACCTTGGGATGATAGTGTCCAAAGATCTAAAGGTGAAAAAAACAGTGTGACAAGGTGGTGGTTGCTGCCAGAAGGATGCTGGGCTGTATAAAGAGAGGCATAACCAGTAGAAAAAAGAAGGTGTTGATGCCCCTATACAGGTCGTTGGTGAGACCCCACTTGGAGTATTGTGTTCAGTTTTGGAGACCGTACCTGGCAGAGGACATAAGAAGACTTGAAGTGGTCCAGAGGAGGGCGACGAAAATGATAGGAAGTTTGCACCAAAAGACGTATGAGAGACTGGAAGCCCTGAATATGTATACCCTAGAGCAGGGGTAGGCAATTCCGGTCCTCGAGAGCCGGAGCCAGGTGAGATTTTCAGGATATCCACAATGAATATGTATGAGATGGATTTGCATGCACTGCCTCATTGAGATGCAAATCTATCTCATGCCTATTTATTGTGGATATCCTGAAAACCTGACCTGGCTCCGGCTCTCAAAGACCGGAATTGCCTACCCCTGCCCTAGAGGAAAGGAGGAACAGGGGAGATATGATTCAGACATTCAAATACTTGAAAGGTATTAACATAGAACAAAATCTTTTCAAGAGAAAAGAAAATGGTAAAACCAGAGGGCATAATTTGAGGCTGAGGGGTGGGAGACTCAAGAGCAATGTAAGGAATTTCTTTATGGAGAGGGTGGTGGATGCCTGGAATGCGCTCCCGAGAGGTGGTGGAGAGGAAAATGGTGATGGAGTTCAAAACATGGGATGAACACAGAGGATCTAGAATCAGAAAATAATAGTACAGTGGTTCCCAAACCTGTCCTGGGGGACCCCCAGCCAGTCAGGTTTTCAAGATATCCCTAACGAATATGCATGAGAGAGATTTGCATACCTGTCACTTCCATTATATGCAAATCTCTCTCATGCATATTCATTAGGGATATCTTGAAAACCTGACTGGCTGGGGGTCCCCCAGGACAGGTTTGAGAACCACTGTAATAGTAAATAGTGAAGAACTAAGGTCAGTACTGGGCAGACTTGCATGGTCTGTGTCTGTATATGGCTGTTTGGTGGAGGATGAGCCGGCGAGGGCTTCAATGGCTGGGAGGGTATAGATGGGCTGGGGTGAGCTTTGACGGAGACTTCAGTAGTTGGAACCAATGTTCCCTCTAAGCTGAGCTCATGAGCGATCGCTCACTATTTTCATTGGCATCGCTCATAATTTTTCTCGTGTCGCTCGCTAAAATACTGCAGTGGGAAACTGAGGACTGCATAGTAAGAACCCCGACGCACTTCCGACACAGGTGGGGATCGTGAGAGGAGATGCTGCCACGTCTTCAGTGGCATACCAAAAGGGGGGGGGGGGCGGTTCGCCCTGGGTGCAGCCTTAGGGGGAGTGCCAAGTCCGGCTGTGCATCCCCCGTAAGGCTGCTGTCGGAGAGGAAGTTCGGGTCAGCCAATCGCTGCCTGGCTGGGTGGAACTTCCTCTCCGACGACAGAATTGACATCGGGGGAATGCTGGTCGGCCCGACGGTGGGAAGCAGAGAGAGCTTGGGGCAGCCACGGCGGTGGCTTTGGGGCCTGTTTCCCCTGATGGTGACAGCAGTGGCTTTGTGGAGGGTAGGGAGAAAGAAAGGGGGCAGGCAGGGAGACAGAAGGGAAACAGAAAAAAAGAAAGGGCAGGGAGAGAGGAAGAAAAAGTTAGGGGAGGGAATGAGGTCTGAAGGAGAGAAAGCATACAGGCTGAAAGAAGGGAAGAAAGATTGGATGCAGTCAGAAGATGAAAGTGCAACCAGAGACTCATGAAATCACCAGACAAGGTAGGAAAAATGATTTTATTTTAAATTTAGTGATCAAAATGTGTCTGAATTTATATATGCTGTCTATATTTTGCACTATGGCCCCCTTTTATTAAACCGCAATAGTGTTTTTTAGCGCAGGGAGTCTATGAGCGTCGAGAGCAGCGCTGGGCATTTAGCGCAGTTCCCTGCGCTTAAAACTGCTATTGTGGTTTAATAAAAAGGAAGGGGGGTATATTTGTCTATTTTTGTATGGTTGTTACTGAGGTGACAATGCATACAGTCATCTGCCTTGACCTCTTTGAAAAAAAACCAGAATAGGAATGATAATTAACATTTTCTCAGCGTATAGTGTGCTTTGTGTTTTTTAATTTTATTGTTGGTAGATCATTTTGACTTGGTCATTTTAAAGTAGCTCGCAAGCCCAAATAGTTTGGGCACCCCTGAGCTAGAGCGTTGAAGCTGTGTATTTCTATTTTATCCCCCCTTTTACAAAACTGTGGAGTGTTTTTTAGCACCAGCCGTGGTGGTAGCAGCTCTGATGCTCAGAATTCTATGAGCGTCAGAACTGTTACCACCGTGGCTAAAATCCACACTACAGTTTTGTAAAAGGGGGAGGGGTTAGTTTGTGATGACATATTCCATACAAGGTGAAAGTGTTTTCTATGTTCTGTGTGTTCGAAAGACATGATTTTCTGTTAGGATTGATGGTGGAATTCTTTATGCCATATCTATAAAATGGAAAGATTTACTGCGTTACAAAAGGGATATTTTAAGAAATTTCAGGATGTATGGAAACCATTAACAAAATATTGTCAGGATTAAGTAAAATTATTTCCCTTATGTTTATTAGTTTATGAGGTAGGGAGGGGGGTATTTTATTATTACATATATCATACAATAATGAAGTATATGGTTGGGGGGATGGGCGAGGGATAGGGATAAGAATATATGTAATATACCAATGATTGTTTTTAAGTGATGTATTTATTGTTACTGTGAATGAAAATATTAACACTTAATGTAATTTGTGAAAATGAATAAAGAATTATAAAAAAACCCAAAAAAAACAACATCCTTCTCAATGCAAAAAAAAAAAAAAGGATTGACGGTGTAGGATTGATCTGTGCTGGTCTGGCTTGTTTAGTTTTACAGTGGATGTATTGATGTACTGCTCACTGCAATATGTAAGATGCTGCCTTTTCCTAGGTACTCATGTGTGACGTGTGGCTTGTTCCTAAAAATCATGTTTTTCATACAGATGGGAGGGGGTGCCAAAAAATGATGGGCCCCGGGTGTTACATATGCTAGGTACGCCACTGTATGTAAAGATACCAGAAAGCTGGTGAAGTAAAAACTTTAAGTAAATTGTTATTCTTCTAAGTTTTGAGTATTTAACCCTCCCAAATCTCATGGGCACTCGTCTTCCGTGCCTGCTCATAAATTTGTGGAGTATGTAACTCATGCATATTTTTTTTTTTTTGCACACACCTCATCAATCCTTAGAGGGAACATTGATTGGAACCTAAGCACAGTACTGGGCAGAGCTTTGGATTCTTGCCCAAAAATAGCTAAGAAGAAGAAGGTGTAGATGGGCTGGGGTGAGCTTTGACGGAGACTTTAGTAGTTGGAACCTAAGCACAGTAATGGGCAGAGCTTTGGATTCTTGCCCAAAAATAGCAAAGAAGAAGAAAGTGTAGATGGGCTGGGGTGAGCTTTGACGGAAACTTCAGTAGTTGGAACCTAAGCACAGTATTGGGCAGAGCTTTGGATTCTTGCCCAGAAATAGCTTAGAAGAAGAAAAACAAAATTAAATTGAATAAGGTTGGGCAGACTGGATGAACCATTTGGGTCTTTATCTGACGTCATCTACTATAGAAGTTTTTTTTTCCTTGGAGTAAGATATGGAAGTCATGGGAGGAGAAAGGTTTAGTGGTTTCCCAGATCTAACAGAAGCTCCAGACATAGATTGAGGGGTAGAAGAAGTATCCATTTCCTGTTGGAACTGGAAGTACAATTCTTTGAACATGTTTCTCCATCAGAGTAGGTAAATTGTCAACTTGTAGCGCTCCTTCTTTCACTTTTTTTTTGGGGGGGGTTCCCCCCATAGTATTAAAGGAAAATAATCACAAGAATTAGATTAAATAACTGGCAGTTAATCTCCTGCAGTCTCTTACGGTCTCCTATGGCCTCTTACGGGCTCTGGAGAGGCGTGTCCCTTAGGTCACACCACTTTGGGCAACGCCCTTGTGGCCACATGTCTGCAATTGATGCTGTAGCACTAGACGCATTATTAAGTTCTTCCCAGAAGCTCCCCAGTGACATCAGCGAGGCCTCCACACAGGTGTCTACTCAGTTCCCATCCAGAAACCACTTCTCAGGTCAGTTCAGCAGCCACTTCCATTGATCCAAATAAATTATTTATTTTTTTTATCAAACCCCAATTCTTTGGAATGCTCTGGCTTCTTATTTGCGGTAAGAGCCATTCTAGACAAAGATTTAACCTTTCATGACCAGATAAGCTCTGTCATAAAAAGCTGTTTCCACAAACTCCGGCTCATCCGTTCTTTAGCCTCAATCCTCGAAACTGATGCCATCACAACCCTTAATCACTCACTGGTCATTTCCCATTTAGATTACTGCAACTCCCTATATAATGGAACCACCCAAAAAGAATTACGTCGTCTGCAGCTCATTCAAAATACGGCAATAAAACTCATCTTTAAGGTAAGTAAATATGATCACGTTACTCCCCTTCTGCGAGAAGCACCTTGGCTACCCATGACACATCATATCACTTATAAAACTTTACTGCTGGTCTTTAAAATCAAACTTTTGTGTCTCCCATCCTTCCTTGATAAACTCATCATCCCCTATTGCTCTTCCCGGACCCATAGATCGGCTGATCAGAATCTACTGACCATACTTTCTATCAAGGAATTCTACTATACTAGAAATACTAATTTCTCCTTTGTAGCTTCAACTTTATGGAACGCCATGCCACCTCAACTCTGCCATGAAAACACACTTGACAAATTCAAGACTAAGCTAAAAACATTCTAATTCCAGGACGCATACCATAGCGTCTAAATATTTTCTTCTCCAACAGCATAGCAGTATATTACACGAATCGCTTTTAAGAAGTGAACCCCTTTCCTGGTGTTTTAATTCCACCCCTCTCTTCCCCTTAATTAATTTGTTTTAATGATGTAATTATTAACTTTCCTCCCTCTTTACTCTCAAACTCATGTTCGTATTCATAATCTGTCTATTTAATGTTCACATTTTCTTCTCCTACCCCCCTTTTACAATTTATTTTAACATATTTTTAGCAGATGCACGTCGATGGTCGGTATATCAAAATTTTATTAAACTTGAAACTTGAAAATTTGTTTTCAGAAACAGCTGAAGGCACATTTATTTTGGCAGGCCTTTCCAGGTACACTTTTGAAATTGGTTTTTTAAAGAGGAGTTGTTTCTTTTTTTTTTTAAATAATATTTTGGACTTTTGTGTATTTGGGTGGGCTGTTGGTGGGGACTTTCCTATCTAATATATGGAGTTCTTTTCCAATATGTGATTTTATTTTAAATTGTAAACTGCTTAGGTTGCATTGTAAATTTCTGTGCAACAGACAATGCACCTTTAAAATCTTATCTGTCTGTTTCTTGCATATTCAGTTCAGACATGGTGATTCTAGGTAGTATAGAGAAAGAAGGTGGAATAGGGGTACCATGTTCAGGGGACTGGAGGAATACAAGGCAGGTTGAAAGCAATAGTAAGAAAGCATGGGAAACCCCACTGACCTACCCACTCCATGGTAATGAACAACAACAACAAAATCTTTCACAGAGACAAACAGAACAGTCTTTAAAAAAGGTGAAGTTGGCTGAATCTATCAGAATGGAAAGTAAGCACTTGGCAAAAAAATCATGTAATTAGAGACAGAGCTAGCTACAGCAGGCACAAAAGCACCCATAATTGGATCAAAACATATATAGACATGTATACTGCATAAAAGTTACACCTATCTTATATAATAGAATGGAGGAATACGGAATGCCAAATGTTAGAGAACTTGTGTACCTAAGAACCCAGTTCATTGTATATGTACTTATTTTATGTGTATTGACTGTCAAGTACATATGCATTGGCAGTCAAAAGAGGAGGTAGAAACATAGAAACATAGAGTATGACGGCAGAAAAGGGTCATCGGCCCAACAAGTCTGCCCACTCGAATAACCCTTCCCCCTAAACACTCCCTCGAAGTGACCCCACGTTTGTCCCATTTTTTCTTAAAATCGAGCACGTTGTTGGCCTCAACTACCTGAAATGGAAGATCATTCCAACGATCAACCACCCTTTTGGTGAAGAAATACTTCCTGATGTTACCATGAAATCTTCCACCCTTGATTTTTAATGGATGCCCTCTTGTAGTCCTAGGTCCTGTGAGGAAAAAGATGTATTCTTCTACCTCAATACGGCAGTAACATATTTGAACGTCTCTATCATGTCACCCCTCTCTCTGCGTTCCTCGAGAGTGTATAGCTGCAACTTACCTAGGCATTCTTCATATGGGAAATCTTTGAGTCCTGAGACCATCCTAGTGGCCATTCGCTGAACCGATTCCATTCTCAGCACATCCTTTTGATAGGTAAGCCAACTTTGTACCAGTAAAAGTTGCCTCCCTGGTAGAAGAGATTAAGAATCTCAGTGGGCAAGTATTCCTCAAAGCCTGATCCTTCCGCAAGCATACTGAATGCCATCTTCTACAATGATTGAAGCATTGATGGCTTCAAGTAAAAAGGAAGAAGTCTAAGGAAGACAAAGACTATATAGGCAGTCAAAGTACTAGACATTCTTTCCACCATCAGTCTGCTCTGCAGTAAGAATTTAAGAACCTCTCATGATTGTATTATGAGGGGACAGGCAACAGGAAGCAGTAGCAGAGGGAAAGATTCCGGGCCACCAAAGGCAACGTGTGTTCACTTATGCTGCCGGCTGCCCGAAGGATGAAAGAACTGTAAATATGGATCCCATGGAGGTGGGGGGGGGGGGGATGGATGAAACCCTGGACTGCAGGTAGCAGCAGCTTGGCCTGCTCCAAGATACATCCTGGTGGAGGGAGGGAGGCGAGAAGTGCTGCTCCTGGTGCGCCATGAACTGCTGCGCTGGGCTATGAAGAGAAGTGCACGGCCATGCACCTATGCAGCTTAGAGGGAAGATTGCCCTCCACCCCAATGCCATCCAGCATCTTGCCCTCTCACTTCCCCACCACTGCTGTATGCTTCTCGAACCAGCAGCAGCAGTTGTAAACTTAAACGCAATTATCACGGGACCTTGCTGCACCTCCCTGCGGCTGCTGGCTCTGCTCCAGAACAAGGAAGTAACGTCGGAGGGGGTATATCGGCAGCCACGTGGAGGTGCAGGAAGGTCCTGTGATGACTTAATTTAAAAATTTACTGCCGCTGCTGCTGGTTCAGAAAGCAGCAATGGCAGAGTAGGGTGGGAGGTTCTGGACCCCCTTACAGCATGTACGGACTTCCCCTCCTGCCCCCTCCTTGGTATGCCACTGGTGGCTAAGGCTCTTGGAGAAGAGATAGCTCAGGGGTCATATGATAGAGGTCTATAAAATACTGTGTGGAGTGGAAAGAGTAGATGGCCAATCAGGGACTTCCTTAAGCTCCTCCCTAAGGGAGGAGCCCGAGGTGCCTAAGCCAATCAGGGACTTCCTTAGGATCCTCCCTGTGCAGCACATGATGCACCGGGGCGGGGCTTAAGGCCCGCATTGCACTGGAGGAGGCTAGAAGAGCAGGAGGGACTGAGCACCCCTCCTGCTCCCAACTTAAAGGAACGGGGGAGGGGGAGGGGGCATCCGGTGTCAGGAGGGAGTGGGCATCCCTCCTGCCATTTTATTTGGAGGGGGGAGAGTAATGAAGGCCTTGGGTTGTTGTAAAGAATCTTGATCATATGGATAAATTTTTGACCAAAACCAAACCATGCCAGAACTTCAAACAAGTACTCCCACTCAATCCTATCAAAGGCCTTTTTGGCATCTATTGAGATTGCCACTAAGGATTCATTAGAATTAGCAACTTGAGCCAAAATTATTCTTTGCTGATCTTCTTGAGTTCCAGGAACTCCTTCAAATGGTCTGGAGAAAAAAAAATATATACTTGATTCCCAAACACCGGACCAAACATTTGCAAGGATAGGCAAGAAGAAAAGGTTAGCCCCCAATTTAATAGTCTTTTGTCTTAAAGAAAGAAACATTTTTCTCTGTTCTTGTGTGGTTCTAGATACATCTGGGTAAACCCAGATCTTTTGACCCCCAAACAAAGTTTGAGAATTTTTGAAATATAATCTTAGAACCATATTCATGGCCTCAGACCTAGCTAAATCACTTTCTCACATTGCAAACCGTAGATTGACCCCATTTTTTCAAAATCCTTGGAACCATTTTGAAGATCACAGTCAAAGCTTGCTCACTTTATATAATAGGATATGCTGGAACTAATCTAGTAATTATATTATTGCTTCACACCTAATATATTCCCTAAAAGGTTCTGTGGGAAAAGATTCTATAGCATTCCCAAAGTTTTATAAATAAAAGTGCATTGTCAGCTGTCTTCTCTCTTTAAAATACCCTCAGGTAAAGTACACAATGTAGTATAGCTTAAGTAAGTAATTTTCAAGCTTTTTCATCTCATGGTACAACTTACTATTAACCAAACTGAATGTATTAGGTCTGACTGGATCTGTTCTTAGCAGGTTCAAATACTTTCTGAAAAATAGAGAATATTGCATTTGGAAAGATAGTATCTTCTCTCAAAGTTGGAGATCATTCTGTGGAACCCCTCACTCAACTATCTCCTATATTCATTATCCTATTTATGAGTTCCCTAGTACCCTGTTTCCCTGAAAATAAGACCTATCCTGAAAATAAGCCCTAGCATGATTTTTAAAGATACTCCTAATATAAGCCCTACTCCAAAAATAAGCCCTAGTTAAGATCATCCCCCGAAGCCTCCCTCCTGATGTCCCCAACACTCCCTGACTCTATCCCTGACACTAGTGCTGCCTGATTTGCTGAAAAAATTGGACTCATTGATTCAGCAACTCCCACCCCTACTGCTTTAGGAGGCCTCGGAGCGGAGGTATGTCAATCTCACAGTAGGAGGTTTGGTGGGGTTCTGCTGCACAAGGGGATGGGTGAGAGGGGAGGAATGATGCTGCACATGGGAGGGGGGAAGAAAGGAAAGAGGAAAAATTGGGGTAGAGGAGAGATGAGTGTTGTATATGAAAAAAAAAAAATTCCCGAAAATATGACAGTGTCATATTTATTTGAGTCAAAAAAACTGCACTAGGGCTTATTTTAGGGGAAACACAGTAACATCCACTTCACCATGGGAAAATGTCTGTTTTCTTATGCAGATGACATCTTTATATTAATTCCACTTGGTGCTGACTTGAAGGAAGCTTCCTCAAAAGACTCAGATGGCATAGACAAAATCTACTCTAGGGCTTTATCTAACAAATTTAAATTATTATGGTTCTATAATGCCTCTCAGATAGCCCCCTCTACCCTACCATTACCATCAAAAACCATATTAAACAATGACAACACAGCCAGAGTACTAGGAATCATAATAGACTCCACTCTCTCTTACGAATCCCCGATCTCCAATTTATTGGGGGGGGGAGGGGGGGACATTCTATAGCCTGAAACAATTGAGGTTGATGAGACCTTACTTCTACAATCACCACTTTGCTATATTGTTCAGATGCTGGTTTTAACACAGCTAGACTACTGTAACTTCCTCTATACTGGGCTGAGTTCATCCCTAATGCATAAACTATTAATGATACAAAACAAAGCAATCAGATTGATCTTTAGATTAAAAAAATATGATGGTATATCAGACTATTATCACAAACTTCACTGGCTACCCATAAATGCATGAAGTACATTTGAATTATCCTGCATTATATTTCATACCTTTCACACTAACTTTACATTACAATTTATTTACCAGTATATACCGCAGGACCTTGAAGTTCTATGCGGTTTACATAAGAAGTTGAACAATGAGATGAATTTACTTAATTACCCAAATACTTGGTAAACAAATAAGTTTTTAGATGTCTCCTAAAATCCAAGTAAGTGGTTGAAGTCATAATTAAGATGTTTAAACCTTTATCCCAGTATGCTGCCTGGTAGGACAGAAGATGATGGTGGTACTTTTTAAATTTGCATCCTTTTACCAATGGGAAAATAAAATTGGCATGTGAACGTCTAGTGTATTTATTAGTAGCGAATGAGAATGAATCCGTAAGATAATTAGGAGAAAGTCCAAACAGGATTTTTGTAACAAAAGCATCCAAACTTAAACTTAATCCGAGTTTCCACTGGCAACCAATGCAGTAGGCGAAAGAATGCAGTGATGTGATCATACTTCTTTAGTCTGAAAATAACTGCTGCGTTCTGAACAATTTGCAGCCTCTAAGCTAATTAGAACTAATTAGAAAACAAATGGTATAAATTAAAGAACTAAGGCCAGTATTGGCCCATATATGGTGATTTGATGTAGGTTGGGCTGGGGAGGGTATCAATGGGATCTCAACTAACTTGAAACATGAGGATGTTACTGGTCAGACTTTACAGCAGATCTCCTGCAAATAGGATGGTTGGATAGGCTGGAGTGAGCTTAGATGGCAACTTCAGCAGTTAGAACCTAGGACAATACCAGGTGGACTTTAGTCTATGGCCCAGAAATATCAAAGAAGAGACAAGTTAATTTAATCATGTATTTTTAATGAGAATAACTAATGGGCAGACTGGATAGAACGTTCAAGTCTTTATCTGTTATCATTTACTATGTTATATTAATAGTAACATAGTAAATTACAGCAAATAAAGACCTGAATGGTCCATCCAGTCTGCACAGCAGTCTCACACTCTTCATCTAAAATTCATTTTACTCGCTACATTCATCTATAAGATGTTCTCTCCTCCCCCCTCCCCAATGATAAGCAAAACCTGTACTTGAATTATATGAATGTAATACAAAATACACATACTTGCTCCTGATCCATATTGACATATATACAGGACACAGACCTTAGAAGTACGTACGGCATTGGCCATATTGCCCTAGTGCTGGAGTCGCCATCAAAGCTAACTCCAGCCCATCCAACCAGTGGCGTAGCAAGGGTAGGAGGCACCTGGGGCAGTGGTGCACCCCTGTGCCCTCCTCTCCACTCCCTGCTCCTTCCGCACCCCCCCACCCCAATCCTTTTCCACATGCTAGACCCAAGCCATCCCTTCTCACCCCCATACCTCTTTAAATCTTCACTAGTGGAAGCAGCTTCTGTGGCCTGCTGCTTGCGCCGGCATTGGTTTTCCCTCTGATTTCACTTCCTGGCCCCTCGACCTGGTGGGCAGTTTAGGCCCATACTCCACTCTAACCATTATACTTAGTGGAACTTGTGAGGCTTCCAAACCCCATTCTAATCCCATGGTATAAGGGCATAAGGGCTATTGCTATGAGGTACAGTTGGGTACAGTGGGTTTTCGGTAGGTTTTGGAGGGCTCCCTATACAATATAAGGGGCCTATAGTGAGATGTGTACTAGTAGGGTTGTCAGATTTTACTTGCCACATGCAGTAGATCAGGTGTCCTCTGGTCTACATCATAAGGCATATGTGAACAGGCTCAAAGATCTTAATATGTATACTTTGGAGGAAAGACAGGAGAAGGGAGATTTGATAGAGACGTTTAAATACCTATGTGGCATAAATACGCATGAGGTGATTCTCTTTCCATCGAAAGGAAACTCCAGAATGAGAGGGCATAGCATGAAGTTAAGCGGTGATAGGATCAGGAATAATCTAAGGAAATACTTTTTTTACAGATGCATGGTATAATCTTCTGGAGACAAAGGCTGTGTCTGAATTCATGGAAGCGTGAGACAGGCATGTGGGATCTTAGAGAAAGGAGAAGACAGTGGATGCTGCGGATGGGTAGACTGGATGGGCCATTTGGCCATTATCTGCCATCATGTTTCTATGTTTCTAAGTATTTTTCAGATTGAAATTAATCACAAAATTATGTGATTTGCTTACTTTATCTAACCTTAAGGATGATTATTCAGAGCATAGTTATGCCATGCATTGATTATTGCTCAGTGCTGTGCTAGTTACTGTAAAAAAGTAACGTTACTGTTTCTAGTTACTCTTCACTAAATATAAATAGTTACTTTACTAGTTAATAAAAAATTAACTAGGTACTTGTAGTTAATGGATAGTTTATTAATTATAACTATATGAACATTAAAACAATGAATACTTTACTTTCAAATGAGTTTCTTATTGGCTCCGAGCATTAAAAGCATTTCACAATGTTCGTCGGTTAAACTGCATGGTGTAAGAATCTGTCCACTTAATTTGGTCAACCTTATTGAAAGTAACTAGTTACATCAATAGTTACCTAAAAAATGTAACTAATTACAGTAACTAGTTACTACCCAACACTGATTGTAATGGTCTTTTAATAGGATTGCGCAGAGAATTCCTAAGGACATTTTGTAGGTTGCTCAAAATGCTTCTGCACTAAATGCTAAAGATGCCCATAGGAATATAATGGATGTCTTTAGCATTTAGCATGCGCTAATCATTAGTGATTGCTAAAGCAATTAGGATGTGCTAATGAAGTAGCACACTTCTAAATGGTGAGTATACTAAAAGTAAATTCAAAATCTTTCAAGAACATAAAACTTTTAAATTTTAAAATGATAAAATATTTGATACCCAACAGACAGGACTCAACAAAAATCTGAGTTTCCTACTGCATTATAAATCATAAAATTATTCTATTTTGTCACCTTCTGAACACCCATCCATTTCTCTCTTTTTCTTACCCTCACCCTATACCCAGTGGCATAGTAAAAGTGAAATGTGCCCCTCCCCCACCCTCTTCTGCTGCGCATACGCCCCCCCTTCCCGTTGTCCTTACCTTTTTACCTTCTCCAGTGCACCCACATCGCTGTTGGCTCGCTCTTTGATGTCAATTCTTAGGCACGGGTCCCAGAAGTGACATCAGAGAGAGCGCCGATGCCAACACGGGCAGCAACCTCACACTGGGTAAGTAAAAAAGCTACAGGGGAAGGCAAGGAGTGTGTGCGCGGCAGGGAGAGGAGCAGGGTCAGGCGGAGAGAAGGAGGGATGCATTGCCCTCAATAAGACTGCTCCCGGAGTAGACTTCCACCCCCCCCCCCCGCACCCTCCTTACTATGCCACTGCCCACACTCTCTCCTACCTTCCCCCATGAGACTGCTATTCAAATTATTTTGTTTCACATATACGGTATATTCTGATATATCTCATTTGCTCATTTCTGAGTTTCTGAGCTGAACAAAAAGGATTACCTATGCAATCTAATCAAATTAATGTATCAGTCCAATAAAAAGATATCATATTTCTTTGTTTTGTTTTATTTCTATTTGTTACCTTATTAAGCTTTAGCATGGACATAGAGATCCAGAGCTCCCTCCTGTGGCCACTTCAAGAGAGGACACCACTGATGCTTGTCACAATAATCCCAGTACAGTGGTACCTTGGAATCCGAACGTAATCCGTTCCAGAACCTCGTTCGAGTTCCAAGACAGTTTTTCCCATTGAAAATAATAGAACCTGGATTAATCCGTTCCTTGGTCCCACAAACTCAGATTTTCCAATAAATTTAACAGTACGCACACTGGCAGAGGCAGCAAGATCGGGTCCCCGCTGACATAGGCAGCAAGATCGGCAACGGCAACTGCAAGCGGTGCTCAGCCCAAAGCTTCTCGCCCAGGCAGAAACAGGAAGCTTTGGGCTGAACAACACTCACAGTTCCTGTATGTTCGGATTCCAAAGCAGTGTTCGGATTCCAGAGCAAAATTTAATTTTTAAAAAAGTTTGGATTCCAAGTTGTAGTTCTGGGGTGTTCAGATTCCGCGGTACCCCTGTATTTGCAATCACTTTATAAAAAAATGCTCTGGCCAAACTGGATTCCCAAATATTTAAGGGCTTCTCCAAAAACTTTATAAATAATTTGTACAGTTATATGAATATTTCAAACGCAGGGGTTCTTAACCTAGTCTTGGCACACACTTAGCCAGTCAGGTTTTAAGATACCACATATGATGAAAGTAATGGATGCAAATTTATTTCAGGCATATTCATTGTTAATAGATACCAATTATTCACATAGTAAAATGTTCCTACAGGACTCTGAAGGGTGCCATAGATATGTTCATTGTAAAAGAAAATTTATTTATTTATTTATTTTTTTTTGTGAAATCTCTTTATTGAGCAAAATGTAAAAACAGTACACAAAATGCAGGTAATCAAAGCAAACAAATACAGAATATAAAATCCATATTACAGGGACAATCAAAAGGAACCAAGGAATGAGCAAGATAAGAAAAACAAGTCCCAGGCTAATGAAATCCATCCGCTCATACAAACTTTTTCCCCCAAAAGCCCACCAACCCCCCCCCCCCTACCCCAGAGTGGAGAGCAGCAAATACAGAGGCAAGAAAAAACACAAGGAAGAGAAAACAAATAGCAGCATCAAAATATACAGAACCGAAGAGCGAGTACGCACTTAATCAGTGCACCAGAGAGGAAAACAAAGAGAGAAAAAGCCCAAAGTAAGAAGAAAACAGAAGGATAAAAGAGACATAGAAGAAAAGGGAAAGAAAAGGAAAAGAGGAGAAACAAGAACAAAAAGGGAAAAAGGCAAGTATATGAATAAGTAGGTAAGGAAGAAAAGAGGCTGTCCCTCCCACCTCAGGAGTTAAGCAGAAGACTGCGGGACCGATGAGGTAAGGCCATCCAATACACCTCCCAAATCTCCTGGAAACGGTCCCAGCCACGTGGCAGCCGGCCCGACACTGCTCTACGTTCCAAAAGGGCCATCTCAAAAAAGAACCGTTGCCATTGCGCCACGGAGGGAATAGCAGGTGTCCGCCAACACACCAAAATCGCCCTCTTAGCCATTAAGAACGCCTTCTGCACTAACAGACAGTGACCCACCGGCAGAGCTCCCAAGCCTTCAGTCGCATAAAAAAGAGACGATAGCGGAGAGCAGGCCGGTAGAGAAGGCAAAAAAGAACGCAAGAAAGCCCAAACTCTGGACCAAAACAATTGAATTCGGGGGCAGGCCCAAAACATATGCCCCAACGTGGCTCCCACACCATTACATTTGGGACAAGCATCCCGCTCAGCAAACCCCGCACGGAATGCTCTCAATGGGGAAATAAATGCACGATGTAGAAACTTATACTCCTGTTCTCTGTGGATCATACTCCAAGAAATCGTCTCAACACAAGCAAAGCTAGAGGAAAGGAGTTCCGGCGCAAAGTCCAGCTGCAAATCCCGACTCCACACCTGTGCCAGACGACACACCGGACCATCCGGGCAGAGAGAAAGAAGAGCAGAAGTGTAATAACTCAACCGAGGAGCCACAGGATCCCACAATGCCAAACAGGAGCCCAAACGGCCTAAAATATCCGCCTGGATCGCCGACACAGGAAGACTAGAAATATAGTGGTGAGCCTGAGAATAGCCAAACAGATCAACAGAGTCAAGATGATACAAAGACATGAGTTCCAGTGGAGTAAGAGGCCGCCCCTCCTCATGCAAAAGATCCCCCACCCGTTTGATGCCCAGGGCATGCCAGACCCGAAAGGTACGGGTCTCTCGCCCCGGCTGAAAATCCAAATTCCCCACTAGGGGAAGAAAAGGGGTCACACTAAAATTAACAGATAGCTTCCTACACAATAGTTTCCAGCCCCACCTCATATAAGCCCAGATAATGTGCGTCCTAAGATCCCGAGGCAGGCGCACTGAGGGGGCATGAAGAACATACAACCCCGCCACAGAACCCAACAAATCCCGTTCCAGAGGGTAATTCAAAGCAACAGAACTCTCCAAACACCAATCTCGGAGAACCCGCAATCCACAGGCTAAGTTATAAATTTGGAGATCAAGCAGACCAAAGCCACCCCTGGAGACAGGTAACATCAGCACATGAAGAGGGATACGAGGCCGACGCCCACCCCACAAAAACACACGAAGCTCCGTATACAAGGAATCCAAGTCACGTCGTTTCAGCCAAATAGGTAGGGTTTGTAAAAGATACAACCACCGGGGCACCAACATCATATTATAAAGATATATACGGCCGGACAATGAAATAGGGAGAGCTCCCCAGAGACGGAGGAATTCAATAGTTTTCTTAAGTAAGGGCCCGACATTGATCTCATAGAGCTGGCCCAAATCCGAAGGGACGTTGACTCCCAAGTACTTAACCTGTAAGGGCGTTTCCTTCAATGGGAAAGTAGGCCACACAGTAGCCACATCAAGGTGAAGCGCCATAGCTTCAGATTTAGAGACGTTAAGCTTCAAACCAGAGAGCTCACCAAAGCTACCAAACAGATCCAACAAAGGAGTCAAGGCCCTCTCCGGACTAGTAAGCACCACCATAATGTCGTCCGCAAAGGCCATACAACGAATAGATGAGTCCCCCAGTTCTACTCCCAGCAAGGCCGCATGTTGCCGAAGCCGAATCAGCAAGGGTTCTAAGAACAAAATGTATAAAAGCGGAGAGAGCGGGCAACCCTGCCGGGTCCCCCGCCCCAACCGAAACACTTCGGAAGGGCAACCATTAACTAAAACCGCCGCCGTCGGATCAGAGTATAATGTACGAATAGCCTGCAGAAAGAAACCAGATATCCCATAGCGGGTCAGCAAAGGAAATAAAAACGCCCACTCAACTCTATCAAAAGCCTTCTCCGAGTCGAAACTAATGACCAGAGAAGGAAGCCGACGGGAAGCACAATATGCCATGGCTAACAACAATTTGCGAACATTATGTCCCGCCTGCCTACCCTGCACAAAACCAACTTGATCATCCTTCACTAGAACTGGCAAAAAGGGAGTTAATCGATCAGCCAACAATTTGGCTAGAATTTTCAAGTCAACATTAATGAGAGAAATAGGGCGATACGATTCTACCAAAGCGTGATCCTTGCCGGGTTTAGGCAGTACCGTAATGAGAGCCTGATTGGCCCCAGCTGGAAAAGAGCCCCGTGCTATAGCCTGACAGAAATATCGACACAATGGGTCGGCAACATAGCCACAAAGGATCCGAAAAAACTCTCCACTAAAACCATCTGGTCCCGGTGATTTACCAAGCGGGAGCCCCCGAATAACGCGTTGGACCTCCTCCCTAGTAATAGGCATGTTCAAGGCCTCAATACCCTCCGCGGACAATTTGGGCAGCCCCAAGGAGTCCAGGAAGTCCGCAATCAACTGATCCTTATGCACCACCTCCGCCGTGTACAGCTTGTGGTAGTATTGTTCAAAGAGAGCCGCAAGCTGGGGCTGAGAGGTGACGATCTGGCCAGTCGCTGAACGCAAAGAAGAAATCAAAGTGGTGCCCCTCCAGCCCTTGGTCAAGTTGGCAAGCAAGCGGCCAGGCCGATTACCAAACCGATGGTACTTGTAGTGAGAAGAGAACAAAAAATGCCTGGCCTGGTCATGCAAAAGAGTATGATAAGTTGTTTGAGCAGTATAAAAGTCATGCTTGTACCGCATAGTGGGAGAGCTAAGGAACCGCCTATAACAGAGCTTAACCTTCCGCTCCAGTTCCAAGACCCTACCGGCTAAGATCTTACGCTTCCGAGAACAATAGTCGATGATAGACCCCCGAAGCACCGCTTTCGCCGTGTTCCAGAAAAGCGTCCCATCGGAAGCATGGCCCGCATTAAAGGAAACAAAGTCTCGCCACTGTTGCACTAAAAAGGGAGAAAAATCAGGATCATGATAGAGAGCCACTGGAAATCGCCATCTGCCCTTCCCACCAGGACCTCCCAGCACCAAGTCCAACCATATGGGGGTATGGTCAGAAACTGCCAAGACCCCAATCCCAGCCTCAGAAACACAGTGGAAGGAGGAACGAGACAGAAAGATATAGTCAATTCGTGAAGAAGTGAGGTGTACTCTTGAAAGGTGAGTGAAATCTCGGTCCCCAGGATGTAAAGTACGCCACACGTCCACTAGGTCAAGAGCCTGTACGAAAGCCGGCAGGCCATTATCCGACCTAGGGGAGATGCGCGAAGACCCACCAGAGCAATCCTCACCAGGGACCATAACAGAGTTGAAGTCCCCCAAGAGAACCAAATGATCTAGAGGTTCAGATTGCAAAGGCAAAATAACTCCCAGCAGCCGCTTGAAGAAAGCACGCTGTGCCACATTAGGTGCATAAATAGAAGCCAAAAGAACTCTCCGCTGGTAAAGCAGGCCCTGTACCAGGACAAATCTCCCCTCAGGATCAGAAACAACTTTGGTTTGAGTGAACGGAACAGATTTATGGAGGAGGATAGCCACCCCCGCCTTAGTTTTGGGCGAGGAGGCAGAATAACATTGGCCCACCCAAGAACGTTTCAATTTATCATGTTCGAGCGCAGAGAGTTTAGTTTCCTGCAGCCCCACAATATCAGCCTTGTAACGGGCCAAGCACTGAAGAATCTTGGTCCGTTTAACAGGTGAGTTAATCCCAGAAACGTTCCATGAGGCACAGCGCAGACCTCTCTTAGGTGTCATGTGCCCAGCAGAAAGAGATGCAATCCAGCAGGTGAAACGTAATCTGCTGCTGGGGCGCCCAGCCCTCACCCCGGCAGACACTCAACACAAGCATACTCTCCCACAACTTACGCTCATCCACTCCCCTCCCCCCCAACCCCCAACCCACATCCCCCCAACCCACATCCCCCCACCCGACCTCCCACCACCCAAACCCCCCTCCCAGTAGAATCCACCATCCACCAAAAACAAATGACTGAGGGAGTCCCATGCCAGTAGCTCCCCCCCCCCAAACCTCAACACCCGACCCAGAAGAAACGAACCAGATAACAAATAACTAGAAAGGAGCCGGAAATATAGCATAACAGCAAAACCAGAGTCCGGCAATAAAGTACTGCCAAAACAGGAGCTAGGATGTTGCAGGTAAAAGAAAGTCCATCAGCTAGGTACCAGCCAGGCCACCCAGCTCACACCGCCCCTTAACTCAAGGTCCCACAGAGGGACCAGAAAAACAGCAAACAAATAAGAAGGAGAACAGAACTGAAAAGAACAAGTCAAATCAAGTTGGACCCTCCTGTGACGGGAACCACTGGTGCAGCTGAGCTTGGGCCGCGCCGCTTGAAGTAAATACATGAGGCTGACCATTGTAGAGAACACGCAGCCGGGCCGGGAACTGTAAGGTGAAACGCACATCCTTGGCCACCAGCTGCTTACACACAGGAGAGAATCCCCGTCGAAGCGATGCCACCTGGGCAGAGTAATCTTGAAAAAGAAGAATTTTCTGATTCTGAAAGGTGATAGTCTTCTTTTTCCTATAGGATCTCATAAGCTGGTCTTTAATAGCAAAGTTAAGTAGTCGTAAGATGACAATGCGCGGTCGCGCTGCACCATCCGGTTTCTTACCCAGCCTATGAGCCCGTTCAATCCTCACGGGGCCCAAGGCGGCAGTATCCAGCAACTCGGCCGATAGCCATTTCTCCAGTACCTCAGCAAGAGAGGCATCCGGGACCACCTCAGGAATCCCCACCAGGCGCAGATTGTTCCTACGGGAACGATTCTCCATGTCATCAAGCTTTTCCTCACAGGCAGACATTTTACATCGCAACGTGGCAAGCTCTGTCTGAACAGCCGACAAGGCATCCTCCGCAGAACTCACCCTCTGCTCTACCTCTGTCATCCTGGCATTAAATTCATGAACCTCCGTGGATAAAGACGCGAGGTTCTCATTAACTTTATCCAGTCAGGTGCCCAACGCGCTCACCACAGCCTCTGTTAATTTGGCCACCAGCGGCGCGCTTGCTGAGTCAGGCTCCTCAGCCGAAGCCGCCATCTTGTCCTCCACAGTCGCCAGAGCCTTGCCGCGGGTCCCGTCTTTTTTACCACTCTTCGTGGTCATCGCGAGTCCGGATTTGTGGACAAACTTGTCCATACAGGTCTCCAACCCCTCTCCTCCACGATCGGGTCCGGCGTTGAGGCAGAATATAGTCCAAGAGAAGTTATATCGCGAGGGAGCTACGGAGCTCAGGAAAACAGCGCTTTCCCGCTCACTGCATGGCCACGCCCCAAGAAAATTTATTTTATCAATGAATGAGACATTACATGCAACTATAGAGTCAGATTCTATAAACTTGCATGCCCAAATTTCTGACTAGCATGCAAATTTGGGCATGCAAGTTATCAAAGTTGCCAGTTGTATCCCTTAGTTAATTGTTAAATTATGCACCAATTGGCCTTAAGTACTAATAATAGTCCTTAAGTGGCATTGTTGTTGTTAGGTGCCATCGACTCGTGTTTGAGACCTAGCGACTTGATGAATTGCGGATCTAAAATGAAATCAATTTTGTGCTAGTCCGGAAAGGTCCCCACGGTTGTTTTCAATGTGTCCAGCCATCTGATTGCAGGTCGCCCTCTTCACCTGGTTCCTTCGATCTTCCCAAACATGATCTCCTTCTCCAGTGATCTCTCTTAAGTGGCATTAGTTAGTGCTAATTGTCACTGATTTGTAATTATACACGTAACTGCACTAAGGCACTATTCTATAAACTATAGCACACAACTACAAAGAGAGAGTGCATGTGGGTAGTTCAGGGGCACATCTTGTAGTGGTGTTTGTAAGTTATAGAAAGCATCATGCATGCAATGTCAACTTTAGGGTGACCATGTACACCAGCATTTGACATGACGTAAGTACTTGTGCCTAAAATTAGGCATGCACATGCAGGGCCAGCATTAAGGGGAAGGCAACTGCCCTGGTCCCCACAGTTCCATGGGGTCCTAGTGGGCTGGGATGTCCTTCCCTTCTTAAAGGCACATACCAACAACACCTATTAAACAAAAAAGCACATACATTGACTATATTTGTTACATCATAATAATTGTAATGTATTTATTTATTTTTGAGGTTGGTAGAATTCCTTACACATCCAGGGGAAGGAGGGGGGAGGGAAAGATATTTTGTTTATTAAAATACTTAATTATAATATTATAATTGCATAATTAGTTTTATTGGTAAGGGGGGGGAGAAAATGATTGTTCTAAGTATAAATTGTATGTTTAATCATGAGTTTTATGAAATATTTATGTTCAGATATTTGTATTGCATTGTCATAGTTTAAAAATCAATAAAGATTTATAAAAAAAAGAAAAAAAGCACATACATGTACACAAACAAATTAAATAATATGCATCATGGAGGCAGAAAAGACCTCAGAGACCTTTATCGTCAACAACACTGCTTGAAGTTATGTCTCAATCACTGGTCAAAAAACTCCCAACAAAGTGCATTTCTTTCTGTGTTCTATTCTACATGCAAATAGCATTTAAAGAGAGCGCCAACATTTAGGACTCCTTTTATGAAACTGCGTTAGTGGTTTAACGCGCATAATAGCACGCGCTAAACCGCTGGACGCGCTAGCCACTACCGCCTCCTCTTGAGCAGGCGGTAGTTTTTCAACTAGCGCAGGAGTAGGGCATGATTAAAAGTTGCACGCGCTAAAGCCACTAATGCGGCTTCGTAAAAGGAGCCCTTAATAACAGCATTAATCTGTGAAATGTGGAAAAATGCCACACACAGATGCCAACACTGATACTTCATGTCCTACGGGGCCTCCGTTTCACCATCTTAATGAGGCTTCATCAGGGGAAGTGCTGAATTGCCTTCAAAACAAAAAATATGTGTGAAGAACAATATAAATCATAAAAGTGCTTTTTTGTTTAACAGGTATTTTGGTATATGCCTTATGGACAGTAACAACTGAAGTGGCACTCTATATTGATGTCTTTCCCTTCTCCCCATCCCTTTCTGAAGCCCTCCTTACCTTTTAAAATGCAAAGGGATCACCAGCACAGTAGTAATTCTCTAGTGGCTTCCTCTGCACTGTTCTTTTGCCATGCTCTGACATAACTTCCTGTTTCCTCTTGGGCAGTCTGCGGCAGGAGTACAATGCCGAGGAATCCACAAGCAGCGTTAAAGAATTGCTGCTGTGCCAGTGACCCCTATGCATTTTAAAAGGTGAAGGGTGAGGAGAAGGGAAGGACATCCTGGCACACAGAGGCCCCTGGAGTATTTTAAATGAAGGAAGGTATGCTGGATGGGAGAGCATGTGGTGGTATACGTCTTAGTGGGAGCACTGGCACCCATCCTCTTCTCTGCCCCCCACCCCATACTACCGCGCACAAGCATCCCTTCCCCCATGCCTCTTTAACGTTCCCAGCGCCTAGGAAGTGATGTCAGAAGAAGAGCGTCACTGGTGCAAACAGCAGGTTGGGTTTGCTTCTCAGGCCGGGAATGTTAAAGAGGTATGGGGGAAGGGAAGAGGTCGTGCACGGCAGGAGGGGTCATGGAAGGAGTGGTTGGGGTGGGGATGGGGGTGGAAAAGGGGCACCACCGCCCCAGGTACCTCTCACCCTCGCTATGCCACTGCCCGAAGGTTGAGGGGGAGGGAAGGAGAAGAAAGGGAACATTGTATTCATATACTGTTGATCAGTAGTTCATCTAAATCTCAAGGAGTCGTGTTAGAGGCATGGTGTGGGCAGGACTAGGATGGGTTTATGATTTGGATGTTTTTCTGACATAATCAAACATTTAAGAATATTTCCAGGGCACAATTTGGACCTCTGGTGCTAGACCCATTTAACACCAAATTAGTGCCCAAAAGGTGCCCAAACAGACCAGATGATCACTACAGGGATGTAAGCATGAACCCCCTCACCCATACATACAATTCCCCAGTGGTCACTGACACCCTCCCACCCCCCAAGATGTGAATGAAACAGTGCATACTTGTCTATGTATATGACAGTTTCAAATATTATGGCTAGTCCTATTAAAGCGGCAAGCAGGCTCCAGGACTAGCCTGGTGGGCAGTTTAGGCCCATGCTCCACGCTAGCCGCTACACTTAGTGGAACTTGTGAGCCTTCCAAACCCCATTCTAATCCCACTGTACCCACATATACTGTACAGTAGGTGTCACCTTTAGGCATAATGGCTATTGCTATGGTGTTCGTGTTTAACTATTAGTGAAGTATGTTAAATTTCTGTTGTTTTCCACAATAAAGTGCAGATATTGAAGGTTCATTTAATCAAATAATGCTAGATTTTTTTGTATAAAATGTCTTTTTATTAATGTATATATCATTGCTGAATGTGCAAACATAAAAGTAATAGGTGAGATGCCTCATTAATTAGTAAGGCCAACTCTTCCATAAAAATCTCCAACTTGTCAGTGGAAAAGTCTGGCTTAGCATGTCAGCAATAACCACTCTGTTTCCTAGTGCGCACTATAGATAAAAAGTGTATGTCTGATGGCAAAGCATCATTAACTGAAGTCATTTAGATGCAGTGGCCAAGGTTTTCTTGAAGATGGTGTCCAGTGGCTTCTAATCAGTTTGAACAGTCACTTATCTAGTGCAGATATAAGTATGAAAAATGCTCTTTCTCAATTTGGGTATAGTTTTATTCCACCTTTGTCAATGCTCAGGATGCATATGCAAGAGGTTTTCCATTTTGCATAAGGAAGGTACCTACACCATGCTATCATCACATTATACCACAAGATAACCTCTGGCATCACAGAAATCTGTGTCCACAACCTTTATATGCCACTAGTCTTTAAGCCCGTTACATTAACAGGTGCTAGAAAATGTGTGTGTGTGTGTGTGTGTCTGTATTTCTTTCTTTCTCTCTCTCTCCTTAGCCTATTTCTGTATTTCTTTCTTTCTGTCTTTCTTTTTCCTCGGCTGTCTACCACCACCCCTTGCCTGCTCCCCCTGTCCATTCTCCCTTCCTTTTTCTTCCCCTGTGTCCACCACCACCCCTTCACTGCTCCCCTTATCCAGCAGTAGCCCTTCTCCCTTTGTTTTAACTCCCCCTGTCCAGCAGCACCTCTTTCCTGCTCCCCTTGTCCAGCAGTAGGCCTCCCTTCCTTTTTCTGCCCCCCCTGTCCATAAGCACCTTTTTTCTACTCCCCCTGTCCAGCAGGCCTCCCTTCCTTTTTTGCGCCCCCCCCCCCCCATCAGCACCTCTTCCCCTGTCCAGTAGTACATCTTTTCTGTTCCCCCTGTCCAGCAGTAGGCCAACCGTTCTTTTTCTGCCATCCCTGTCCATAAGCACCTCTTTTCTACTCCCTGTCCAGCAGTAGGCCTCCCTTCTTTTTTTTGCTTCCCCCGTCCATCAGCACCTCTTCCCCTGTCCAGCAGTACCTCTTTTCTGTTCCCCCTGTCCAGCAGTAGGCCTCCTTTCCTTTTCCTGCCCCCCTTGCAAAGCAGCACTTCTTTTCTACTCCCCCTGTCCAGCAGTAGGCCTCCCTTCCTTTTTTGCCTCCCCTCCCGTCCATCAGCACCTCTTCCCCTGTCCCCCAGTAGGCCTCCCTTCCTTTTCCTGCCCCACACCCGTCCATCAGCACCTCTTTTCTACTCCCCCTGTCCAGCAGTAGGCCTCCCTTCCTTTCCCCCACCCCCACCCCCGTCCATCAGCACCTCTTCCCATGATCAGCAGCAACCCTTACCTCCACCGACATCCGCCTGAAGCCCACACCGACATTCTCAGTCTGGGATGTGGGTGGTCAAGAAAAGATCAGAATCCTGTGGAAACACTATTTCATAAACACGGATGGACTGGTGTTTGTGGTGGACAGTTCAGATTCTGAAAGGTTCTCCGAAGCTAAAGAAGAACTGAAAGCCATCCTAGAAGATGTTGAAATGAAGGGTGTTCCCTTCGTGATCCTGGCCAACAAACATGACCTGCCCGGAGCCAGACGACCTCAGGAACTGGTGGAGGAGCTGGAACTAAGGAAGCAAAGAGGGCATGAATGGCACATGCAGGGCTGCTGTGCCATCAGCGGGGAGGGGCTGGTGGAGGGACTGGAGAAGCTCTCTGATTTGGTGAAGCAGCGCAAGAAACCTAGAGCCTTCTAGAGAGAGGTCTGTCACTGTCAGCCGGATTTAGCACGGCCGTTTCACCGCGGGTCGTTTCATCGCAACCACACTGTAAAGGCCATGCTGAATCATCTCATTCCGTGATGGCAGCAATGAGGCGGCACTCTGGCAGTTAGTGACGGCGAGGGGGGGGTTGCTCCGTTTTCTGACCTGCCTCCGTGTTCGAAAATCGAATTTGGCACGGAGGCACACCTCACGGCGCCAGGAATCATGATGTTTCAAGAGCGCATGCGCGCTCTAGGGTTTTATTATTATAGATATGCTAAATAATTTTACTCAAGTAAGGAATGACTACATAGAATGGAGTTTTTCTAGACCAAAGATGTGTCTGCACCTTCAAATTTCTTTTTGAAGTTGTCTTGTCCGGAGGATTAAACCTTTTAGTAAATCCACCGTGACACTGAGGTCTTTTCTCCATTTTTAAATATTAAACCTGCGGCACTTCTTTCCCATTGTTATGTGGTACCTGAATGCATGTTATTGTTATAGTATATAGTCCTACAAGAAAGCACCACCATCCGTGTTCAAGTTTATATTTTCACATTATTTAAGAGAAACATGTCATCTGTATTTTTACTTAGCTCATTTTCACTTCTTTTTTCTTTTATAGCCAGGATCGCTTCATTATATCTCCAACGCGGCCAGTGTTTCGCGGTTTGTAACTCTTAACCGCTGCTTCAGGGAATTATCCAGAGTGATTAGCTTGTCTATCTCTAGACTTGTAGTTCTTTTGTGAGCTCCCCATGTTTGTATGGGCTCTTGTGTAATTGTAAATCATCTAGTCCCTTTATAGGCATAAAGTGGTCTACAAATCCTTAAGATTAGTTTCTAGGATGAGGGACTGTTGAAGATCAAGGCTCATGAGTTGGGATGAAAGAGCAGCCTAATGGTTAGTGCTGTGGCCCAAGGACCAGGGGAACTAACAACCGTTAATATCCTTGGATCCTGTAAAACATTATACTTGGATGTTAACAGTGAGCCTCACAGGATCTCCTGCCTGCAGTTGTTTGTTATGAATGAAGACAGCTCAAGGTAAATAGATCAGAGGAATACCGTAGAATAAGTCTTGTCTCCTGAAGACGCTTTCAGCAAAACACAGTCTGATGTAGAGCAAGACTGGTTCCAACTGTAATAAAGACTTTTTTTAATGTGGACATGAGATCTCAAGAAAATTCACTTCGTCAATTACATGGTTATTTAGGAAGATTTGGAACATATACCACTTTGAAAATACCAAGGGACTATTTCAAGATAAGAAACATTTGAATTGAACTAAGTTTTATTCTATTTTAAGGTGTTCTAATCAGGGTTTTGGGGTGTGTTTGTGTTATTTATATTGAAATAAAATTATACTACTTTTATGGTAAGAGGTGACATGGTTAATAAATATAGGCTTGTACCTCAAGGGAACTTACTTATCCAAGGTGAAATTATTAATAAACACTTTCACTAGATCACCTTGCTTCTTTATAAAAAGCACTGTCACTATAAATCAACAAGTAACTGAAGTTGTTTAGTGAACACTCAGACCCCACAGCTGAGGTCCCAGTGAAAAAATCATGGAGCAGCTGTTTTGAGAGACCATCATCGTTGTTCACAGTCTCACCCACCATACAACGGCTAAATAACATCAAATAAAATAAAACAAAACCAACTTAGCTTTGAATGGTGTGGGTAATCAAAATAACTGCTCCGGGCTCCTCCTTTATTCATATCACTGCATGCATAGCACATACACTGTCGACCCCCCAACCTAGGTTTCACCTACTGGCTTCTTCAGGAGGGGTGCTAGAAATACAAAGCAACCAACATTAACACCAATCCCTTCAGTTACCACTACTTTCTCAATATTCTCAAAAATTGCAATTACCTACAACATTCACTCTCCGACTTACCGGCACAACACACTCCATACTGCACACAGACTGGCTACTGACGACGGATTTCCTGTCAGCAGGCCTCACTTTAAATGCACTCCTCTCTTCTCATTCAGTATCGTCATAACATACGTCAAAATTGTCACTGCCGTCCACATGATGCACTGTCTCCTTCTACAGGTGAAACCATTCGATTTCATTATTTAACCCTATAGGGGCCAAGGTATGCCACTGAAAGATGAACTTCTGTTCTAAATATAACAAAAATTGAGTGACGTCCCCAGTTTCTTTATGGGCACTTGCTAATACCGTATATTTCACATCCTCAATTAAATGCTGCTGTTCAAGCCAGTGGCTCACAAAAGGAGCCGACACACGTTTGCATCTAATATTACTCAAATGCTCGCCGATGCGAATTTTAATTGCCCACCGAGTGTGCCCTATGTAATAAAGCCCAAAAGGGCATATAATACAATATACTACTGCTACTGAAGTATAATTAGTATCAGTTCTTAAACAAAATTTTTTGCCCCCTGATTGAGGAATGAGTACGTAGTTCGTGTTGAGGACATGGGAGCAATATACACATTGTGAACAACTTACAAGGGTCCCGATGTTTGAGAATTTGACCCAAATTGCGGCCCCGAGTATAGGCAAACAATGGAATTTCCTTCATGCTCTCATGTACCTGCAACACTGACCAGTGCTTCAAAATAATTTGTCTAAGTTGTTGACGCCTATTGGAATAGGGTAATACGCATACCAAAGCCCCACTTCTCTCCCTTTCTTTCGGATAAAATAACCACTCCCGTTGGCAATTGCGGGCTCTTTTCCATGCTGCTCTGACTACCCTGGAAGGGTAGCCCCGTTCAATAAACTTTGTGTGTAAAAGTGTGGCCTGCTGATGGAAATCCTGCTCGTCAGAGCATATCCTCCGCAATCTTAAAAATTGCCCCACCGGTATGCTATCTCGGAGGGGTTTTGGGTGATAACTGTGGTAGTGGAGGAGCGTGTTACGGTCGGAGAGTTTCCTATATAAAGTGGTATCAAACCGTACCTGAGAATTAAATAAAGATTTAACTACCTGAATATCCAAAAAGGATACCCTATTAGCACTCACTTCATGAGTGAGAGTGATGTTAGAATCTACCTGATTTAATTCTTTAAGGAAATCCTCCAACTCGTAACGCTCCGAATTCCACGTAAAAAAGATATCATCGATATATCTTCTCCATAAGCCAACTTGACTAAACCACCTGGATGTATAAACATACTTTTCTTCATATTCAGACATATAGAGGCAGGCGACAGATGGGGCCACTGTGGCCCCCATTGCCACCCCCTTAGTCTGAATGAAGAACCTATTTGCGAAGTGAAAATAATTTTGACAGATCACAAATTCAGCCAAAGTACCAACCAGTTCCTTCCTCTGTGCTGACACATTCAAGTTATTCATTACTTTCTTAATAATTGCCAGGGCCACCGATTGTGGCACATTGGTATACAATGCAGAGACGTCTGCAGTAACTAACAGTTTACAGTCTTGATTCCCACTTCCCTGCAAACTTTGAAGGAAGTGAGAAGAATCACGTACAAAAGACTGTACAGTACTAACTTGTTCACAAATAAAACTGTCAATAAACCTTGACAGCGGTTCCAACACCGAACCAATTCCTGCCACAATCGGACGGCCCGGAGGGCATGTGAGGGACTTATGGATTTTGGGGATGAAGTAGATATAGGGGATTTCTGGAAACTCCACATTCAAACATTTAAACTCCCTGGCTGTGATGACCTCCGCCTGACGAGCTGTGTGTAATACAATATCAATTGCTTTCTTAATATCTTGAGTAGGATCCCTGTTAATCTCCCTATAAAAACTGTTATCCAACAACTGCCTTAAGGCTTCTGTACAGTATTGCTCATGATCCTGTATCACTATTCCACCGCCTTTATCGGCGCATTGGATAATGATAGTAGGATCCTGCTGCAAAAACCTGAGTATGCTAAACTGCTGTGAAGATAAATTAGAGCCATATTGAATATTAAAAGTCTCAGATATTTCAACGTCCCGTAATACTGCTTTTTCGAAAGCAGCCACTGAGACGTCTGGTGCTCCGGGGGGAATCCACTTAGATTTTGATTTCATTCCTCTCATTGGTTCAACAGGATCAAGTGCAGGTGATTTATCACCAAAAAATGTTTTTAATCGCAGTACCCGAAAAAATCTATGTAAAGATGCCCGAGTTTGAAAAGCGTCATATTTATTAACGGGTACGAAAGAAAGTCCTTTGGTCAATAACTCTTCCTCTGCCTTGGTGAGAATTCTCGTTGATAAATTGAACACTCCCGTGTTTACTTGCGGGGTAATTTCTTGGATCGATTGCCCTTGGGTCTCACCACCGGATCCGCCGATTCCGTTACTTCTGCTGGCAACTGAGTTGGTAACCGTAAAAAAGAATCCGGTAGCAGGGTAAGAGATTCTGCTGACTTAACTGCACTTTTTCCTTTAGAACTTGCGTTGTCCTCTACATCCGACGAGGACCCACTGGTAGATAACTTGAACAGCACCTTCTTTCCCGTTTGTCGGCTTTTTCGAATATTGATTTTCTTGTTCATCCATTGATACACATATCCACGTGTGTAATCCATGTGATCCGGATGATATTTTTTTATCTTTATGGCTCTTTGTTCGCTAGTATAGCTCTTCATCTGGGCTTCTAATTCCTGTTCACTTTGTTCGAAAACTTCCTCTGAACTTTGATTCTTTAACAATTCTAATTTTTCAACCAATTCATTCTTCTGCTCCTGAATAATAGGAGCCAAAGCGTCAACAGTAAGCAACATCAAGTCTATAGAGCAGCGTGTTAGAGTCAAATTCCAATTCTGAACATAAGATGTATTATCCATAAATCGTGGTTCCTTCCGGATCCTTAACCCACGAGGCACCCTCTGGGCATGACAGTATTCGTTGTTGCCGAATGTAATTCAGCCCTAATTAAGGATTTGTTCAAGGATTTAACCTCTTTTTTCACTGGGACCTCAGCTGTGGGTCTGAGTGTTCATTAAACAACTTCAGTTACTTGCTGATTTATAGTGACAGTGCTTTTTATAAAGAAGCAAGGTGATCTAGTGAAAGTGTTTATTAATAAATATAGGCTTCATTATTGTTAGTGTTTAAATTGGGAGCTTGAGTTACCGTATATACTCAAATATGTTGATTCGAATATAAGTCGAGACCCCCATTCCCACCTCCAAAAAAAGAGGAAAAATGGTTGACTCGAATGTTGGGCAGCTTAATATTCAAGTGCTTGCCCTGTCAGGCTCTGCACCCAGCCCCTTCCCTGCCATGCACTGCATCAAGCCCATTTCCCTCCCTCCCCTATCAGGCACTGCACCCAGCCCTCTTCCCTCCCTCCCTGTCAGGTTATGCACCCAGCACCCTTCCCTCCCTCCCTGTCAGGCTCTGCACCCAGTCCCACTCCTTGCCTTGTCCTCATACCTCCTCTGCCGATCCCAGGTGGTCCAGAGATGCAGTGGGCAGGAGTGAGCTTTCCGTACTCCAGTCCCGCTGCTAACCCGTTCGGTGGTAGCTGCCACGAGATCAGGGTTTCTTCAGCCAGAGCAGCACGGAGCAGGAGCGCACTTTGGCACTGCTGCTCGGCACTGAGCAGCTTCTTGACTGGCTCCCGTAAATTCTCAGCTGAGATGCCAGGAATCCCCTGAAACGGCTCAGCCGATGGGGATTCCTCTGCTGTGATCAGCTGATGGGAAACTTACATTTTTCTTTTTTTTTTGCTCTTTGGGTGGTGGGAGGAGTTGTAACTACTGGGGGAGTAAGGGGGGGGAGGGTCATGCCTTAAATCCTCCAGTGATCTTATCAGTTTGGGCACCTTTGTGGAACTTAGATGCAACTCAAACAGGTCTAATTGCCAACGTCTACATTCCCTCTAGGAAAGCTTTGATTATGACTGCAGTACATCCAGTTTTGGCACCATATTCAAAATTCAGTCGGTCTCCTGTATATATTTTCCCCTAATCTCCCTTTACAAGTGATATAGAAGTTTCCAATAAACATATGCCCATCACATAACACTCCCCATATTCCCTACCAACCTACTTAGTTACTAGAGAGCAGCATGGGAATGGGGATAACGGGAATCCCGCAGGTTCCCCCTTCGGGTCTTGGGGATCCCGTGAGGATGCCCCCTCGGGTCACGGGGATCCCGTGGGTTGGAGGTAGCTCGAGCCGAGTGGCTCATCTTCTTTTCCTGCCCTCCTGCTAAAAAGAACTTACAGCCGATCCTCCTGCTAACTTGTTCTTACCCACTCCCGCCTTGAAATGGTGTATCACCAATGTAATACAGTCTCTTGTTTTCCACAATGCTCCCAGCCAAAGTAGCTTAGTTACTCAACGAGTATCCACCCACTGGTGCCCTATTATTGTGTCATTCCGTCCATTCAAACCAGAAAGGTACAGTCTCTTCCCTTGGAGAGGAACCAGACTAGCTGTTTGCCATTCTTCAAAAATGTAACTAGCCTACCTAATAATAAGGTAGGTTGAGCTCTTGCTACTTAGCTCCCCTTACCCGTTCAAACTGGTTAAGGGGGAGAAGATGGGCGTGGATGGCGGCATCTTTAAATTGGTGGGACCCCGAGGGATTAGTTGCCGTAGTATAGCCTGGTTAGAATTGATCAACAGTCGGCAGATTAGTGTGGTTTAAAAATACCAAAAAAAAGGAGCAAACGGAGGTGGGAACAAAAGCATTGTTGAAGAGAAGTAATTGATCGTTTCTGCATTGTATAGTGAACGTGCTGGTTCTTATGCTTGCTGCCGATTTTTTATTTAACTAGGTTCTGTAGTTCAGACGGTAACTTCCGTTGCTGTATGGATAGTGTTCTGTGCTTTTTATTTACGTTTTAAATTGTTAATGCTTTTTAAAAGTTAACGACTAGTTACTTTTAGCTGGAGTTTTTGAGTGTTTATGTAGACTCTGGTCTCTTAATATAGTACCTCTTAACTACGTATGTATTTCTATACTTGTCCTATTATCTCGGTTGTGCATGCTGAACCGTTTGTTGCTGTGCCTTAAAAAGAAATGTATATAGTGCTTTCTTGTGTAGGTTAGTCAAGCTAGCAGGAGAGGGAAACAAGTTTACTAGTCAAATCTCTGCTGCCCTTTCCTATCGTTTCTGTTAAGAAAGAGGTACCATATTTAAAGGGTTGCGGGATGACCGCAGCACTATAGAATTATTGTGTGATTAGAATTGTGGTTTTTTCATGTAAGAGTTAATAAGAAGCTAAATGAGGGTGAATACCAGGCAGTGGAAATCTGAAAGAAAACTGAAGAACTAAATTTCATTCAACAGCTATGTTTAGAAAACTATCCCCAATAAGGAGTTACCCTACCTCTTAAAATGTCTTTTATTATAGTTTAGCACTCCATATGTGTGTCAGTGAGGGGGAAAGAGAGATGGTGTACACGGGGAATGGAAGAAAGCGGAGAATTTTTGGTCATAAGGAAGGAGTGAGGTACAGATGATAGGGAAGAGAAAGATAAGAGGGAGAAATGTGGTGGAAAGGGAACAGTGGGACAGATTGAAAGGGATGCAAGGAGGAGGAATGTTGGACATAGTGGTGAAGGGAATGGAGGGAGAGATGTGGCATGGTGCTGGAGAGTAGAGGTCTGCACGGGAACGGGGGTCGATAGACAGCTGAGAATGGCATGCATGGTGATGATGTAAAGAGAAACAGACTGCAGGAAAGGAATTCCATGTTAGAGACTCTCGTTTAACTTTTTTTTTTTTTTTAATGACAGCAAAGAACGATAGTGAAGAAAAGCTGGCCAGAAGCCCTTGATAAAACATTAGCAGCACACTGCATACTGATGGAGAGAGATAGATGAATGAATGATGGAGTGGATGAAGTGATGGTATGATAGACAGATTCAGGCTTCTTAGTCAACTTCTTTAAGAACTTAAACAATATGGCCAAATAGTGTCAGACAGGTTAAAGAGTAGCCTAATAGTGCAGAGGCCTGAGATCCAAGTGAACTAGGTTTGATTCCCACTACATCTCCTTGTGATTCTGGGAAAGTCACTTAACTCTCCACTGTCCCAAATACAAATGAGTACTAAGGGGACAGGTAACTTTTATGGGGGATGGCGGGGACGGGTGGGGACAGTGGTAATTCATCGTGGGGATGGGTGGGGACGGGGAGAATTCCTCGTGAGGATGAGCGGGGATGGAGGAGATTCTGGCAGGGATGGGTGGGATTTCTGTCCCCATGCAACTCTCTACTGGAGAGGGGTGATAGAAGGAGAAATGATGGGCATGGGGCTGGTGGGCAGGGGCGAAAGATGCTGCACATGGTCCGGGGGATAAGAGAGGGATAAATGCTGGACCATGGCAGGAGGAACCAATGGACAGCAACAGAAGAATTTACAAAAGACAGGAAAATGGAAAAAAGAAACTGGAACCAACCTGATGGAAAAATAAGTCTCCGGACAACAATAGTAAAAAACGATATTGACTAAAATATGTTAGCTTTGGGAAATGTATATAATGTCTTTGTATTGTGTTCAAAAGAAAAGGAAATGCATTTCTGGTTTTATTTCTACAGTGAAGTACTTGCTGACCCCTGGCTGTGGCTGGAGGTGATCCCCAAGCAGAGGACCTCTTCTAGAAATAGCCAGAACTCCCCTCCACCAAGCGCAGCAGCCATTGGCAGCATCCATGAGCCACTGAGGTGCAGCATCTGTGACTCAGGGACGCTACTGCTGCCTGCCAAGCTTGATAAAAGGGAGCCCCGGCCACCTTCAGAGGAAGTCCTCAGCTGACATAGCTTGGGGGTCCTCAGCAGCTTAGTATTTATATTTTATATTTACATTAGAGGCTCTGGTAGAAACCCATTTACAAAGTATGTATTCTTCCCAATTAATATTTCCAAATTAATAAAGTGTCTTTGCTTATTTTTAACAGGTCCTCTACCAGAGCCTTTAATTCAGTGGTCTCAAACTCAAATCCTTTGCAGGGCCACATTTTGGATTTGTAGGTACTTGGAGGGCCTCAGAAAAAAATAGTTAATGTCTTATTAAAGAAATGACAATTTTGCACGAGGTAAAACTCTTTATAGTTTATAAATCTTTCCTTTTGGCTAAGTCTTAATAATATTGTAATTTTTAGCTAAAGAGACATATGATCAAGAAACTGTTTTATTTTACTTTTGTGATTATGATAAACATACCGAGGGGCTCAAAATAGTATCTGGCGGGCCGCGGGTTTGAGACCACTGCTTTAATTCAATAGCATAATTAAATGAAATAAGTACTTCTGAAGTTTATGAGTACGGGCGGGGACGGGTTTGATTTCTGTCCCCACACAACTCTCTATTAGTTACAGTTCACTGTGCACTTGTAATTCACAAACCTTTTACAATAGCAGAGCCCCTAAAATATCTTTTCATACACAGAGGACCCCTTAATTCATATATACATACAGATTCTACAATCTAATTTCCTGAAGAATCTCTGAGATTTTACAGAACCCAGTTTTGGGAATCACTGCTGTACCCAGTTCTGCATAGATGAACAAAAGTCCACCCATTTAGAAAAGTGAAACACAATATGCACTTTCCAGTTTCTTTTCTCATTTAGCAAATTATTATTTTTTTCTTTCCTCAGATATGCTGGTAAATTTTCCTTTATTACTTTTCCACTTGTCTAGGTTTAAAGATACAGACTACTTGTGGTCAATTAGCTTCATAAGAACATAAGAACATAAGAAGCGCCATCTCCGGATCAGACCTTCGGTCCATCAAGTCCGGCGATCCGCACACGCGGAGGCCCCGCCAGGTATACACCTGGTTTATTTTATAGCCACCCTATCTTTATATGCCTTTCTCAAGGAGATATGCATCTAGTTTGCTTTTGAAGCCTAGGACTGTCGATTCCGCAATAATCTCCCCTGGGAGAGTATTCCAGATGTCCACCACTCTCTGTGTGAAGCAGAACTTCCTGACATTAGTCCTGAACTTGTCCCCCCTTAGCTTCATTTCATGTCCTCTTGTCCGTGTCAAATTGGACAATGTAAATAATCTTCTCTGCTCTATTTTGTCGATTCCTTTCAGTATTTTGAAGGTCTCGATCATATCCCCACGCAGTCTCCTTTTCTCAAGGGAGAACAATCCCAGTGTTTTAAGTCGATCCTCATATTCCAGTTTCTCCATACCCTTCACTAGTTTAGTTGCTCGTCTCTGCACCCTCTCCAGCAGTTTTATATCCTTCTTTAGGTAGGGAGACCAATGTTGGACGCAGTATTCCAAGTGAGGTCTGACCATTGTCCTATAAAGCGGCATTATTACTTTCTCCGATCTACTCGAGATTCCTTTCTTTATCATGCCCAACATTCTATTTGCCTTCTTTGCCGCTGCCGCGCATTGTGCCGACGGCTTCAGGGTCCTATCTATCAGTACACCCAGGTCTCTTTCTTGTTCACTTTTTCCCAGAGTTGCACCTGTCATTTTGTACTCGTATTCCTTATTCTTACTGCCTAAATGCATTACCTTGCATTTCTCCACGTTGAACCTCATTTGCCATTTCTCCGCCCATTTTTCTAACCGACACAAATCGCTCTGGAGTTCCTCACTATCCTCCTGCGATCTGATTGCCCGGCAGAGTTTTGTGTCGTCTGCAAACTTGATGATCTCACTGGATGTTCCGTTTTCCAAGTCATTGATATAAATATTAAAAAGGATCGGCCCAAGTACCGAGCCCTGGGGTACACCACTAGTCACTTTCTCCCAGTCAGAGAACTTCCCATTTATGCCCACTCTCTGCTTTCGGTTTTCCAGCCATTTGCCTATCCATCTTTGTATATCTCCCTCTATGCCATGGCTTTGTAGTTTCCTGAGAAGTCTTTCGTGTGGAACTTTGTCGAACGCTTTCTGGAAATCCAAGTATATTATGTCCACCGGCTTTCCACTATCAATTTGCTCGTTCACGGTCTCAAAGAATTGGAGTAAATTCGTCAAACACGATTTCCCTTTCCTGAATCCATGTTGACTGGGTTTCATCAAGTCGTGTGTGTCCAAGTGCTGAACAATGCTATCCTTGATCAGTGATTCAATCATCTTGCCGGGGACAGACGTAAGACTCACAGGTCTATAGTTGCCCGGTTCTCCTCTCGATCCTTTTTTGAAAATTGGTGTGACGTTTGCTTTCTTCCAGTCGTCTGGTATCTGACCTGTTCTGATTGACAGGTTTGCAAGTTTTTGCAATAACTCTCCGATTTCAACCTTCAATTCCTTCAAGACTCTCGGGTGAATTTCATCCGGTCCAGGGGATTTGTCACTTTTAAGTTTGTCGATCTGGTAGTATATCTGATCCAAGTTCACTTCAACTGTGGTGAGGCTGTCCTCTATTTCTCCTGTAAACAGTTTCTCCGCTTCAGGTATTGTTGAGGTGTCCTCCTTCGTAAAGACGGAGGCAAAGAAGGAATTTAGTTTGTCTGCGATTTGTTTATCTTCCTTGATGTACCCTTTTACTCCCTTGTCGTCCAGGGGTCCCACTGCCTCTTTTGCAGGTTTTTTCCCCTTCACGTATCTAAAAAAGGGCTTGAAGTTTTTGGCCTCCCGGGCTATTTTTTCCTCATAGTCCTGTTTTGCATCCCTCACCGCTTTGTGACATTTCTTCTGTTCATCTTTATGTTTGTTCCAGGCTTCGGTTGTCTTCGTGCATTTCCATATTTTGAAAGAGTCCTTCTTTTCTTTTATGGCTTCCTTCACCTGTATGGTAAGCCATGCCGGTTCTCCTTTGCCTTTAGTTCTCCGATTTTTAGAAATCCTCGGAATGTAGAGATCTTGTGCTTCTGCAATAGTATTTTTCAATAGGCACCATGCCTGATCTACTGTTTCAAGTTTGTCCACCATCTTCTCGAGTCGTTTTGTTACCATGGCTCTCATGCAATCGTATTTACCCTTTTTAAAGTTTAAGGTGGTGGTTAAGGTTTTGGCATGTTTCCTTTTCCCGATGTCCAGTTTAAAGTTGATTACATTGTGATCACTCGTTCCCAATGGAGCCCTGACTTCTACTTCTGTTATCGGTCCCTTGAGACCATTTAGGACTAAGTCCAAGATGGCGTCGCCTCTTGTCGGCTCTTTTACCATTTGCTCCAGGAAGCAATCCCCTAGCACCTCCAGGAACTTGGCCTCCTTGCCGCAGTTGGAGGCTCCTAGTTTCCAGTCTATTCCTGGGAGATTGAAGTCTCCCAATATAACTACATTGCCTGTCCTGCATACTTGTTTAATTTCTTCCATCATTTCTGAGTCAGTGTCTACCGCCTGTCCTGGGGGACGATAGTAAAGGCCAATTTTTGTATCTGCGCCATTTTGACCAGGAATTTTGATCCAGAGGGACTCCAGCTTCTCTTTCCTGTCTGTTGTAATCATTCCAACAGAATCTATTTCTTCCTTAACATATAGGGCAATACCTCCACCTTTCTGCCCTTCTCGATCCCTTCTATATAGTTTGTATCCCTGTAGTACTGTGTCCCATTTGTTTTCTTCATTCCACCATGTTTCTGTTATGCCAATGATATCCATGTTCTCCTGTCTTGCTATCATCTCTAGTTCTCCCATTTTGTTTCCTATACTTCTAGCATTTGTATATATGCATCTAAGTTCCCTTCGTGTTACCTTTTTGGACCTTCTACTCTTGGCTGTCCTTACAGTTTTATTTACGGTATCCTTTACTGCTCCTGTGTTATCTTCCATGTTTGCTGTGTGGTCATCCCCTCCTGTGTCTGAGTTGTCCCTTCCTGCTTGTTCTCCTTTGTTGGCTGTGAGGTCGACCTCTCTTATGTATGAGTAGTAGTCCTTTGTTCCTACGTCGGGGCATCCTGTTGTCCATACCATCGACCGATGGTCGACTGTCGGCTTTCCCCTGTCCTTCAGTTTAAAGCCTTCTCTATTGCTTTCTTCATGTTGCCTGCCAAAACTCTTGCTCCTTCCTTGTTGAGGTGTAGTCCATCCCTTCTGTAGTACTTGCTTTTTCCCCAGAACGCCGTCCAGTTTCGCACGAAGTCGAAGCCTTCGTCTTCGCACCATCGTCTCATCCAGGCGTTGATTGCTTGCAATTCCCCTTGTCTCTTTCCATCTGCTCTTGGTACAGGGAGGATTTCAGAGAAGGCCACCTTCACCTCCCTGATCTTCAGTTTTCTTCCGAGTGAGCGGAACTGACCCTTCATCTCTTCCCTGTCATACTTCCGCCCGCTCACATCATTTGTTCCTACGTGGATAAGCACAAATAGATCCGACTTTGCTGAACTTTCCCACGACCTCTCTCCACCCCACCCCACCCCATCAAGAAACAAGAGTTCTTGTTGCAGCTCTTAATATTGCCTGAGATAACCTGTTTTTAGCACCGTTAATTTTTCTGCCAGCCTTTAACATCTCCCTTGAAAACAAGAGTCTAGAAGTCGATTTTTATGAAAACCCACACAACCTCCCAAGCACTTTCGGATGACAAATCTCTGACCAGTAAGCCGCTGCTTAAGCTATCCATCCCCTGGTTCGTCCCTCTCTCGGAGGACTAATGGCGGCACCGTGTCCTCCAATGACGTCAGAGGGCGGTGCTTCTCAAAGTTCCCACTGGCTCTTTTTACTGTTGAGCGAAAGCAACGTGTGACATATTTCCGCTTTATGGTGCCTTGGCAGTTCCTTCCTCCAGTCGGCGAGAGTCGCTTTTGAGTGTGCTTTGGCTGCGGGAGTTGTATAGACCCTGCCTGGGATGGGTCTTATTTCTGTCAGAGAGAGATTCTCATTAGGACTTCCCGGTACAGACTCTCTTGTTGGCTGAGCGTGCGGTTGGGGTTGTTTTGTTGTTGGGTTGTTTTTTTTAACCAGAGGAGAGGCGTGTTTAGCGCAGCCACTCCGCCTTCCAGCAGGAAAAGGTAATTTAGTTTTTAGTTTTGTTTTGTCTCCGTGGCTCTCAGTGGGTGCATTTGTTTTGTTTTTTTAATTATCTCTTACGTTTCCAACTAGGTTTATATATCAGTAGCTATATCGTTTGCTGTTATACTTAACATGATGCATCTTTTATTGTTATTTTTTAAACAGCAGTATAG